>NC_141376.1:7676331-8276331 GCF_017979445.1 Akebia trifoliata
TTGCATTATGTTGAAATTGTACTACTAAGTAAAGTACTTGGTAAAACTCATAAGAAGTTGTAGTCATCTCCACAAAAAGGGCACATTATAACTAGAGAGATTTATTGGACAGACCGATCTTTTGCAATTTTATTAAAGAAACTCTCTTATTTTATCAAGTTTATTACCAAGCAAACTTTATATTTTGAATCGGGTAAGCATTATTTTTTTTTATTTATGACGGGGGTATTTGAACTTACGTCGGATTAGGGGGATCGAAAGAGCTAGGGCCAGAGGCATATGGGTCTCTCCCTCTGGCCTGCACATCATATCCATTGGGTTAGTGAGGGTGCACCCTCATGGGTGGTCCTGAGGAAATACTGCTCATACTGGGTATTGAACTTACAAAACCCAACTTGTCATCCTAAGCACACCCAACAACGTATATAGAGCTCAAAGCTATTATTAATGCAACGAACTTTGCACATCAAAAGGAGAATGCTCAGGTGTTATTATTCTCGACTCTCTTTATTCAATAAAATGCATTAAAAAAGAGATGGAGAGCTCATGGAAAATACTTGGAACTAGTTAAGGAAATTCAACTTTCGACTACTTCCTTCTTAACATGTGGGTTGAATTTTTTTGGAAAGAAACTTACAAGGCGATGGATTTTTTTAGCAAAGTTGGTTCTTTTGGAAAGGAATTTGTTATAACTGAGGATGCTTATTGCACAACTCAAGAGTTAATGAGAATCTTGATTGACGATTTATGATGTAATTATCTCGTTGATATTTGTTTCAAGGAGGGGTCCCTTCAACCCCAACTTATCAATAAAAAATAAAATAAAAAACCTTAAACCTCAATCCCATAGTTGTATTTTTCCATCAACCAATAGAAAATGTGATTCTTGATAAATTTATTCTTAATTAATTTCTAGGAAATCTCAATGAATGGTCTATCAAACTTTCTTTTGTGGCTCGATCACGTAAGTCGCAATCTTAGGTACAGTATCTACAAACTTGATTCACTCCTTTTGATTATCCAAATGATGAATCATCTTGGGTCCTACTTAGTCATGTGGGATTCGTAGGAATGATCATGGTTGTTATGTCTTGATCTTTAAATGCCTTGGACCATGTGAAGGCGAGTCACACCAAGAGGAGGTAAATGTGACTGAGTCCGATCCATTAATGCTAGGGAAGACAATTCAATTTACATATGGAACAGGAGAAGAAGACAAAAAGTTAGAGATTTGCAGCTCTTTTGAGAACTTCATATGATGGGAAGATATGAGTGGTTTGCTACGATGAACCACGCAATTGTTTCTTTGTTCCTTGTGGCCACTGTGCTATACCTGCTATGAATGTGCTCAAAGCCAAAGGTATATAGGGGGCAGTTCGACGGACGTACTGGAAAACATATGAGAAAACAATGTATATTAACCGTTGGATGGAGAGAAAACAACGGGGGAGATGGCGTTAGACATCAATTCAATGTAAGAAACGGAGTTTCATCATTTTTCAAAAAACTCCCACTTTTTTTTTTTTTTTTTTTTTTTTTTTAAATTATAGTAACTCTCTGTTTTCTACCCAGCCTTCATTTTTTTCCTTCGAACACTGAAACCCAAACCTTCGTTTTCCTTTCGAACGGTGAAAACCCAACCCAACCCTTCGTCTCTTCTCTCGATCGACTGGCCCATCTCCTCTCTCTCTCTCTCAATTCTTCATAATTGTGTTCCTTCCTTTTACATTAAAATCTTTCTAGAACTGCTTTCTTTTTTATGAAAAAAAAAATGTTTGTAACTTTCCTTCTTAATTTCTTGGTTAGGAAACTGTTTTACGCCAATTTGCTGGACAAGTGGCTAATCCCACCACCACAAGCGAGCTCGAACATATGGTTATGTATGCAAGACAAGGTGTCAGGCTCGTAAAGGATATACTTCCAGCGGGTGAGATTATAAGCAACTTCATAGAAGGTGTTAAAGAGATTATCAAGAACCTAGGGGACAAGTATCTCCCAAAATTTGATCCTTAACTTGCTTCAATAGCTTAAACAAGGATGAATTCATGTTGGTAACTGTCTTAGTTGTGGTCTTAGCTCTGTCTTTGGATGTTTAAGAATAAGCTTTGAGAGAGAGAGAGATAGAGAGGGAAGAGATGGGTTAGTCGATCGAGAGAAGAGACAAAAGGTTGGGTTTGGTTTTCACTATTCGAAGGAAAACAAAGGTTTGAGTTTTCAGTGTTCGAAGGAAAAAATGAAGGCTGGGTAGAAAACAGAGAGTTAGTATAATAAATAAATAAATAAAAATGAAAAAAAGAAGTCAAGGGAGTTTTTTGAAAAATGCTGAAAGTCCATTTCTTACATTGAATTGACGTCTGACGCCATCTCCCCCGTTGTTTTCTCTCCATCTAACGTTTGATATACATTGGTTTCTCATAGGTTTTCCAGCACGTCCGTCGAACCGCCCATATATATATATATATATATATGGGCGGTTCAAGGGCCATATGAGAAAACATATGAAAAAACTTTCGTTTTTCAAAATAAGAGTTAGAGCTTTTGGATTGAGCTGATTTTTTGCAAGGATGGTCACTATGATGAAAAGATCATCCTCACAAAAAATCAGTTAAATCAGAAACTTCTAAATCCATCAAAAGTGATTTACAAATTAGTGATAAAAATTGGTAAAAAATCGACGGTCCACATTCTAAATCACGTTTTATAGGGTTAGAAGTTTCAAATTGGGCTGATTTTTTTTTTTTTTTGATGATCTTCCCATCATAGAGATCATCCTCATGAAAAATCAGCTCAATCCAAAATTTCTAACCCATATTTTAAAATTTTATTAAAAACGAAAGTTTTTACATATGTTTTCTCATATGGCCCCTGAACCTGACCTTATATATATATATATGGGTAGCGTTATTTGGCCAACAGTTTAGCAAACACATTTTTCAAAACATGGGTTAGAGGTCTTGGAATGGGCTGATTTTTGGTGAGAATGATCTCTACGGTGAGGAGATCATCATCACCAAAAATCAGCCCATTCCAAAACTTCTCACCCCATCAAAAATGGTTTACAAAAAATTGACGGTTCACGATTTTTCAACTTGTAAACTGGTGCTAGAAGTTTTGAAATGAGCTGATTTTTGGTGAGGATGATCTCCTCACAGTAGAGATCATCCTCACCAAAAATCAGCCCATTTCAAGACCTCTAACCCATGTTTTGAAAAAGTGTTTGCCAAAATATTTGCCAAATTGGCCCAAATAACGGGACCCTATATATATATATATAGGGTCCCGTTCAGCAACAAACATTTTGGCAAAACTTTTTTCAAAACATGGGTTAGAGGTCTTGGAATGGGTTGATTTTTGGTGAGGATGATCTCCTCACGGTAGAGATCATCCTCACCAAAAATCAGCCCATTCCAAGACCTCTAACCCATGTTTTGAAAAAGTGTTTGTCAAAATGTTTGCCAAATTGTTGGCCATTGAACGGGACCCATATATATATATATGGATGGGTAGGGTAGCGATCAATGGCAAAACTTTTTGGCAAAACTCTTTACGGTGAGTAGATCATCCTCACCAAAAATCAGACCATTCCAAAACTTCTAACCCATGTTTACAAGCTGAAAAATCGTGGATCGTCCATTTTTTGTAAACTGTTTTTCATGGGGATAGAAGTTTTGAAATGGGCTGATTTTTGGTGATGATGATCTCCTCACCGTAGAGATCATCCTCACCAAAAATCAGCCCATTCTAAAACCTCTAACTCATGTTTTGAAAAATGTTTTGTCAAAAAGTTGGCCCTTGGACGCCCTCCAGTATGGGTAGCGTTCAATGGCAAACTTTTTGGCAAAACATTATTCAAAACATGAGTTAGAAGTTTTGGAATGGGCTGATTTTTGGTGAGGATTATCTCTACAGTGAGGAGATCATCCTCACCAAAACTCAGCCCATTCCAAAACTTCTAACCCATGTTTACAAGCTAAAACTTGTGAACCGTCCATTTTTTGTAAACTGTTTTTGATGGGGTTAAAAGTTTTGAAATGGGCTGATTTTTGGTGATGATGATCTCCTCACCGTAGAGATCATCCTCACCAAAAATCAACCCATTCCAAAACCTCTAACTCATGTTTTGCCAAAAAGTTTGCTAAAAAGTTTGCCATTGAACGCCCCTATATATATATATGGGTGGCGTTCAAGGGCCAACTTTTTGACAAAACATTTTTCAAAACATGAGTTAGAGGTTTTGGAATGGGCTGATTTTTGGTGAGGATGATCTCTACGGTGAGGAGATCATCCTCACGAAAAATCAGCCCATTCCAAAACTTCAAACTCATGTTTTGCTAAAAAGTTTGCCATTAAACGCTACCCTATATATATATATGGGCGGTTCAGCAGCCCTAAAGGTTATCAAACATTGTGCCAAACATTTTTCAAAAGATGGGTTAGAAGCTTTGAAATGAGCTGATTTTTTGTAAGGATGATCTTTATGATGAGGAGATCATCCTCACCAAAAATCAGCCTATTCCAAAACTTCTAATCCATCAAAAGTGATATACAAAAATTGTATGGTCCATGATTCTTCAACTTGTAAGTAGGGTTAAAAGTTTCAAAGTGAGCTGATTTTTGGTGAGGATGATCTCTACACAAAAAAATCAGCCTATTCTAAAACGTCTAACCCCATCAAAAGTAATTTACAAAAACTGTTTGGCACAATGTTTGGCAAACTATAGGGCTGCCGAACCGCTCCCATATATATATATATATATATATATAATATATATATATATATGCAAAGACTTGGAAATTCTTTTAAGGTTGATATTTCAGTCTCTTAGGTATCTCACCACTACGAGTTTTGCAGAATTTTTTATGGGGAGAACAAAGTATGTCCTTTCCGTCGAAGGTTCATTCACAAAACAAAATTGATTATTCCTTAGAAAGTAAGGCTGATCATAATTCATAAATACTAGTTTTGGTAGCGTCATGGATTTGTAATTTGAGTGAGAGATTTATGAGCTGTGAATGAGTTAAGGAGCTTCCAGGGTTTAGATTGTGTGATTATGCATTAGTCGTCAAAGCCAATAACAAGATGAAAAGTGGATGTAATGAGATTAATCTTTTGAGAGATGATTGCAGTTTGGATTGGGAGCAAGAATTTGTCGCCTTGTCATCATTGTTACACCATGACAAAGGATCGACAAATGAGTGATTTAAGCACTTGTGTCACTTGGGAATGATAATTTTGGGAATGGATGGTTACATGGTTACTTCTAGGCTGATTGAAATTCAACCTGACACAAGGGGTTTAGTATCATGTCGTTTGTCTGGGATTGATTAATAAGGACCTTGGTTCATGCTCAGCCAACATATCTATGCTCATATTTCTTTCAAATAATTTGGTTATATTTGAATGAATTTGACACTTCCAATAATTATTACTATCTATGATTTACGGTTTAAGTACCTAAAAATTCATAAATGTTTGAGGATGCGACCATAGAAATAAAAGTTGAATAGATGAATTTCTAAAATAAATTAAAAAATTAAAAATCTATAGTGGTCAATTTTCCGCACAACCTAATCACCATCCACATGTCATCTCAAGATCTGCGTTATCGTCACTGACTTTAGCTCATTCGGTGCTTGGATGAAAAACTTAGCCCGAAGGGTACCCCACTTGGGTTGAAGAGATATGTCGAGGAAAACTCGGTCTTTCTAGGCCAAGGTCCCATCAAAGAAAATCGGCCTTTATGAGCTGAGATATCACCCCAAAAGAACATTTACTCGGCATTCAGGACACCATAATAGTCAAATAGATACTTATATCAAAAGTAACATTATATTTAAGTTTGGAGTTTACCATGACACCACTATAGCTCGGCCATACTCATTAGGCCAAGCTATATTATGGCTCATAGGGGTAGTTCGGCCAAACTCACTAGGCCGAGCTACTCCTCTCATTTGTTGGCTCCTTCGTTCTAAGGAAACTGAGGTTTTCCTCATCCAGACAAAAAAAGAGACTTCCCCAACCTTAATGGTTCGACTAACTTAGGCCAAATTGTCCGCACAAGAAGCTCGACGTCCAGTGCTAAGGCCAATGTACCTTCAAATGCTTTACAGTTCAATCTCTAAAAAATCTTGCATCATCTAAGGTTCAATCTTATATCTTTAGTGGATAAATACATGAGTGAGATCATAATGTAGCCTATTGTCAGACTGTCATCATATATTATTAGAAGTTTTACCTTTTTTCTTAAAAAGGAATGGAAATGTACCACAACCTAGACTATTAGAGGAGACACTCCCTTTTGTTGTTTACCTGCATATGCACTATTGATCTTCTGTTAGGCGACTGGGAATACATTTTTTTAAGCCTTAATCCCACTTTTAAGTCATAAGATGGGGAGATTGAAGGTTGTAGGACCTGTCCTTACCCTTTGATCACTTGAGATCCCGAATTATATGCTTTACAACTTTTATTCTCTCATCTACATCTTCATTTCCAACTTCCTTAATTAATTTGATTGTTGAACTATTGTGTCATCCTCATTAATTATTTATTTTTTAAATTATAAAAATATTATAGTATTCTTTGACCATTAATATAATGAGAGAAGGGTGAATATTGTTAACAGAAATTCACATTAGTTAGTTTTTAAATTTGAATACTAATATAAAAAAAAGTCATAAAGTAACAATTGCAAGTGCTAACTAGTTTAATTGATAAAATCTTTAAGTGATGATACTAGAAACTTGAGTTCAAATCTTGCCAGCATCAAGTTATTGAATTTATTAGAAATAGATTTATCATTAAAAAATAAAAATAAAAAATCATCAATTTAAAAACAAAGGAGACTTTACACCAAAAAAGTGAGAGGTATTCCAAATCATTTTATTTTATTTAATTTTAAAATATAAATTAGATTGATATTTCGTCCACCATGGCAAATTCCAAAAATCTTTACTAACATGAGAGAAGGTCGAGTATTGAGTATTCTAGACATAAATCCACATTAAATCATTTTAAAAAATTATTATTGCATTAAACTTCTTTAATTATATTAATGAGAGAAAAATAAATATTATTGACACATATTCATAGTAATTAATTTTTTTAAAAGATTAAAAAAATATCTTGGGATCCATTACAATAAAACAATGTAAGAACCGCATAACCAGTTCCAGCTTGACATTGACTTAAGACTAGTTTCTGTCCTAAATTAATATAATATTTTTAAAAATACGTGGTTTCCAAACAAATCCGTAGAGTTGTAGAGATGGCAATGATTGTGCTTATGGAAAGATGGTATAAGAGGAGTCAGAGAAGAAGAATAAGTATCCAGTAAGTTATCCCATACGTAAGATTAGGTATGTGTCTACGTGGCACGTTGGGGGTAAGAGTTTAAAATACATCGATACGCAGCCGAATGAATTTAATATCCTAACAATAGGTAAGTGCCTACGTGCCTTCCCTCAGACTCAGGTTTCTTTTCTACATATGGCATGTAATTATTATAGTCGTTGGATACTTTGACTTTAGTAGAGACTATACGTAATTGATGACGCCCCTAAGTTTTACCACACACTTTAATATATATATATATATAGAGTAGCGTTCAATGGCCAACAGTTTGGCAAACATTTTGGCAAACACATTTTTCAAAACATGGGTTAGAGGTCTTGGAATGGGCTGATTTTTGGTGAGGATGATCTCTATGGTGAGGAGATCATCATCACCAAAAATCAGCCCATTCCAAAACTTCTAACCTCATCAAAAATGGTTTACAAAAAATGGACGGTTCACAATTTTTCAACTTGTAAAATGGGGCTAGAAGTTTTGGAATGAGCTGATTTTTGGTGAGGATGATCTCCTCAACGTAGAGATCATCCTCACCAAAAATCAGCTCATTCCAAGACCTCTAACCCATGTTTTGAAAAAGTGTTTGCCAAAATGTTTGCCAAACTGTTGGCCACGGATAGGGACCCATATATATATAGGGAAATGTTCAGCACCCTAAGTTTTACCACACACTTTAACAAACGTTTTTTGTCCTACATGGGTTAGAAGTTTTGGAATGAGCTGATTTTTGGTGAGGATGATCTCTATGATTAGAAAATCATCCTCCCCAAAAATCAGCCCATTCCGAAGTGTTTAGCCCCATGTTTACACGTTGAAAAATCGTGGACCGTCCATTTTTTGTAAATCAATTTTGATGGGGTTAGAAGTTTTGGAATGAGCTGATTTTTGGTGAGGATGATCTCCTCACCATAGAGATCATCCTCACCAAAAATCAGCTCATTCCAAAACTTCTAACCCATGTAAGACAAAACGCGCTTGTTAAAGTGTGTGGTAAAACTTAGGGTGCTGAACGGGACCCATATATATATATATATATATATATATATATATATATATATATATATATGGGAAATGTTCAGCAACAAACATTTTGGCAAAACATTTTTGAAAATATGGGTTACAGGTTTTGGAATGGGCTGATTTTTGGTGAGGATGATCTCTACAGGGAATAGATCATCATCACCAAAAATCAGCCCATTCCAAAACTTCTAACCCATCAAAAATGGTTTACAAAAAATGGACGGTTCACAATTTTTCAACCTGTTAACATGGGACTAGAAGTTTTGGAATGGGCTGATTTTTGATGAGGATGATCTCCTCACCGTAGAGATCATCCTCACCAAAAATCAGCCCATTCCAAAACCTATAACCCATGTTTTGAAAAATGTTTTGCCAAAATGTTTGTCAAAATGTTTGTTGCTGAAAGGGACCCTATATATAATATATATATGGGTCCCGTTCAGCAACAAACATTTTGACAAACATTTTGGCAAAACATTTTTGAAAACAAAGCTTAGAGGTTTTGGAATGGGCTGATTTTTGGTGAGGATGATCTCTACGGTGAGGAGATCATCTTCACCAAAAATCAGCCCATTCCCAAACTTCTAGCCCCAGTTTATAAGTTGAAAAATCGTGGACCGTCCATTTTTTGTAAACCATTTTTGATGGGGTTAGAAGTTTCGAAATGGGCTGATTTTTGGTGATGATGATCTCCTCACCGTAGAGATCATCCTCACCAAAAATCAGCTCATTCCAAAACCTCTAACCCATGTTTTGAAAAATGTTTTGCCAAAATGTTGTTGCTGAACATTTCCCTATATATATATATATATATATATAGGGAAATGTTCAGCAACAAACATTTTGGCAAAACATTTTTCAAAACATGGGTTAGAGGTTTTGGAATGAGCTGATTTTTGGTGAGGATGATCTCTACGGTGAGGAGATCATCATCACCAAAAATCAGCCTATTCCAAAACTTCTAACCCTAAAAAAATGATTTACAAAAAATAGACGGTCCACGATTTTTCAACTTGTAAACTGAGGCTAGAAGTTTTGGAATGGGCTGATTTTTGGTGAGGATGATCTCCTCACCGTAGAGATCATCCTCACAAAAAATCAGCTCATACCAAGACCTCTAACCCATGTTTTGAAAAATGTTTTGCTAAAATGTTTGTTGCTGAACGAGACCCTATATGGGAAATATATATATATATGGGTCGGGTTATTACGACCCCTTTACGACACACCATTTTGTCTTATATGGGCAAAAATGTTTGGAATGAGCTCATTTTTAGCAAGGATGATCTCCTCACCATAGAGATCATCCTCACAAAAAATGAGCTCATTATGAAAGTTCTAGTCCCATGTTTACAAGTTAAAAAATTTTAGACCGTCCAATTTTTGTAAATCAATTTTGATGGGGTTAGAAGTTTTGGAATGGGATTATTTTTCGCCAGGATGATCCCCTCATCACAGAGATCATCCTCACCAAAAATCAACCCATTCCAAACATTTTTGCCCATATAAGACAAACTGGTGTGTCGGAAGGGGGGTCGTAATAACGCCACCCTAAGTTTTACCACACACTTTAACAAACGTTTTTTGTCCTACATGGGTTAGAAGTTTTGGAATGGGCTGATTTTTGGTGAGAATGATCTCGATGATTAGAAGATCATCCTCCCCAAAAATCAGCCCATTCCGAAATGTTTAGCCCTATGTTTACACGTTGAAAAATTGTGGACCGTCCATTTTTTGTAAACCATTTTTGATGGGGTTAGAAGTTTTGGAATGAGCTGATTTTTGGTGAGGATGATCTCCTCACCATAGAGATCATCCTCACCAAAAATCAGCTCATTCCGAAGCTTCTAACCCATGTAAGACAAAACGCGTTTGTTAAAGTGTTGTGGTAAAACTTAGGGTGCCGAACGGGACCCATATATATATATATATATATATATATATATATGGGTCAGGTTCAAGGGCCATATGAGAAAAACATATGAGAAAACTTTCGATGGTAAATAAAATTTTAAAATGTGGGTTAGAAATTTTGGATTGAGTTGATTTTTTGTGAGGATGATCTCTATGATGGGAAGATCATCAAAAAAAAAAAAAATCAACCCAATCTGAAACTTCTAACCCCATTAAAAGTGATTTAGAATGTGGACCGTCGATTTTTTACCAATTTTTATCACTGATTTGTAAATCACTTTTGATGGATTTAGAAGTTTCTGATTGAGCTGATTTTTTGTGAGGATGATCTTCTCATCATAGTGACCATCCTTGCAAAAAATCAGTTCAATCCAAAACCTCTAACCCTTATTTTGAAAAATGAAAGTTTTCTCATATGGCCCTTGAACCTGACCCTATATATATATATATAGAACAGCGTTCCTAAGACTCATATTGGGACTCACATTGCGACATACCGTTTTGTCTTATTTGGGCAAAATTATTTGAAATGGGCTGATTTTTTGTGAGGATGATCTCTATGGTGAGGAGATCATCCTTGCCAAAAATCAGCTCATTATGAAACTTCTAGACCGTCCAATTTTTGTAAATCAATTTTGATGGGGTTAGAAGTTTTGGAATGGGATGATTTTTTGCCAGGATGATCCCCTCATCACAGAGATCATCCTCACAAAAAATCAACTCATTCCAAACATTTTTGCCCATATAAGACAAAACGGTGTGTCGCAATGTGAGTCTCAATATGAGTCTTAGGAACGTGACCCATATATATATATATATGGCCAGGTTCAAACGGCAACCATTTCAACACACATATAAACAATGTGTTTTGTCTTATATGGGCAAAAATGTTTGGAATGGGCTGATTTTTTGTGAGGATGATCTCTGTGGTGAGGAGATCATCTTTGCCAAAAATCAGCTCATTATGAAACTTCTAGACCGTCAAATTTTTGTAAATCAATTTTGATAGGGTTACAAGTTTTGGAATGGGATGATTTTTTGTCAGGATGATCCCCTCATCACAGAGATCATCCTCACAAAAAATCAGCCCATTCCAAACATTTTTGCCCATATAAGACAAACACGTTGTTGCAATGTGTGTCGCAGGAACCCGACCCATATATATATATATGGGTCGGGTTCCTGCAACACACATTGCGACACACATATAGACAACGTGTTTGTCTTATATGGGCAAAAATGTTTGGAATGGGCTGATTTTTTGTGAGGATGATCTCTGTGATGAGGGGATCATCCTGGCAAAAAATCATCCAATTCCAAAACTTCTAACCCCATCAAAATTGATTTACAAAAATTGGACGGTCTATAATTTTTCAACAAAAATTGGACGGTCTAGAAGTTTTATAATGAGCTGATTTTTGACAAGGATGATCTCCTCACCACAGAGATCATCCTCACAAAAAATCAGCCTATTCCAAACATTTTTGCCCATATAAGACAAAACACGTTGTCTATATGTGTGTTGAAATGGTTGTCGTTTGAACCTGACCCTCTATATATATATGGGGCGGTTCAAGGGCCATATGAAAAAACTTTCGTTTTTCAAAATAAGAGTTAGAGGTTTTTGATTGAGCTGATTTTTTGCAAGGATGGTCACTATGATGAAAAGATCATCCTCACAAAAAATCATCTCAATCAGAAACTTCTAAATCCATCAAAAGTGATTTACAAATTAGAGATAAAAATTGGTAAAAAATCGACGGTCCACATTCTAAATCACTTTTAATGGGGTTAGAAGTTTCAGATTGGGCTGATTTTTTTTTATTTTTTATGATCTTTCCATCATAGAGATCATCCTCACAAAAAATCAGCTCAATCCAAAATTTCTAATCCATATTTTAAAATTTTATTAAAAACAAAGTTTTTACATATGTTTTCTCATATGGCCCTTGAACCTGACCCATATATATATAATTTCTTCGTCTGATCCAAAACCCACACAACAACAGGTCACTAGTAAATTATACTAACCATTGATGGAGATCTCCTGCTACTACTTACTTCTCTTCTTCTTCTTCTTCATCTTTCTTCTTTCCAAATTAGCTCTGGTCTCCTACTAATCTAGTATCTGGACACGTAAATTTATTCTTAATTAATTTCAGGGAGATCTCAATGAATGGTCTATCGAACTTTCCTTCGTGGCTCATTTGGTCACTTACGTTGCAATTTTAAGTACATTATCCACAAACTACACTTGATTTTCTCCTTTTGATTATACTAATTACAAGTAATTTTGGTCTTCACTACAAAAAAAAAAAAAAGATTTTAGACATCACTTTTTTTTTAAATGACATTTAAAGTGCAGTTTTCACTGTTGGAGGGATCACACTAAAAGTGCAGTAATTTAGACATTGGTTTATTATGAATTTTAGACATTGATTTTGGAAAAAAAACAATGTCTAAAATCCCCTTTTATGTGCATTTTCATTAGAAGCATAGAGATCACTCCTATAATCATTGTTTAAAAATCGATGTCTAAAGTCTTTTTTGTACTAATAATGTCTTAATCATACAGGAGTTATATTGTTTCTATGTGATTTAGGCACTTGTATTACTTGGGGATGATACTTTTAGGAATGAATGATTACATGATTACTTCTCGGCTGATCGAAATTCTACCTGAGACAACCCAAAAATATCTAATGATAACAGCGAAACAGATACCTAGATCAAAAGTTACACCATGCATAAGTTTAGAGTTATTACGACACCAATATAGCTTGACCATACACATTAGGCCAAGCTACTAAGGCTCATATAAGAGCATGTAGCTTGGCTAGACTTACTAGGCCGAGCTACTCCTCCCACTTGCTAGCTCATTTGCTCTAAGAAACTGAGGTGTTCCTCATCCAGCTAAAAAGAGGTATGTCCCCAACTCTGACACTCCGATGAACTTGGGTAAAACTGTCCACACAAGAAGTTGGGCCACCAAGGTATAGGTACCTTCACATGCTCTATAGCTTAATCCCTAAAATTTTTTTGCATCCAAGGTTCATCTCAAATCCTTGGCAGACAACCACATGAGCGAGATCCTAATATTAGTAAGAATAATGCTGCAGCAACCTCAAGATTGGACCTCACATCGCACACCTAATATTTTTTACTTCATAACATATGATATCATTTAATGACATAATTTTAGTTTTTAATTAATATAAATTTGCTTCAACACTACTCACACTTCTCTCATCATAATAGCAAAAAAAAAACACTTTTGTAATTTTAAAAAGAGTCGTGATAAACTGATGCGCTAAAACATATGTGGTCTATACGTGATTAATGTGACAAGCTCAAAGAACACTTTTTCACTTGTATCTTGAGGAAAGAATTTATGATTACCATACCCTTTCTTTTATGATTATTTTTATGAAATTCATACATCAATGAAAGAACATAAGAATTGGTTCAAACAAGCTCCTACCCCTAGAGTTACTAAGTGGGCTAAGGTTCTACTTACGTGGGGTGTGGAAAGAAAGTGAAGCTAAAGATCCTTTTGTCTCATATTCTTATCTAGAGATACAATTTGGTTTGCTTTGATTCCATTTATTGTCAAATTGGAATCGAACCAACATAGGTTGATTCTACTAAATAAGGATCAAAATCGAACCAAACTTTACTTAGAAATGCTTCAAACTCATGGGTTACCGATATCTTATAAATCTTCTTGGGGCACACATTTAGGTGCATTCAGTACATCTTGAAGAAAAAAAAAAAAACATTTTAGAATATTCTAGTATGATAATCAAAAGATTTTGGGGGCATTTTTATAGCAACTTCAATGTCCAAGGTACATTTAATCCATCTAAAGGGACATGTTAACAAAATCCAGAAACAAACAACGGACATGAAATTTCATACAATTGGTCATTATTTTGTGAGTTATGCTACACTGCTTACGTTGATTCCAAATTGACCTGGTGTTGCACAAATAATCATAGATTTATTTTCACGAGATACAAGTTAGAAAACCAACGGTTCTCTATGCGTTGTCAGGTCAACTAAGTCTCTAAAGAAGGCAATAATGCAGTTTCCTTACTTTATTCGTAAAAAAAACTTCATTAAACTGTTTGAAAGAGAAATCATTGAAATTTGGAATCAAATGGCAACTTTTTCTAAACTGAAACAAACCATTCGAAAGCTATCCGATGCACCCCTATTCTTATCTATACATGGCACGTGCTTTTGTCGGTGATGCTGTACCTTTAGTAGACACTATAGTTAAATATGAAACGCATTTGATGACGCCACTACACCCGACTCATGATCCACAACGGTGTCCCGTTCCTATAGCAACATAGATTGTCTACGTGGCACATTTTAAGTAGAGACTAAACACATGCACGTCATATAGAAAACGATTAAACTCCAACAATAGTTGCCACGTAGACACCATTTCTTATTGACGAGAACTGGAAAATTTACCTGATCCTGATTCTATTAGAATATATAATTTCTTTCTCGCATCCAAAACCCAAGCATCACAACCGATACAACAACATGGAGACCTTGATGATCAACTTCTTACTTCTCTTCTTCTTGTCCATCTTTCTTCTTTCCAAATTTTTCTTTCAAAAGAATCGAAATCTCCCACCAAGTCCTCCCTCTCTCCCTATAATTGGCCATCTTCATCTCTTCAAAAACCCAAACACATTCGCACGAACCTTGGCTAAAATCTCGAACTACTTTGGACCGATAGTATTCCTCCGGTTCGGTTCTCGACCGGTTCTCATAGTCTCTTCACCATCTGCCGTAGAAGAATGCTTCACCAAGAACGACATCATCTTCGCGAACCGCCCTCGTATGTTAATGGGAAAACACATGGGTTACAACTACAGCACTCTGGTGTGGGCCCCCTATGGACCCAACTGGAGGAATCTAAGACGCATTGCGACCATTGAAATCTTATCCTCCCATCGCATCCAGACGTTCAATCAAATCCGCAAAGATGAGATTCAGTTTATGATCCAACGGCTTACTAGCAATAATGATGGAGGAAAGAGGGTGGAGATGAAGTCAATGTTTTGGGAGTTCACTCTGAACATGATGATGATGATGATTGCTGGGAAGAGATATTATGGTGATAAGGAGGAAGATGTGGAGGAAAGGAAGTTGTTTAGAGAGATGGTGAGAGGAGTGATTTCGATGACTGGTAGACCGAACCCTGTAGAATTTTTGCCTTTTTTGAAGTGGTTTGGGTTTAATGGGATAGAGAAGAGGTTTAAGAAATTAGGAAAAATTAGAGATGTGTTCTTGGATGGATTGATCGAAGAGCGTAGGAGAAAGAGAAGTGCAACAAATGAAGAGAGTACGAAGAAGGCGACGTTGATCGATGTTCTGCTGTGTCTTCAAGAGACTGAACCCGATTACTACACTGACCAAATGATTCGAGGTGTCATTGTGGTAAGAACTAAATCTCATTAATTTTGCTTTTGGAGTTAGGTTGAACTTTCGTAATCTTTTTTTTTTTTTTTAATTTCAAGGGCTGTGGTGTTAGTTATGGTTTTAAAACTTGGTTTCCCATCTCGTCTCGTTCATGCCTGATACCGAGTTGGTTCGGATGAGTTTTTCGATGTATTTGAGACGTCTCGTTCAAAAATTAAAAAAAATGAACAAGAGATATTTAATTTAGTTCAAAAAATTGATTTGTACATCTATCTCATTCATGCCAGATACTGAGATGACTCGAACGAAATGTCTCGATCTCTCCGACGAGTTTTGAAACCATGACCTGTTGGATTTATATTATGGTAATCCATTCGGGTAAAACCTAAAGGGATTAAAATCTTTGTTAAATTAGTAAGGAAAATGTTTCTCACTAAAATAAGCTTTGTAAAGTAAACTTCTATTGACTGTTGATTTGACTCATCAAAGTCAACTCTAGAAGAGTCAATGTGACTTGATCCCTTTGGAGCTTTCTACCAAACATGTACCATCATGTCATGTGTCACAATCTCTTTCTTCATGAGCTGGGTAATTTTAAATTTATACCTTTTAAATCTGAGAGATTGCATTAAGAGTTTGGAATTAAACCAATAGGACATTTATTATATAATTCTTCTACAAAGAAATATAATAAAAGGAGAGTACTAGAGTGATCTCCGTTGTGGCCAAGTTTTTATCTACATGTCCTCCAAAGTAATATAACGAAAGGAGTCGTGCTAGAGTAACCTCAAGATTCACCTGGATATTCACTTTGATAAAGTGGAGATGCACACGTAATCAGAGATGAAGATGTTACACCTCCACATCAGCAAAGTGAGAATCGATGTCTTGGGGTCACTTCAACATTACTATAACGAAAATTCAAGTGGAATTGCCAATTGTTAAAATAACAAGAGGCAACCAAATCGAAACAAGGACAAATCACATGAAAAACATAAAAATTTATGTGATTCTTTTAAAATTGAAGTACGTCTATGGATCATATCTATTCCATTATAAAGTAAAAACCAACAATCTTACTTCAACCCCCCAACAGAGCTCAACCGGCATGACATGTGACTTGATTAACAATACCACTTTATTGGCAAGTACTATCTAGCTCAACAAACCACAACACCTGGGATGAATACCACATGGCATCTTTTGAATAGTGAATGTATGTTCTTGATTTGGTTCAACCTCTTGATCTAATATGATCCTCTGATGCTTTAAGGGTGGCCCGCAAGCACCTATACTTATACTTCAATGATCAAGGTTTGCGACAAAGTTTTGACTCAAAGAGAAAAAATTGCTTACCTTCATATTTGTTATTTACTTATTTATAGTCATGAGATCTCTAATTATAACATTAGCATGCCTGGCTAGATCAATCATAGAAATGCTAACACGCTGGCATAGAAGTTGCATTTGTAGATTGATTTTCATGTTTGCCATACTGAAGCATGTAAATTATGCGTCTAAACAATCCTAATGTTTGCCACATGTCGGATTAGAATAAAATTATATCCTATCATTCAAGCATACCCCAACTTGAGATTCATCTTTGAAATCCCACATAGGATTCACGTGGCTTTTTTGGAGTACTCAATTACCCATTTTCATCTCTAGATCCCAACTGGCTTCGATTGGGGGAAATCTTGAGTGACTTCTGGCTGCACGAGAGATCAAGACCAGATGTAATACAAATCAGACTTTCTCAAGCTCTCAAAAAAATCTGCACCTCCAATAATGCAACAAGCTTTCTCCCACTATTTTAAATTCTAATATTTGGGTCTCTATTTGTTTTGATACTATCTGTAGGTGTTGTTAGCGGCGGGTACCAACACTTCTTCCGAAAACATGGAATGGGCACTGTCTCTTTTACTTAATCATCCAGAAATCATCAAGAAGGCTCGAGATGAAATCGATTCCCATGTGGAACAAGGTCGATTGCTCAATGAATCCGATCTCCCCAAGCTTCCATACCTCCATAATATCATTGCTGAGACACTTCGGATATATCCAGTTGTCCCACTACTATTACCACATGCATCATCAAAAGAATGCATTGTGGGAGGTTACAAAATTCCGAGTGGCACAACGTTATTTGTAAACATTTGGGCCATACAAAATGATCCTAACATATGGGATGAACCCACTATATTCAAACCCGAGAGGTTTGAAGGCTTGCAAAGTGGTGTAAGAGATGGGTACAAGTTTATGCCGTTTGGGTCAGGAAGGAGGGCTTGTCCAGGCGAGGGATTAGCAATGAGAGTCATCAAGTTGGCGCTAGGAACCCTGATTCAGTGTTTCGAGTGGGAGAGGATCGGAGAAGAGATGGTTGATATGACCGAAGGGATTGGACTCACCATGTCTAGGGCTAAGCCCTTGGAGGCTAATTGTAGACCACGTTCAAGCATGTTGAACCTACTTTCTCAACTTTCTTAAAAGCTAGTTGAAAGTTGTATCATGTTGAAATTGTATCACTAAGATTTATCAAAAAAAAAAAAAAAAATTGTATCACTAAGTCATGCCCGTTAAAGTAAAGTACTTAATAAAATTGGAGGGCTACTTTTTCAAGTTCAATGACGGGGGGTTCTTTCTCACCCCCTAAATATTCTCTACCTAACTGATTTTTTTGCTCATAGTGCTGTGAGCAAATTTACTCACAACACAACCACCATTTGATATGTGACGTGAATGATATCAACAATGAGAGAAAATTCTCCTTATCCTGCCCATAGGTTAAAAAGGAAAACTTTCTTATTTGATACCCTTGTGACATTCAAAATCATTATTTAATGCAATGGGGTTGCAGAGCACAAAATTTTATGAACTTTTAAAAAATTTAAAAATAATTATTTTTCATCATTGAATTTTATTTTTAAATTTGGGTGTTTGATAGCATTTCATTTTCAACACCTTGGATCAAGTTTGAAAAATATTTTTTTTAATATTATTTTTTTGAATATGAATATTTTCATGAAATCTAGAATGTTGTGTTGTTGGGTTGTCAATGCCATAATCAATGTGAGTCCAACAACTCTTTCTAAGATTTGAAATCTAAAAAAATAAATTTGTGAGTAGAGTACGTGTGGGCAAGAGAGAAACTTTCTCTCTATTGCTAATGTCATTTGCAATAAGTTCCTCTTATTGCAATAAGTCCCACATGTCAAACTATTGTTGGGAGATAAGCTCTCTGTCATTTAGGGTTTTCCAAAATTTACACTCTTTCCTCATGTTATGCCACCCCCTTTGATGTTAAATACCTATTCTCTATTTCCTTCGTCCAACTTTGACTTCGAATCCATTAAACTCATTCAACCATATCTTTTCTCTTCATCGACAAGGAGTATTATTATAATTTCATCGAATAAGATTTTCACCTATCTATAATCTGAGATCAACAATAAAATAAAATAAAATTGTAGTGAAGGAGGTATATTTTTACATCAAAATCACACCATCCATTTGATTATCGAGATTTGCATAATTGAATCACAACTTGTTGTTGGACATCGATTTCACTTGCTACCTCCCTACATGTGTTCAAACAACACATCAATACTAAAAGGGTCAGGATCAAGGGACGTGTGAAAAAACATATGTAAAAACAATGTACCATTAATAAATTTTAAAATATAGGTTAGAAGTTTCGGATTGAGCTGATTTTTTTTTTTTTTTTTTTTTTTTTTTTTTTTGAGGATGATCTCTATGATGTTCCATCATCTGGAAAAAAAAATCAGTCCAATTTAAAACTTCTAACCCCATTAAAAGTGATTTAGAATGTGGACCGTCAATTTTTTGACAATTTTTTTCAATAATTTGTAAATCACTTTTGATGGATTTAAAAATTTCAGATTGAGCTGAGTTTTTGTGAGAATGATCTTCTCATCATAGTGACCATCCTTGTAAAAAATCAGCTCAATCCAAAACCTCTAACCCATATTTTGAAAAACCATTGTTTTTTCATATGTTTTTACATATGGCCCTTGAATCGCCCCCATACTTAAATCTGTCCAACAACAATTTTACTTGCAACTACTCAGATGTGTTCAACTTTAACACTCAAGTTGGTGTTGGACAGTACGCCGTCCAACGCTGTTCTTAATGTCTTATGCATGCTGAAAGCACACATTTATAACCCAAATTGATGTTGGATGGCTTTACCTTCTCATTTGTGTATTGAACTTCTTATGGTCGGCCAAGGTTTGAAACTAAACCAATTAACTATCATCCCCATTGAAATTAATATTACTGTAGAGGTGATTTCGTGTGAGTGAGAATAGCATTCCTCCTCCTTAGGAAAGAAAGTTAGGCCGGTATATTTTCTTCTCTTAGCTGGAGAGATATCAAAGAGAGAGGAGCATGAGGTGAGCATCATGAGGTCAGAGTTGACAATGAGATGTCCACTTGTTCTTTTTTGGGTTATTGCCAATGTTGACAATTCCTAGTCTTTTAATCTACGGTAAGTACTATGGAAAAAAAAATTTGATGTGGAAAAGTTAATTTAATAAGTAGGGTTCCAACTGGGCGGGCCAAACCCAACCAAGGCGAGGTCTGGGATAGTTGGCTAGGATTCGGAATTGGGTTTGGGCCAAAAAAATATTTACACAACCAAACCGGGATCATGTTGCCCAATTTGCCTGAAATCGAACTTAATATACTTATAATTATAATTTAAAAATATTTTTAAATTTCAAATTTTAGTTAATCATCATCATCCTTTTCTTAATATTTGCTTATAATTTCGTGTATGTGAACTTTGAAATATATTTTTAGGACAAATAATTATAGATTTTATATTTTTTTTACATATCACTTATCTTTATACAGGTCAATATCAGTATTAAATTATATGAGATTAATAAGGAATGAGTCAATCTGACTTGGGTTGGGTTTGGGTTGAGCATTTAATGTCGGGTTGGGCGTGGCATGAGTTGGTGTCTTTCAAGTGTGGGTTGATCACCAACCCGGCTCAACCCGCCTAAGTTGCAACCCGAATAATAAGTAAGAGTTGGGGTGTCAGTAGAATTGCTGTGTTATAAGTAAAATTATTAGTGTGCTAATGGAAGCTCTATTTTTATTTTATTTTATTTACTTTGATGATTAAATGTCCTTTAGGTGCAGTTATTCACACTGTGTGAAAACTAGACAATTCAACAGAAAAAATTGACGGGCCAAGACTTACAAATTTTAGAAATTGAATTTTGACGGTCTAAGACTGTTAAAATTCTTGATGTTCCCAGATTTGCAGGCTTAGAACTGTTGGATTTCTCTCATCTTTCATTAATTTAACAGTTTCAACCCATTGAAAAAAATAATAATTTTGACAATGAAAAATTCGACGTCAATTCGACCTCTTGAGCCATCGAATTTTATGAAATTTGACGGCCCAAGACTGTCAAATTTGTTCTTTTTTCACATTGTGTCAAATTGTACAGATATATAGCACCCGTTTCTAGATAGCTAGTTCACGGCCCTATTCTTTCGAAGCGGGGTCGTGCGGCGCAAGGGGGTCAAATCCACTTGCAAGTCTGTAAAATGATCGTACACCACACACACGTAGCTAGCAAACAAGTAAACAAGGCAACACGAGACAAAGCCCGGAGGCAACTTTGTTGATATAATATTAAATTACACGATGCAACGCGTTACAAAAGAAATAGATGCGTTACAAGCAAATGATGATCCTATGACACGCGGGAATGGAATTTATGGTGTGTTATAAGTAATTACTGGTTTTCAACCAACTTTCGAGTCCAAAGAGTGTATATACTGCTTATCTTAGTGATAGCTAATTATGGGGCTCAGACACGTTAGCATGGAATTTCTAGTGTGTTATAATTAATTATGAGGATGAGACACGTAAGTTCGGAATTTATATGTGTAGAACGCTCCTCGTGCTTGCCAACTGTCAGGATAGAATAACATTATATCTTATCATTCGGGCACTCTCCAACTTGGGATTCATCTTTGACATCCCACATGGGATTCATCACATCATTTTATGGTGATCCCGACTCCCCATTTTCAATTCTAGATTCCAAGCCCTTCAAGCTTCAATTGGGGGAAATCCTGAGTGTGACCTCTCGATTACATGAGGACTCAAACTAATGTAATACCCTCAAATTGTCGTACCTAAGAATAAACTTCAACCCCTACTCAAAATCGATCAGACTTTCTAATGTTCTCAAAAAATATCTTCCTCCAATGATGGAACAAACTCTCTCCACTTTTTAAATTCAAATGTTTGGGTCTCTCTTTGTTTTGATATCATGTGTAGGTGTCATTAGCAGTGGGGACCAGCACTTCTTCCGAAACCATGGAATGAGCAATGTCTCTTTTACTTTATCATCCAGAAATGATCAAGAAGGTCTGACATGAAATTGACGCTCACATGGAACAAGGCCGATTGCTCGATGAATCTGATCTCCCCAAGCTTCTATAACTCCATGATATCATTGCTGAGATGCTTCGAATGTATCTAGTTGTCCCACTACTGTTACCGCATGCATCATCAAAAGAATGCATTTTAGGAGGTTACAAAATTCCCAGTGGCACAATTCTATTCGTAAACTTGTGGACCATACAAAATGATCCTAACATATGGGCTGAGCCCACTAAGTTCAAACCCGAGAGGTTTGAAGGCATGGAAAGTGGTGTTAGAGATGGGTAGAAGTTGACGCCGTTTGGGTCAGGAAGGAGGGCTTGTCCAGGCGAGGGATTGGCAATGCATGTTGTCAAGTTAACACTAGGAACCCTGATTCAATGTTTCGAATGGGAGAGGATCGGAGAAGAAATGGTGCATATGAGCGAAGGGATTGGACTCACCATGGCTAGGACTAAGCTCTTGGAGGCTAAATGTAGGCCACGTTCAACCATGTTGAACCTAATTTCTCAACTTTGATCCACCTTATTATTAGTTTGGTAAACTTGGAGTAGTGGAAAGTTGAAAGTTGCATTATGTTGAAATTGTACTACTAAGTAAAGTGCTTGGTAAAACTCATAAGAAGTTGTAGTCATCTCCACAAAAAGGGCACATTATAACTAGAGAGATTTCTCAGACAGACCAATCTTTTGCAATTTTATTAAAGAAACTCTCTTATTTTATCAAGTTTATTACTAAACAAACCTTACATTTTGAATTGGGTAAGCATTATTTTATTTTTTTTGATGACGAGGGTATTTGAACTTACGTCCGATTAGGGGGATTGAAAGAGCTAGGGCCAGAGGCATATGGGTCCCTCCCTCTGGCCTACACATCATATGCATTGGGTAAGTGAGGGTGCACCCTCATGGGTGGTCCTGAGGAAATACTGCTCATACTGGGTATTGAACTTACAAAACCCAACTTGTCATCCTAAGCACACCCAACAACGTATATAGAGCTCAGTGCTATTATTAATGCATCGAACTTTGCACATCAAAAGGGGAATGCTCAGGTGTTATTATTCTCGACTCTCTTTATTCAATAAAATGCATTAAAAAAGAGATTGAGAGCTCATGGAAAATACTTGGAATTAGTTAAGGAAATTCAACTATCGATTACTTCCTTCTTAACATGTGGGTTGAATTTTTTTGGAAAGAAACTTACAAGGCGATGGATTGTTTTAGCAAAGTTGGTTCTTTTGGAGAGGAATTTGTTATAACTGAGGATGCTTATTGATGTAATTATCTCGTTGATATTTGTTTCAAGGAGGGGTCCCTTCAACTCCAACTTCTCAATAAAAAACCTTAAACCTCAATCCCATAGTCGTATTTTTCCATCAACCAATAGAAAATTTGATTCATGATAAATTTATTCTTAATTAATTTCAAGGAGATCTCAATGAATGGTCTATCAAACTTTCTTTTGTGACTCGATCACATAAGTCGCAATCTTAGGTACAGTTTCTACAAACTTGATTCACTCCTTTTGATTATCTGAATGACGAATCATCTTGGGTCCTACTTAGTCATATGGGATTCATAGGAATGATCATGGTTGTTATATCTTGATCTTTAAATGCCTTGGACCATGTGAAGGCGTGTCACACCAAGAGGAGATAAATGTGACTGAGTCCAATCCATTAATGCTAGGGAAGACAATTCAATTTACATATGGAACAGGTGAAGAAGACAAAAAGTCAAGGATGTGCAGCTCTTTTGAGAACTTCATATGATGGGAAGATATGAGTGGTTTGCTACGATGAACCACGCAATTGTTTCTTTGTTCCTTGTGGCCACTGTGCTATACCTGCTATGAATGTGCTCAAAGCCAAAGGTTTTATAGGGGGCGGTTCGACGGACTACTGGAAAACATATGAGAAAACAATGTATATCAACCGTTGGATGGAGATAAAACAATGGGGGAGATGGCGTCAAACGTCAATTCAATGTAAGAAACGGAGTTTCAGCATTTTTCAAAAAACTCCCTTGACTCTTTTTTTTTTAAATTATACTAACTCTCTCTTTTCTACCCACCCTTCATTTTTTCCTTCGAACACTGAAACCCAAACCTTTGTTTTCCTTTCGAACGGTGAAAACCCAACCCAACCCTTCGTCTCTCTCTCTCTCTCTCTCTCTCTCAATTTTGCATAATTGTGTTCCTTCCTTTTACATTAAAATCTTTCTAGAACTGCTTTCTTTTTTATGAAAAAAAAAATGTTTGTAACTTTCCTTCTTAATTTCTTGGTTAGGAAACTATTTTACGCCGATTTGCTGGACAAGTGGCTAATCCCACCACAGCAAGCGAGCTCGAACATATGGTTATGTATGCAGGACAAGGTGTCTGGCTTGTAAAGGATATACTTCCAACGGGTGAGATTATAAACAACTTCATAGAAGGTGTTAAAGAGATCATCAAGAACCTAGGGGACAAGTATCTCCCAAAATTTGATCCTTAACTTGCTTCATTAGCTTAAACAGGGATGAATTCATGTTGGGAACTGTCTAAATTGTGGTCTTAGCTCTGTCTTTGGATGTTTAGGAATAAGCTTTGAGAGAGAGAGGGAAGAGATGGGTTAGTCGATCGAGAGAAGAGAGAAAGGGTTGGGTTGGGTTTTCAGAGTTCGATGGAAAAAATGAAGGTTGGGCTTTCTATCGAAGGGTTGGGTAGAAAAGAGAGAGTTAGTATAATAAATAAATAAACGAAAAAAAAAAATCAAGGGAATTTTTTGAAAAATGTTGAAACTCTGTTTCTTACATTGAATTGAGACGTCTGACGCCATCTCCCCGTTGTTTCTCTCCATCTAACGTTTGAGATACATTGGTCTCTCATATGTTTTCCAGCACGTCTCATGAACTGCCCACATATATATATGGGAAATTTTCAACACCCTTAGCTTTACCCTACACTTTAACAAACGTGTTTTGTCCTACATAGATTAGAAGTTTTGGAATGGGCTGATTTTTGGTGAGGATGATCTCTATGATTAGAAGATCATTCTCACCAAAAATCAGCCCATTCTGAAATTATTAACCAAATGTTTACAAGTTGAAAAATCGTGGACCGTCCATTTTTTGTAAATCATTTTTGATGGGGTTAGAAGTTTTGGAATGGGCTGATTTTTGGTGAGGGTGATCTCCTCACCGTAGTGATCATCCTCACAAAAAATCAGCCTATTCCAAAACCTCTAACCCATGTTTTGAAAAAAGTTTTGCCAAAATGTTTGTTGCTGAACGAGACCCTGTATATATATATATATATATGGGAGCGGTTCAGCAGCCCCTTATGGTGTTACACATTTTTTGTAAATTACTTTTAATGGGATTACAAATTTTGGAATATACTGATTTTTTGTGAGAATGATCTCTACAGTGAAAAGATCATCCTCGCCAAAAATCAGCTAATTTTGAAACTTCTAACCTAAGTTTACAAGTTGAAAAATCGTGGACCATCCTATTTTTGTAAATCACTTTTGATGGGGTTAGAAGTTTTGGAATAGGCTGATTTTTGGTAAGGATGATCTCCTCATCATAGAGATTATCCTCACAAAAAATCAGCTCATTCCAAAGCTTGTAACCCATGTTTTGAAAAATGTGTGACACCATAATGGGGTTGCTGAACCTAGGGCTGTCAACGGATAGGTATCCGATCGGATATTGCTATATCCGAATTCGAATCCGAAAAAAAAGAATGATATCCGAATTCGAATTCGAATCCGATCGGATAGCACTACCAAACATTCGAATCCGAACTTGAAAATTATATCGGATATCCGATAATATCCGATCCGATAAAAACCTACAAATGAAATTTCCCTCTTTGTGTGAGAGTAAAATAGGGTTTTAGTATGTTTGAGAGTGAGAGAGAGAGAGAGGAAGTATCCTTGGATGCTCGTCAGTCGGAGAAGACGACGGTAATGGAGCTCGCACAAGTCGAGAAAATAGGTTTTACCGAGAGAGCGAGAGAGAGAGAGAGAGAGAGAGAGAGAGAGTATGTACGTACCTGGATGCTCGCCGGCCGGAGAAGACTGGGGATTTTGGAGCTCGCAGCCTCGCACAGTCCAAACCTCCATTACCGTTCGACTGGTTTTGCGTTTCTGATTGAAAGAGAAGAAGATATTTTATAAGGTAAGTTTTGTTATAAAACAGAAATACATGGCACCATATATACATGTGATAAAGTTTTGTTGTAAAACATAAATACATAATATATATATTCTTATCGGAGCGGATATTATCAAATCGGATATCGCAATATCCGAATTCGTATCCGAAACTCATTCGAATGTTAAACTGACATCCGAATCCGATATCCGATATCCGAAAATTTCGGATAATATCCGATTTTTCGAATTCGAATTCGAATTCGAATTCGGATTTCGACTATCCATTGACACCCCTAGCTGAACCGCACCATATATATATATATATATATACATATGGGGGCAGTTCAGCAGCCCTAAAGTTTGCCAAATGTTGTGCCAAACATTTTTCAAAAGATGAGTTAGAAGCTTTGAAATGAGCTGATTTTTTGTGAGGATGATCTCTATGATGAGGAGATCATCATCACCATCCTCACAAAAAATCAGCCTATTCCAAAACTTCTAACCCCATCAAAAGTGATATATAAAAATTGGATAGTCCTTGATTCTTCAACTTGTAAAGTAGGGTTTGAAGTTTCAAAGTGAGCTGATTTTTGATGAGATTGATCTCTACACAAAAAATCAGCCTATTCCAAAACTTCTAACCCCTTCAAAAGTAATTAACAAAAAATGTTTGGCAAACTTTAGGGCTGCCGAACCGCTCCCATATATATATATATATATATATATATATATGGGTCAGGTTCAAAGGACAACCATTTCTACACACATATAGACAACGTGTTTTGTCTTATATGGGCAAAAATGTTTGGAATGGACTGATTTTTTGTGAGGATGATCTCTGTGATGAGGAGATCATCATTGCCAAAAATCAGCTCATTATAAAACTTCTAGACCGTCCAATTTTTGTTGAAAAATTATAGACCATCCTATTTTTGTAATCAATTTTGATGGGGTTACAAGTTTTGGAATAAGATGATTTTTTGCCAGGATGATCCCCTCATCACAGAGATTATCCTCACAAAAAATCAGTCCATTCCAAACATTTTTGCCCATATAAGACAAAACACGTTGTCTATATGTGTGTAGAAATGGTTGTCCTTTGAACCTGATATATATATATATATAGGGTCAGTTTCAAAGGACAACCATTTGTACACACATATAACAACGTGTTTTGTCTTATGGGCAAAAATGTTTGGAATGGACTGATTTTTTGTGAGGTTGATCTCTGTGATGAGGAGATCATCCTTGTCAAAAATCAGCTCATTATGAAACTTCTAGACCGTCCAATTTTTGTTGAAAAATTATAGACCCTCCAATTTTTGTAAATCAATTTTGATTGGGTTACAAGTTTTGGAATGGGATGATTTTTTGCCAGGATGATCCCCTCATCACAAAGATCATCCTCACAAAAAATCAGTCCATTCCAAATATTTTTGCCCATATAAGACAAAACACGTTGTCTATATGTGTGTAGAAATGGTTGTCCTTTGAACCTGACCCATATATATATATATATATATATATATGCAAAGACTTGAAAATTCTTTTAAGGTTGATATTTCAATCTCTTAGGTATCTCACCAGTACGAGTTTTGCAGAATTTCTTATGGGGAGAACAAAGTATGGCCTTTCTGTCGAAGGTTCATTCACAAAACAAAATTGATCATTCCTTAGAAAGTAAGGCTGATCATAATTCATAAATACTAGTTTTCGTAGCGTCATGGATTTGTAATTTGAGTGAGAGATAATGAGTTAAGGAGCTTCCAGGGTTTTGATTGTGTGATTATGCATTAGTCGTAAAAGCCAATAACAAGATGAAAAGTGGATGTAATGAGATCAATCTTTTGAGAGATGATTGCAGTTTTGATTGGGAGCGAGAATTTATCACCTTGTCATCATTGTTACACCATGACAAAGGATCGACAAATGAGTGATTTAAGCACTTGTGTTACTTGGGAATGATAATTTTGGGAATGGATGGTTACATGGTTACTTCTAGGTTGATCAAAATTCAACCCGACACAAGGGGTTTAGTATCATGTCATTTGTCTGGGATTGATTAATAAGGACCTTGGTTCATGCTCAGCCAACATATCTATGCTCATATTTCTTTCAAATAATTCGGTTTTATTTGAATGAATTTGACACTTCCAATAATTATTACTATCTATGATTTATGGTTTAAGTACCTAAAAATTTGATAAATGTTTGAGGATGCCACCATAGAAATAAAAGTTGAATAGATGAATTTCTAAAATAAATAAAATATTAAAAATCTATGGTGGTCAATTTTCCACCATCCACATGTCATTTCAAGATCTATGTTATCGTCACTGAGTTTTAGCTCATGTGGTGCTTGGATGAAAAACTTAGCCCGAAGGGTACCCCACTTGAGTTGAGGAGATCTGTTGAGGAAAACTCAATCTTTCTAGGCCAAGGTCCCATCAAAGAAAAACTGCCTTTATGAGCTGAGATATCACCCGAAAAGACCATTTACTCGGCATTCAGGACACCATAATAGTCAAATAGATACTTAGATCAAAAGTAACATTATATTTAAGTTTGGAGTTTACTATGACACCACTATAGCTCGGCCATACTAATTAGGCCAAGCTATATTATGGCTCATAGGTGTAGTTCGGCCAAACTCACTAGGCCGAGCTACTCCTCCCATTTGTTGGCTCCTTTGTTCTAAGGAAACTGAGGTTTTCCTCATCCAGACAAAAAGAGAGGCTTCCCCAACCTTAATAGTTCGACTAACTTAAGCCAAATTGTCCGTACAAAAAGCTCAACCACCAGTGCTAAGGCCAATGTACCTTCAAATGCTTTACAGTTCAATCTCTAAAAAATCTTGCATCATCCAAGGTTCAATCTTATATCTTTAGTGGATAAATACATGAGCGAGATCATAATATAGCCTATTGTCGGACTGTCATCATATATTATTAGAAGTTTTACCTTTTTCTTAAAAAGAGACGGAAATGTACCACAACCTAGACTATTAGAGGAGACACTCCCTTTTGTTGATATACCTGCATATGCACTATTGATCTTCTGTTAGGCGACTGGGAATACATTGTTTTTCAGCCTTAATCCCCTTTTTAAGTCATAAGGTGGGGGAGATTGAAGGTTGTACGACCTGTCTTTACCCTTTGATGACTTGAGATCCCGAATTATATGCTTTACAACTTTTATTCTCTCATCTACATCTTCATTTCCAACTTCCTTAATTAATTTGATTGTTGAACTATTGTGTCATCCTCATTAATTATTTATTTTTTAAATTATAAAAATATTATAGTATTCTTTGACCATTAATATAATGAGAGAAGGGTGAATATTGTTAACAGAAATTCACATTAGTTAGTTTTTTAAATTTGAATATAAAAAAAAAAGTCATAAAGTAACACTATATATATATATATATATGGGTCAGGTTCAAGGGCCATATGAGAAAACATATAAGAAAATTTTCGACGGTTAAAATAATTTTAAAATATGGGTTAGAAATTTTGGATTGAGCTGATTTTTTGTGAGGATTATCTCTATGATGGGAAGATCATTCAAAAAAAAAAATCAGCCCAATCTGAAACTTCTAACCCCATTAAAAGTGATTTAGAATGTGGACCGTCGATTTTTTACCAATTTTTATCACTAATTTGTAAATCACTTTTGATGGATTTAGAAGTTTCTGATTGAGCTGATTTTTTGTGAGGATGATGTTCTCATCATAGTGACCATCCTTGCAAAAAATCAGCTCAATCCAAAACCTCTAACCCTTATTTTGAAAAACGAAAGTTTTCTTATATGTTTTCTCATATGGCCCTTGAACCTGACCCTATATATATATATATATATATATGTTCATTTCTAATGAAAACCATGATCAAGCCATAAATCTTGCCAGCATCAAGTTATTGAATTTATTAGAAATAGATTTATCAATAAAAAATAAAAATAAAAAATCATCAATTTAAAAACAAAGGAGACTTTGAACCCAAAAAGTGAGAGGTATTCCAAATCATTCTATTTTATTTAATTTTAAAATATAAATTAGATTGATATTTCGTCCACCATGGCAAATTCCAAAAATCTTTACTAGCATGAGAGAAGGTCGAGCATTGAGTATTCTAGACATAAATCCACATTAAATCATTTTAAAAAATTATTATTGCATTAAACTTCTTTAATTATATTATATTAATGGGAGTAAAATGAATATTATTGACACATATTCATATTAATTAATTTTTTAAAAAGATTAAAAAAATATTTTGGGATCCATTACAATAAAACAATGTAAGAACCGCATAACCAGTTCCAACTTGACATCGACCTCAGACTAGTTTCTGTCCTAAATTAATATAATATTTTTAAAAATACGTGGTTCCAAACAAATCCGTAGAGTTGTTGAGATGGCAATGATTGTGCTTATGGAAAGATGGTATAAGAGGAGTCAGAGAAGAAGAATAAGTATCCAGTAAGTTATCCCGTACGTAAGATTAGGTATGTGTTACGTGGCACGTTGGGGGTAAGAGTTTAAAATACATCGATACCCAGCCCAAAGAATTTAATATCCTAAGAATAGGTAAGTGCCTACGTGGCTTCCCTCAGACTCAGGTTTCTTTTCTACATATGGCATGTGATTATTAGTCGTTGGATACTTTGACTTTAGTAGAGACTATACGTAATTGATGACGCCCCTACACCTCTAATAAATATAATATAATATATCGTTTCTTTATTATGATCCAAAACCCACACAACAACAGGTCACTTGTAAATTATACTAGCCATTGATGGAGAACTCCAGCTACTACTTACTTCTCTTCTTCTTCTTCATCTTTCTTCTTTCCAAATTTCTACTTCAAAAGAATCGAAATCTCCCACCAAGTCCTTTGTCTCTCCCCATAATCGGCCATCTTCATCTCTTCAAACAACCAAACTCATTAGCACGAACCTTAGCCAAAATTTCAAACCGCTTTGGACCTGTAGTATTCCTCAAGTTTGGTTCTCAACCGGTTCTCATCGTCTCTTCACCATCTGCAGCAGAAGAATGTTTCACCAAGAACGATATCATCTTTGCGAACCGCCCTCGTCTCTTACTAGGAAAACACATGGGGTACAACTACACAACTCTCGTGTGGGCCCCTTACGGACCCAACTGGAGGAATCTAAGACGCATCGCAACCATTGAAATCTTATCCTCCCACCGTATCCAGACGTTCAATCAAATCCGCAAAGATGAGATTCGGTTCATGATCCAACGGCTGACTAGCAATAATGATGGAGGAAAGACGGTGGAGATGAAGTCCATGTTTTGGGAGTTGACTCTGAACATGATGATGATGATGATTGCTGGGAAGAGATATTATGGTGATAAGGAGGAAGATTTGGAGGAAAGGGAGCTGTTTGGAGAGGTTGTGAGAGGGGTGCGTTCGTTAGCTGGTAGACCGAACCCAGATGAATTTTTGCCTGTTTTGAAGTGGGTTGGGTTTAATGAGAGGGAGAAGAGGTTTAAGAAATTGGGGGTAACTAGAGATCTTTTCTTGGATGGATTGATCGAAGAACGTAGGAGAAAGAGAAGTGCAACAAATGAAGAGAGCATGAAGAAGGCCACGTTGATCGATGTTTTGTTGTCACTGCAAGAGACAGAACCTGATTACTACAATGACCAAATGATCCGAGGCATCATAATGGTAAGACTTTTAAGTCCCGTTATTAACAGCATCTTAGCAACGCCGATGATTTTACAAAATAGTGGTGTGTTATAAGTAAATGTTGGTGTCTTGGTAAAGCTCTCTTTTAATTTCTTTTTGATTTAGATCATTGGATGTCTACTAGATAAAGCAATTCAAATTGTACGATTGCATATCATTTTTTTAGTGACATGGATATTTTTACATATAGATATAAGTAAATATTGGTGTGTTAATAGAAACTCTTTTTTTTTTTCCCTTTTTTTGGACTTAGATGATTGAATTTCTAGTTGGTGAAGCCATTCCAATTGTAGGATTACATAATATATCTTATCTTAGCCACGCTTTGGACTTCGTCATATCGACTCGACCTGTCTTGAACTCTTGATTGTACTTTTCACTCAATTGAGTCAATTTGACTTGACCCCTTCGAAACTCTCTACGACCATGTCATCTACGGCACAATCTCTATGAGATGGTTTATTTATGCCTTGTAGATTTGAGAAAATTGGTTTTGATATTGTGTGTAGGTGTTGTTAAATCCTAACATTGGAGTCTCTCTTTGTTTTGATTTTGTGTGTAGGTGTTGTTAGGAGCGGGTACCAACACTACATCCGAAACCATGGAATGGGCAATGTCCCTTTTACTTAATCATCCAGAAATCATTAAGAAGGCCCGAGATGAAATTGATGCTCACGTGGAACAAGGTCGATTGCTCAATGAATCCGATCTCCCCAAACTTCCATACCTCCATAATATCATTACTGAGACACTTCGAATGTATCCAATTGTCCCACTACTATTACCACATGCTTCGTCAAAAGAATGCATTGTAGGAGGTTACAAAATTCCAAGTGACACAATGTTATTCGTGAATATATGGGCCATACAAAATGATCCTAGCATATGGGCTGAGCCAACTAAGTTCAAACCTGAAAGGTTTGAAGGAATGGAAAGTGGTGTGAGAGATGGGTACAAATTGATGCCGTTTGGGTCAGGAAGGAGGGCATGTCCAGGTGAGGGATTGGCGATGCGTGTCGTCAGGTTGGCAGTGGGAACCCTGATTCAGTGTTTTGAGTGGGAGAGGATTGGAGAAGAAATGGTGGATATGAGCGAAGGAATTGGACTCATCATGCATAGGGCTAAGCCCTTGGAGGCCAAGTGTAGGCCACGTTCAAGCATGTTGAATCTACTTTCTCAACTTTGACCCACCTTGTTATTCGTTTGGTAACTTTCCACCGTTAAAAGTAAAGTAGTTGGTAAAATCTCAAGCTCAAACTTCCTTATCGAGGGTCATTGTAATAATAGCTAGAGATCTACAAGCAATATCCTCCAAATAAAATGACCTTACAATGTACATGCATGGCAATGCATCTTTGCATCTAAGATCTGTTTTCTTTTCCTATAATTTTTTTTTTTTTCAAATCACAGGGAGAATAATTTTTTTCTGTTTTCTCCCTTTCATCTAGAGTTTTCCAAAATTTACACTCTTCTCATGCTATTTCCCTCCCTCTTTCTCCTCATAATAAATACTTATTCTCCCACTTTGAATCCTTTAAACTCATTCAACTAGATCTTTTGGAATCATCAACAAGGAATGTTATTATAATTTTATCGAATAAGATTTTCACCAATCAATGGTCTTAGATCGACAATATATAAAAAATTAGTGAAGGGGCAGGCAAATTTTTCATCAAAATCTCATCGTCCATTTGATTATCGGGATTCACGTAATTGAATCACAACTTGATGTTTGACGGTTTCACTTGCAACCTCTTTGCCTTGCTAAGAGTCGTTTTTCTCAGATGGATTACCACATCAGGAATCAAACACCACGGCCCTCTAAATTTCATCAAAAAAATCATATATATAAAATACATTTGAGCAGGATCCAAGGACGGCTACCAATCTTCCACATAACCCCTAAACTTAAAATAAAAATTCATTGGTGAAAAATAACCTTTTTTGAAATTTTTTATTTCAAATTTCATAGAATTTTATTCTACAAACATGTTTCTGGATGCAACAAGGTGAGCCTAAGGACCCTTAATAAGGGAGAAATCCTTACTAACTTAGTTCGGTTAGTCGGACTCATTATAGAAATGTCTCAAGTCACGTTACAATAAAACAACACAAAAAGTCATGTACCAGTTAACTGATTCCTATATGATAATGAGTAGAGATCTATTATTACTATACTCGATCAAATGGGGGATTTTCTTGACTACTGTGCATGGGTAGGTATTCTCTACCTACCCATGTGTATTGTGTATTAATTTCTGGTGAAATATCATTTTGGGAAAATTATAAATAAATAAAAACCTATAAAAAAATTCGCAAAAAGATAATAATTTTTTGATTAATTTTTTACAATAAAAAAAGACAACAATTGCAGCCGTCACATTTTTTATTTTTATTTTTTTTTGACATATGTAGGAACGGTTTAAAATCGTTCATAATTCTTCAAAATATTTATTTTAATTTTTGCATATATATATATATATATATATATATATATATATATATATATAGATATAATGATTTTCCTTTTGTTTAACCACGCGTTTGATCCCACACATAGACAACAAAATGGCGGGATAAAATTTACATTTCGACTGTTGATCTCGGCTACAAAATGGGGAATGGACCGTTGGATTAGATTGCGTGACCAAATTTTGACCGAATGTTTGCATGGTCTATCTTTATTGAAACTCATTCCCTATTTTGTATTTGAGATCAACGGTTGAAATGTAAATTTTATCGCGCCAGTTTGTCATCTACGTGTATGGTCAAATGCGTGGTTAAACAAAGGGGAAATCATAAAAAAAGTATTTCGTTTTAGAAATTTTCACAAAATTGTTATCTTTTTACAAATTATTATTATTATTTTTTTATATATATAATTTCTCTAGTTTTTTATTTTTTTCTGACACGTTTAGAAACGGCCGAAAACCATTCCTAATGCTCCAAAATATGCTTTGATTGCACGCTTGACCCCACACGTAGATGACAATATGGCGGGATAAAATTTTATATTTTGACCATTGATCTTGACTACAAAACAAGGAATGAGTTTGAATAAAGATTGACCATGTAAACATCCGATCAAAATTCGGTCATGCAATCTAATCCAATGGTCCATTCCCCATTTTGTAGCCGAGATCAATAGTCAAAATGTAAATTTTATCTCGTCATTTTGTCGTCAATGTGTGGGGTCAAATGAGTGGTTAAACAAAAGGGAAATCATAAAAAATAAAAATAAAAATAAATAAGTAAACCTAATTAAAAAAATATTTTGCAAAAATTAAAATAAAAATATTCTAAAGCATTAAGAACAGTTTTCAACCGTTCCTAAATATGTTAGAAAAAATAAAAATGAAAAAAAGTAACAACCACAATTGTTGATTTTTTTTTTATGATTAATTGATAATAAAAAACTTCGGCCCTCAAAGGGCCGAAATAGGTTCGTCTAACTAATATTCACAAAATTATTATCTTTTTGCGAAATTTTTTTAAAGGTTTTTTTTGATAATTTTCCCTATCATTTTAAGTGAAATGACCTTACATTTCACATGATAATATACCCTTGCATCCAAGTTTTTTTTTTTATCTTAATAAATTGACTCAACCGACATGGCATATTTACAAAACCATAGATTTTCCTCAAGATATACAAAGAAAAATCTATGACACTAAAAGAAAATAATTATCTTAGAGTAAGAGGGTGAAATGGATTTTGGCTTTTTGTAATATAAAAATAAAAATCAGTAGTATTATTATTTAGTTGTGATATACTAATTCAAAAAAAAAGATACTCAAACATACTCCAAAGGAAAAAAAAAAAAAAAAGAATAATTTATCAAAACGGTAGAATTTTCGAAATTACTTACCAAAATTGTACACTATAGCAAATAATTTCGAAAACGGTAAATTTATCATTTTCGGAATTAATTTTTTTTTTACCAAAACGGTAAAAACAGTAAAGTATATTTTTTTATATACCGAAAATACCCTTTTTTTTGTTTTACAAATGTATTTACAATTTTTACCTTAAAAAAATGAAAATCCAACTAAAAAGATTCACTCTCTTTCGGTAATCCAACAATCATATGTATTTACAATTTTTTTTTTACCGAAATCAATTTTATTTTCGTAATTTCAGTCAAAAAATAAAAAAGGGTATTTTCGGTAAAAAAAAAAATACATTTGACTGTTTTTACCATTTTCGGAATTATTTGTTATAGTGTACCGTTTTTAGTAAATATTCAAAATGTTGTGCATGTTTTGGTAAATCTGCCAAAAAAAAATCTAAGGTTTTGTGCATCTTCCATGTCAATTGAGTATAATTGAGTTTGTTTTATATTTTTTTGAGACAGCTTATTATCATTCTTGTTTTACCAAAATTTACATTTTTTGATTCGTTTTCTTTCCCTCCATCTCTCTGTGTTAAATCTCTCACTACGTCATATTTCACAAAAAACGACGGACCAAAGCCGTCGTTTTTTAAGAATAATGATGGCTCCCGCCGTCACAAGGATAGTTGTAAATAACGATGTCGTCTTTAGTGAATGAAATGTTGTAAAAAATGACGGTCATGGTCTGTCAAAAAAAAACGACGGCCCAAACCCGTCATGTTTTTAGTTGAATTTAAATTTAATTAATACATATAAACGACGGCTTAAAGCCGTCATTTTTTTACAATTTTTTTTTTTTTTTTTAAATTTAACCACTATTGTGTCCTTTTTAATATTTTTCACCTGAAAAGAAAATGAAAATTTTCATTGAACAAAAAATTGAAATCTAACAAAATAAATAAATACACCAAAAAAACAAAATTTTACATTTTTGAAATGGAAACCATTTTCCTTCAAATTTTACATGTGCAATCATAGTCCAACATGCCCCATTTTCATGGTGTCGATTTTAATCCACATCCCAATGTTTAAAGTAGTTTTTCAAAAAATTTCTACCAACTTTACTTTACTTGACTTGTAAAGTCTTATTCATCTTTTGCACCGCTTCCGTCAGCTTATCCACTCTATTATGAAGGATTGTCGTCTCAAATGCCAAGGCTTGCTTGTAAAGAATTGAAGCACGCACGGAAGTCTTGGAAACACGTAAACCCATTCCCCGAACACGACCCCGACTATCATGACCACAAACCTATACAAAAAGTGTATAATATCAATACCTACTGACGATATGATGTCATACTTACCAATATCAATGCCTACTACACAACATTATATCATAATTACAAAATATCCTAATTAAAATAATGCACATACCACAGCCACGGGGTCATGGTCTAGATCGTTATGTTTATTAGGGTCATTAGCAATCATTCTATAGATGGCCTCCTGCAAAATAAATAATAATTAGGAAATATAAATCATGACATGAGAAGAAAATATATTTATATGAAACAAGGACAAGAAAATATCAAAGGCCACATTTGATCTCAGAATCACCTACAAGAGACATATTTCTATATCCTAGTTAAAGAAACACTGAAGTCACTAACCAAATCATTACTTAGTCAACTTTTTAAAAAAAAATTAAGTATTGCTTAATCAAATTCAAATGCAAAAATCCATTAGTCATTAACATGAATCACACAATTTTCATTAGTATATGTATGTGCCTAAACCAAAAGATTGAATTACTCATGTAGTTGGGGGTGTTGGGTTTCTTAAATTAGAGAATGGTTTTTGTAGTGCGTTGTTTGGCAGTGCCAATACACCTAGCCAGCACGGGTTAGGTTTACTTTGTGTCCCCAACACACACAAACACACATAGCAACTCATAAAGCTTAAAGACTCCCTGTCTCAAAGACGAACATTGGACAAATTAGGTGTTCTAATTTTAAGCACCATTCCTAGTAAACAGGTGCCATTTTTACTTGATGCAACTTTCTCCACAGAAGCTAAATCAATATACAATATGTTTGTATTGGCTGGGAATTCTGCCTGCAAGCTTAGACACAATGAACACGGTTCACATTGTTGAGATACGTATAAAATCTCAACTATTAGATTTTGTATTTACACGGTTGAGTCAACAGACCCGACCCATGTAGCGAATTCAAACTCTGAAGCTAATTCCCATGATTTTGTGTGAAAATTCAAGACATTAAATAAAACCTATGTATGAACTCACATTATGCACATGACAAGGAAAATGCTGAACTGACTATGCTCCACGACACTGCACTCAATATTGTGCTGACGTGACAGTGTCTTCTAAAGCTAAAAAATATGTTGTTCCAGGAACACTGCCATGTTAGCTCAATATCAATTGAGCACAAAATGCCAATATAGATCCTTAAAAGGAAAATGATACAGACACATATAATTGAGAAATACATTGAAGCATAACTACAAATAAAATTCCTAATTAATGTTATTCATAGCTCCACTAAAGAGAAATAGTGTACAATGTGTTAGGGGGGCATACCCCTAGATTAGTTTTGGTTTCTGTAGAAAATAATAAATCAAGCCAATTCTGCCAATCAACTATAATAACAATAATGCTGAAGTGTAACATAACAATAAATTTCATCATCATCATCCATGCTTTATCCCATAATCCCATACTTGATCATAACAAGACATTAATGGGGAAAACCCACTTTGATAGGTGGGACCAAAGGGATCAACTTCTGCCACGTTTACTTCATTCAATATATGTATTTTAGATTTAAAATTGTCCTCATTCTTCAGCCATTTATGTGGTCTGAAAAGTAATTATATTAAACATCTAGGATTGTCAATGATTTCTAGATTCACACCAACAAGGTTTTAATGGATGGGATTTAATCCTACCTATTAGGAGATAATAAACTAAGAAAAAGCCGATTCAGATGATTGCATCCATTTGCAATGGAAGTCGACTAGCTTTCCATGGATGGGATTTAATCCGAATAGGAGATAAGAAATTAAACTAAGAAACTGAAAAGAGAGGGAAGAAAAAAAAAAAAAAAAATCTATCCCCAGAAGCAGCTCCAAACAATGCCTAGCCTTCATGTAATGAAGTTGTTGTCTTTCATCTTATACTAATTAATTCCTTTAGAGTAACTTGTTTGATTTGTCTCTCAAGGTTAAGAGAGAAAATTAGGAAAAAATAATAAAAGATTAAAAATCTGTCCTTCAAAATATTCTTAAAATCTCCTACAAATACAGCATTTCCTATTTCTTTTGTCTTTCAATAAATGTGTTCGAAACACAAGGGGTTAGTATCTCTGCATTCTCCTTCATGGGATACCTTTAAAATGATAAAAAAGAGAAAGAGGGGACCTTGATGAGGTGTTATTATGATTTTTAAATAGAGAGGAGAGACGGAGGGATGGGACACGAGGAGGTCCATCCTACCTACACTACTTCTTAATGAAAATCAATGTAATTGAATAATAAACACTGGTTGTAACGATGATGATAAAATAATTTAATTAACTATTTTTAATTGGGTAAGCAAGTAATTTAAAGAAACATTTTTTTATTTTTTTTGCTCAATAGTAAATTAATGAAACATGTTCAGCCTTACTAATATTTAATTCACTGAAGCAATACAGAGGTAACTGAAGTCTTTATCGAAACCAATGAGTGATGCTCGGTCAGCACATGCACATGTTATCAAATTGCAGGCTGGCTAGCTGTCCAAGCCCCAATAATAACTCATTGACTCATATTAATTTTTGGGACCTTATCAGATCATCTTTGTAACAGTTTCTGCTATCTTACAATTGAGGAATGATTCCCTATTTGTTATATCATGTGGATCACGTTTAAATTATTTTCCTGTAATCTAATATAAATTAGTGAAACCATTATCTTACCAAGATAATAAGATTTTAGTCATCTTTTATCTTTTCTGATTTAATCACAAAAGTACCTAAAGGTTGAGACTTAATTAATATACTCAAAGTTGCATTGCAATAATGTTCAACAAAACAGGCCAAAACACAAGGAAAGGAGCAGAAGGAACACAAAATACCAACTAATCAACGATCGCAGAGATAGATCCCTCTTGAGAATCAAAACTAATCGGATTTCTGAAATTATTAAATGTTTAATACTTCTAAAATTATTCTTAATGTCATTCGTCTCGACTTGAAACAGATATTATTAGATCAGATTACTTGAAAAAATTTCATATACAGTGAATCCCAACCAGGCCCCATCATCTCTTCCCCTTCTTAAGGTTACAAATACAACAACGACGAGAGAGAGAGAGAGAGAGAGAGAGAGAGAGAGACGGAGAGAGAGAGAGAGAGAGAGAGAGGAGAAGAGACTACCTGGAAAGCTTGTGCCGGAGAAGATGGTGTCGAACTTCGCCTGATTTCATAATCCCTTGGATTGCTGAAGACTCTCTGTTGGGATTGAGAGAGAGACGATTGTAAATCCGAAACGCTAAATCGCAAAAGAGGATATTGTGAGCAGAGATCGAAAATTAAAAAACCTAGAATCGTGAGAAACGAAATCGAATCGAATCGAGTATGAGATTTGAGATTTGAGATTCTAGGGTTTTTTTTCGAGAAGAAAATTTGAATCGACTATCGTTGAGGTTTGAGTCTGAATGTTAATCGATACAAATAATACAGCCACCACAGTTGTTTTTAACGCCACACCAATTGGTGTAGCATTAGTAAACGTGGGTGCGGCAATAGTAACTCGAGTAATTATTTAAGGACGGATTAAGTTAGTTGTTAATAATCGACAATTATGGACGTCGTTAAGGGTTAAACAACTAACAAAATCCGTTGTAAATAAACAACTGTCTTAGTCCGTCGTTTTTTCCGCCATATTTAGTCGTTTTTTCCACTTTGTGACGTAGTGTCTATTCCTTATTTTTCTCCTCCTGCTAAGAACCCATTAAACTAATTCAACTATATCATTTCCCGACATTGACGAGGAGCATTATTTTAATTTCATTGAGTTCGTATCACTAATCTATAAGCTTAGATCGACAATAATCAACCAATTAGTAAGATCCTGAAACTTCTAAAATATCGGATTTGAAAAAATGGATGAAATCAGCTTTAATTTGTATTTTTTGAATCAAATTATACTTTATAAATTGGAAAAATATGGGTGGAAGGTGCCTTGGATAGAGGTTTTTTTTTTTAATAGAAAGAATTACCCGACAGTCCTAACTCAGCGGTGAAAATATATATATTTTTTTTTCTAAAAACATCTAAATATGTTTTTTGGATGCCACGTGGTGAGCCAACAACCCTTAGTAAGGGTTTGCCCTTACTAACTTAGTAAGGTTAGTTGACTCAATATAGAAATGTCCTGGACTCCTGGGTCATGTTACAATGAAACGACAAAAGAAGTCAAGAACCGGTTAACCGATTCAAACTTGACATTGACCTAAGACTAGTTTCTGTCCTCTTAATTCGTTAAATGCAAACCCCAGAGTTGCTGAGCTGGGAAAGGTTGTGCTTAATATAGAATAGAAATTATGTCTACGTGTCACTTGGTTGCCCGTTCCTAACCGAGTCATTTTTACCCTATACGCAGCCCGATGTATTTAGTTTCAAACCAAAACCTAAACCTGCACGTAGACACCGCACGTTCGTATTCCTCTCTGATTTTTTATGTGTCGAACCAGCTGAGCTATAAGTCGAAACACATGCCACGTGTTTATTAAGCACGCTACAGTTAAATATCATACGTATTTAATGATGCCCTAGCACCTCTGATTAATATATATAATTTCTGTGGAGGATAATTCTCGAAGTGACTGACACGTGACAATTCATAGAATAGGCTCTGACCCACCGAGTTGGAAGAGTAGTATGTCGTGTTACGTTATATCAAGCTTCACAAAATAGTGGACAAATACATTTGGGGCTTGACATGACAGGATTGCCAGTACTGTCATTGACGGATGGATGTGACAACTCCTAAATTTGGCAGGGCAGGTTTAACTACTCCTGCAACTATCACGATAAAGAAGTAGGTATAACAACTCCGATCATGATCAGTGGAGATATCTTGAAAAATTCATCAGTCAGGATCCCGATAAATACTAGGATGCAATTCAAAGTAAATGTTAGAAAAAATCTTCTCTAAAACTATTTATTAGCTCAGCACTCATTTTAATTTGATCGTCGAAATAGTCATATTGTAGGTCGTCCATCGAATTGAAAGTTTTCAAAGGAGATCTCGAGGTACAGTAAAAAAAACGCATCTACAGTTTCTTTCTCGAACTCAAAACCCACTCAACATAACACTACCACCCAAGTTAATTCTAATTTTCAAGTTCTAACAAGGGAGATCTTCATCATTTATTTTTTACTTCTCTTCTACTCCATCTTTCTTCTTTCCAAATTTCTCCTTCAACATAATCAAAATCTCCCACCAAGGCCTCTTTCTAGGGGTCTCAATGGGTTGGCTCCAGTCTGGTTCCTAAGGAACTTAGAATCATAATAATTAATATTAGTTTGATTTCGATTTTTATCGGTTTCAAGTCTGGTTCCAAAATAAATGGAATCGAAATTATCAAAATCACGAGTATCTATCGGTTCCGATTCTCAAGAATCGAATTAGAAAAAAAGTATTTGAAATCATTATAATAAAAAAAAAAATTCTTAAAATTAATATATTATCAATAAAATTATTAACTTAATTATAATTTAGTATATTAAAGATACAAATTAATGATTTTTTCAAAAGTAAAAAAAATTTATCTTTATTAAAAGTAATAAATTTTTAGAAGAATGATTCATTTTAAGTTTCAATTGATAATTTAATAAAAAATTGAATAATTATATATAACATGTATTTATTTTAAAATAAAAAAAATAGCTTAAATCTTTTATAGTATAAAAAAAATGATAAAATAAATCGATTCTGAGTACCCGCGATTCGATTCCGATTCCGTTTATTTAGATCCTAACAATTCAGGCTCCTATCGGTTTGATTCTATTTTAAACCCAACTCTACTCGGATTCCATTTATTTTAGATCCTAACAATTCAGGCTCCTATCGGTTTGATTCTATTTTAAACCCAACTCTACTCGGATTCCATTTATTTTAGATCACTCGGTTCCAATAAAAGGGGATCCGGAACCGGGGTTTTCGATTGCAGTTCCTTTTCGGTGAAATGGGTACCCATTGACAACCCAACCTCTTTCTCTCCCCCATAATTGGCCGTCATCATTTCTTCAGAAACCCAAACTCATTCGCAAGAACCTTAGCCAAAATATCGAACCGGCGTGGACCGGTTGTATTCCTCTGGTTCGGTTCTCGATCGATTCTCATCGTCTCTTCACCATCAGCCGCAGAAGAATGTTTCACCAAGAATAACATCATCTTCGCGAACCGCCCTCGTTTCTTAATAGGAAAACACATTGGGTACAAGTGTACAACTACACAACTCTCGTGTGGGCCCCATACGGACCCAACTGGCGGAATCTAAGACGCATCACAACCGTTGAAATCTTATCCCCTATCGCATCCAGATGTTCATTCAAATCCGCAAAGATGAGATTCGGTTTATGGTCCGACGGCTTACTAGCAATGATGAACTACATCATAACCGTGATGTGTATCGAACGGTGGAGACGAAGTCAATGTTTTGGGAATTGATTTTGAGTATCACGATGATGATGATTGCTGGGAAGAGATGTTATTATGGTGATAAGGAGGAAGATTTGGAGGAAAGGAAGTTGTTTAAAGAGGTAGTGAGAGGACTGATTTCGTTGATTGGTAGACCGAATCCTGTAGAATTTTTGCCTTTTTTTTTTAAGTGGTTTGGGTTTAATAGGATGGAGAAAAGGTTTAAGAAATTAGGGAAAATTAGAGATGTGTTCTTGGATAGATTGATCGAAGAGCGTAGGAGAAAGAGAAGTGCAACGAATGAAGAGAGTACGAAGAAGGCGACGTTGATCGATGTTCTGTTGTCTCATCGCGGATTTACAGTTGGGGCTATTGCCACAGATTTTAGCGGAAAAAAATAATCTACCACTATTGCCCCCCACACATATTTTTTTCACTCTTGCCCCACTAAAAATTCTACTTTCTTGCCCCCAAATTTGCTTTGATTGAATTCTTTTAGGGATTCTATTGGCACAACAACTTTGACTTACAACGGACCAATACCTTTTTTTTTTTTTTTTTTAATGAATAATGATTTTCTAACTCAACTCTAACAAACTCCCCCCAACGATATACTTTCCCCTCAACATACCCAACAGCACATCCCCCTAAACACGTGCAGTTGTGTATCTCGAGGAAAATTTTGTTACTCATACACATGTCAGTGAGTTAGTAGGAGAGTTGTCAGAGTTGAGTCTGAAAATCAGGACTCTTTTGGTATTACATTTACAACGACAACTAAATATTAAAAACAAAGGGCTGATTTTCTAACTAAATCTGCCTGAATAACTCAAAAACTCATTGACGCGGTATGTGAAAGAATAGTACACTTTTTTCCCTCGAGATACACAACTACACAATTTATGGGGATGTGCAGTTGTGTATCAAGAGGAAAAAATCTATGAATGTTGCACATGCCACGTTAGTGACTTTTTGAGTTGTTATGTGAGAGTTGAATTAGAAAATCATTAAAAAAATAAATAAATTAATTAATAATAATAATAGATTGAGAATAACATTCCTCCTCTTTAGAAAAGAAAGTTAGGTCGGGATATTTTCTTCTCTTCTCTTAAGAGATATCACAGAGCGCAAGAGTGTGAGGTGAGCATCATGAGGTTAGAGTTGACAATTAGATGTCAACTTGTTCTTTTTATGACTTATTGTCGATGTTGACAATTCCTAATCTTTTAATCTTGGATAAGTATTATGAAAAAAAAAATTGATGTGCAAATGTTAATTTCTATTTTGAATGGTTGGTGTTAAATTTTAATTGGGAATTTATAAATAATTTAAGTAGTTAGAGTGTAATAAGTAGGGTTGCAACTGGGCTGGCCAAACTTGACCAATATCAGGTCTGAGAATAGTTGGCTAGGGTTCAGACCTAGGTTTGAGCACAAAAAAAAAAAAAAAAGGTTTACACAACCAAACCGGGTTCATATTGCCCAATTTACCTGAAATCGAACTTAATATGCTTATAATTTAAAAATATTTTTAAATTTCAAATTTTATTTAATCATCATCATCCTTTTCTTAACATTTGCTTATAATGTCGTGTATGGATACTTTGAAATATAACTTTAGGGCAAATAATTATAGATTTTATATATATTTTTTACATATCTCTTATCTTTATACAAGTCAATATCATTACTAAATTATACAAGATTAATAAGGAATTAGTCAATCCGACTTGGGTTGGGCTTGGATTGAGCATTTAATGCCTGAGGTCGGGTTGGGCGTGGGCATGACTTGGTGTCCGTTAAGTGTGGGTTGATCACCAACCCGGCTTAACCCAGCCGAGTTGCAACCCTATTTAATAAGTAAAAGTTGGGGTGCCAGTAGAATTGGTGTGTTAGAAGTAAAATTATTGGTGCATTAATGGAAATTCTATTTTTATTTTATTTACTTTGATGATTAAATGTCTGCTAGGTGAAGCTATTCGAATTGTACGGATGTATATAGCACCCATTTCTGGATAGCTGACTATGGGGATCATACACGTTAGCATGGAATTTATGGTGTGTTATAAGTAATTATTGGTTTTCAGCCAACTTTCGAGTGCATAGAGTGTATATACTGCTCATCTTAGTGATAGCTAATAATGGGGATCAGACACGTCAGCATGGAATTTATGGTGTGTCATAAGTAATTATTGGTTTTCAACAAACTCTCGGGGCCAAAGAGTGTATGTATTGCTTATGTTAGACTTTATTATTTACCTATTTATAACCATGAGATCTCTGGTTGTAACGCATTCATGTCTAGTTAGATTAATTATAAGAATGCTAACATGTCGGCATTGAAGTTGCATATGCAGATTGATCCTGATGCTTGCCATGTTTCTAGATAGATTACTAATTATGAGGATGAGAAACGTAAGTATGGAATTTATATGTGTAGAACGCTCCTCGTGCTTGCCAAGTGTCAGGATAGAATAACATTATAGAATCATTCGGGCACTCCCTAACTTGGGATTCATCTTTGATATCCCACACGGGATTCATCACATCATTTTTATGGTGATCCCGACTCCCCATATTTCAATTCTAGATCCCAAGCGCTTCATGCTTCAAGTGGGGGAAATCCTGAGTGTGACCTCTTTTGATTACATGAGGACTCAAACAAATTTAATACCCTCAAATTGTCGTACCTAAGAATAAACTTCAACCCCTACTCAAAATCGATCAAACTTTCTCATGTTCTCAAAAAATATGTTCCTCCAATGATGGAATAAATTCTCTCCCACTGTTCTAAATTCTAATATTTGGATCTCTCTTTGTTTTGATATTATGTGTGGGTGTTATTAGCAGCGGGGACCAGCACTTCATCTGAAACCATGGAATGGGAATGTCTCTTTTACTTAATCATCTAGAAATGATCAAGAAGGTCCAAGATGAAATTGACGCTCACGTGGAACTAGGCCAATTGCTCGATGAATCTGATCTCCCCAAGCTTGCATACCTCCATAATATCATTGCTGAGACGCTTCGAATGTATCCAGTTGTCCCACTACTATTATCACATGCATCAGCAAAAGAATACATTGTAGGAGGTTACAAAATTCCCAGTGGCACAACACTATTCGTAAACTTGTGGGCCATACAAAATGATCCTAACATATGGGCTGAACCCACTAAGTTCAAATCCAAGAGGTTTGAAGGCATGGAAAGTGGTGTTATAGACGGGTACAAATTGATGCCATTTGGGTCTGGAAGGAGGGTGTGTCCTGGCGAGGGATTGGCAATGCGTGTCGACAAGTTGACTATCATGAGAGAAGGGTGAGTATTGAGTACTTAGACATAAATCCACATTAGATAATTTTAAAAAATTATTATTGCATTAAGTTTTATTATATTAATGAGAGAAAGTGAATATTATTGACACATATTCATATTAATTAATTTTTTAAAAAAGATTAAAGAAATATCATGGGTCCCATTACAATAAAACAACATAAGAACCACTAAACCGGTTCGAACTTGCCATTGACCAAAGATTAATTTTTGTCCTAAATTTGGTGGGATTAATGTAGTATTCCTAAAAATATGTGATTTCCAAACAAACCCCTAGAGTTGCTGAGCTAGCAAAGATTGTGCTTATGGAAAGATGGTGTAAGAGGAGTGTGGAAGTCAATTTTGTGATCAATCGACCTCAATCACAATTTCACCATTAAATTTGTAAAATAATAGAAAAAATATGAAAAGATAGAGAAAATAATAATTTTTTACGTGGTTCGATAAATGTGTCTACGTCAACGAGCTTAGGGAGTTCTTTCACTATAAATCTCACTATTACATGGCCTCCTCTCCCTTTTATACCTTCTTCCTCCTCCCCCTTTTTTTCTTCTATTTACAATGGCCTCAAGGCCTTTAAATAGAAAAATCCTAAAAATAATCATAATCCTAATTATGTTACTATTGATCATATTACAATTATCCAAATTAATAATTACATTAAAAAGAGGGAAAAATCCTTTTAAATTGAAATTATCTATTAATAAGATAGAATCATTTTCAAATGATGTCACGTGTCTGCCTCGAGATAAATGTTGATGGTACAGATGAATGATCCAGATGAGAGACGATTTTATCCCTTCACATAGCCTCTTCTCAAAGGTGAAGATTGATGTATAGAGATCCGCATTCAAGAAATATTTCTGACCTAAGTGAAGACCATCATTTATTTTCAAACTAGTATGATTCTTGATCCCCGAATTTATTTTTTGCAAATTTGATATTCAACTTAGTTGAGCTCCCATAATAAATAGATATTTCAATAATAGAATTGACTACAAGTTGGATTTGATTTCCTTAATGAATCAAAATGTTGACAAATGATAGAAGAACCGACCGAAATCAGATCAGACTTAGATCCCAAAAAGATCCAAGAATTTGATAAATAATACATAAATCGACTGAAATCCCAGATCGGATTTGGATCCAAAAACGATCCAAGACTTAGATAAATAATAGAATAACCGATCGAAATTCTTGATTGGGCTTGGATCCCAAAATGATCCAAGACTTTGATAAATAATAGAAAAATCGACCGAAGTCCCAGATTAGACTTGAATCCTAAAACGATCCAAGACTTACATAAATAATTGAAAAACCAACCGAAGCCCCAGACCGAGTTTGAATTTCAAAACGATCCAAGATTTTGATAAATAATAGAAGAACCATAGCCACCCTGCCTTGTAAAAATTTGAAGCTCAGTTTATGTAGAACTGACCTTCTAGCCTTATTGAGTTTTCGCATCACTCACCTCATAGAGTGATTTTCGAGTCTAAAAAGAATCGACTATATTGAGTTTTCGCATCACTCAGTTCATAAAGTGATGCTCGGGTCCATAAGAAATCAGTCATATTAGATTTCGTATCACTTACCTCATAGAATGATCCTCAGGTCCATAAGAAATCGACCATATTGGATTTTTGCATCACTCAGTTGATAGAGTGATACTCGGGTCCATGAGAAACCGGTCATATTAGATTTCGCATCACTCACCTCATAGAATAATGCTTGGATCCATGAGGAATCGACCATATTGGATTTCGTATCACTCATCTCATAGAGTGATGCTCGAATCCATGGGGAATCGATCATATTGGATTTCGCATCACTCACCCTGTAGAGTGATGCTCAGGTCCATGAGGAACCGGCGTTCTCACCTTATAAAAATTTACTAAATCGACTTGAAAAACTTGAACAAACGGAGATCACAAAGTTCATAGAATATAATCATTTTATCTCGATGGGTTAAAATTATGGGTTGAACCTCTCACCTCAACGGAGTCCCTAAACTCAATCAAGTTGGGTACGAAGTTAGCCCTCATACAACTTTTAAATCGAGTCTCCTCAAATAACAAATTGGGTCACATGGAACCCTTATTATGAACTTGAATTAAACCCTTAAACATACAACAATGAATTATAAATTGAATTATTTAACTCAACAGAGCTTGTAGACTCAACCGAGTTGGATATAAAATTAACCCCTTATCACAATCAAATTTTTGGGTTACTAATTGAATTATTCGACTTGGCAGATCTCTTGACTCGACCAATTCTCAAGGAATAATATGTACCACATGAAACCACCGAGTCCCTTGACTCTATTGAGTTCCTCGCAGTTACAATATTTGGCTTCGAAAACCCCCTCAACTTGGTTAATTCAACAATTAATCAAATTGAGTCAAATTAAACATCACATTTGATGCTCACAAATACACACCCCTACCTTTTAACTTTTATTTATCATAAATATATTTTTTCTAAATTCTTAAATGTAAAAAGACAAGATAAAAAAATAAATACTTGGTAGCATCACTATCAAAGTAATGCTATTCCATCTCATGTAGAATGCATTCATCCTTGTGGTAGCAGTCCTTTGTAGACCTCGCTGGTTGCATAGTTATCCCCCAAGACTACACATTTTGCACCAGCCCCTTGTCTTCTACATAAATAGAATAAGCCTTATGTAGCAACCCGAAACCTTGTTATATGTTAACAAGGCTTGGAGGAAGCCATTAATGATATATAAATCTAACCACATCATTCAGTGTCTGATGTTATCAACTCCCTTTTAATTCTAGAGGCTTTGTCCTTTTGAGTATATTTATTCCTGAACATTTGTAATATATTAATTTGTCCTTAGTTATTGGTCCTGGCGATATCATTGCTAAGTTGAGTTTACCAATTCTTTACATTGTTTTCCTAGGCAAGTTTTTTTTGACCCAGTGGTTCATCATCTCGAAGAAGTAATAAAATATTTTATACATAAAGTAGCCCTTCATTAAATGGAGCACTTTTGTACATAAAAATTGATTCGGTGGAGTATACGTATCCATCAAAACTAATCACACTTAAATATTTGACCCTTCAATATTGCACGTGTCTCTTCTTTAGGCATTCTTTTTTGCACGTTTTCTTTCTAGCACAGACCTCATTCACGCCTTTAGTCAACACGTGCCCGCACGGGTACGCAACCAAAACTACCATTAATGGCCGCCTTGGACCTTTCCCGTTCAAACTCAATTCAAACCTGAAACTCTCCTCAGATTTTTCGTTTGTTTCCTTCTAAAAACGTATACGTTATTGTCCCTACATAAATGTAACCCCTCTATAGTTACTGCTACATGTATACCGCCGCTGCACACACCAGACTGACCTTTATACTCTATTTTTTTCTTTCTTATTTCTTTCCGTAGGACAACCACATCAGAGCCCCAGATTTGTGAAATTGATATTATTGATTTTCTTTTACCGAACAAAGACCTGATTTGATGGACAATCTATAATTCGTCCCTCAAACACTACATCCATGAAAACCCTAGATCAGATCATGAATAAATTAGATGGAAAAATCTTAAATTCATGATGGTTAATATTCAGGATATCTCCCTATTTTTCATTGGGACCCCAATTATACCATGTGATTTTTCATAATTCCTTATTCAAATCTCATAGATGATGTCAATTGTGGATGTCAATTTTATGATTAATCGACCTCAATCTCGATTTCATCATTAAATTTGTAAAATAAAAAATATATATAAAAAAATAGAAAAAGACAATGATTTTTTACGTGATTCGAGAAACATGTCTACGGATACAGATTCGAGAAATCGTTTCATTATAAATCTCATAGTTACATGACCTCATGTCCCTCTTTCTCTACCTTTTTCCTAGTCTTTTTTTTTATTTTTTTTCTCTTTACAATAACCACAAGTCCTTTAAATAAAAAAATCCTAAAAATAATCATAATCATAATTAGGTTACAGTTAATCATATTACTCTTATCTAAATTAATAATTACAAAAAAAAGATGAAGAATCCTTTTAAATTTGGATTCTCCCTCAATAAGATAGCATCTTCTTCAAAATAATAACATGTCATTGTCTCGAGATACGTGTTAATAGTGCAGATAAACGATCCGGATAAGAGACAATTTTATCCAAGTAAAAGAAGAATAAGTATCCAATAAGTTATCCCAACCCTAAGAATAGGTAAGTGTCTACATGTCACGTTGTGGGAAGAGTTTAAAATAGTTTTCTATTTTGCACGCAACCCAATGAATTTAATATCCAACCAAAACCTGGCACGTAGACATATCCATCTTGGTATAGAAACGGAACTCCGTTCTCGATCGTGGCTTCCCTCAGTCTCAGTTCTTATATACATATGGCACGTGATTATTAGTCGTTGGATGCTTTGACTTTAGTAGAGACTACACGTAATTGATGACGCCCCTACACCTCTAATAAATATAATATATATAGTTTCTTCATCTAATCAAAAACCCACACAACAACAGATCACTAGTAAATTATACTAACCATTGATGGAGATCTCCAGTCCCAGGTTCTTATATGCATACGGCACGTGATTATTAGTCGTTAGATGCTTTGACTTTAGTAGAGACTATACGTAATTGATGACGCCCCTATACCTCTAATAAATATAGTATATATAGTTTCTTCATCTGATCCAAAACCAACACAACAACAGATCACTAGTAAATTATACTATCCATTGATGGAGATCTCCAGCTACTACTTGCTTCTCTTCTTCTTCTTCATCTTTCTTCTATCCAAATTTCTACTTCAAAAGAATCGAAATCTCCCACCAAGTCCTCTGTCTCTCCCCATAATCGGCCATCTTCATCTCTTCAAACAACCAAACTCATTAACGCGAACCTTAGCCAAAATTTCAAACCGCTTTGGACCTGTAGTATTCCTTCAGTTTGGTTCTCAACCGGTTCTCATCGTCTCTTCACCATCTGCCGCAGAAGAATGTTTCATCAAGAACGATATCATCTTCGCGAACCGCCCTCGTCTCTTAGTAGGAAAACACATGGGGTACAACTACACAACTCTCGTGTGGGCCCCTTACGGACCCAACTGGAGGAATCTAAGACGCATCGCAACCATTGAAATCTTATCCTCCCACCGCATCCAGACGTTCAATCAAATCCGCAAAGATGAGATTCGGTTCATGATCCAACGGCTTACTAGTAATAATGATGGAGGAAAGACGGTGGAGATGAAGTCAATGTTTTGGGAGTTGACTTTGAACATGATGATGATGATGATTGCTGGGAAGAGATATTATGGTGATAAGGAGGAAGATTTGGAGGAAAGGGAGCTGTTTAGAGAGGTTGTGAGAGGGGTGCGTTCGTTGGGTAGTAGCCCAAGTACAGTTGAATTTGTGCCTGTTTTGAAGTGGGTTGGGTTTAATTGGAGGGAGAAGCAGTTTAAGAAATTGGGGGTAACTAGAGATCTCTTCTTGGATGGATTGATCGAAGAACGTAGGAGAAAGAGAAGTGCAACAAATGAAGAGAGTATGACGAAGGCCACGTTGATCGATGTTTTGTTGTCACTGCAAGAGACAGAACCTGATTACTACAATGACCAAATGATCCGAGGCATCATACTGGTAAGACTTATTAAGTCCCGTTATTAATAGCTTCTTAGCAACGCGGATGATTTTACATAGAGTGGTGTGTTATAAGTGACATGGATATTTAATTTTACATATAGATAGAAGTAAATATTGGTGTGTTAATAGAAATTCTCTTTCTTTTTTTACGGTTTTTTTTGCTTTTATTTATTTTATTTTTTTGACATGGATGATTGAATTTCTAGTGTGTCACCCCAGCACGACTCATATATCTTATCTTAGCCACTCTTTGGACTTTGTCAAATCGACTCGACCTGTCTTGAACTCTTGATTGTAGATTTGACTCAATGGAGTCAATTTGACTTGACCCCTTAGGAGCTCTCTACGACCTTGTCATCTACGGCATAATCTCTATGAGATGGGATATTTATGCCTTTGAGAAAATTGGATGTTAAATCCTAACATTGGGGTCTCTCTTTGTTTTGATTTTGTGTGTAGGTGTTGTTAGCAGCGGGTACCAACACTACATCCGAAACCATGGAATGGGCAATGTCTCTTTTACTTAATCATCCAGAAATCATGAAGAAGGCCCGAGAAGAAATCGATGCTCACGTGGAACAAGGTCAATTGCTCGATGAATCTGATCTCCCCAAGCTTCCATACCTCCATAATATCATTACTGAGACACTTCGAATGTATCCAATTGCCCCACTACTATTACCACATGTATCGTCAAAAGAATGCATTGTAGGAGGTTACAAAATTCCAAGTGACACAATGTTATTGGTGAACATGTGGGCCATACAAAATGATCCTAGCATATGGGCTGAGCCAACTAAGTTCAAACCTGAGAGGTTTGAAGGCATGGAAAGTGGTGTAAGAGATGGGTACAAATTGATGCCGTTTGGGTCAGGAAGGAGGGCGTGTCCAGGTGAGGGAATGGCGATGCGTGTCATGGGGTTGGCATTGGGAACCCTGATTCAGTGTTTTGAGTGGGAGAGGATTGGAGAAGAAATGGTGGATATGAGCGAAGGAATTGGACTCATCTTGCAAAGGGTTAAGCCCTTGGAGGCAAAGTGTAGGCCACGTTCAAGCATGTTGAATCTACTTTCTCAACTTTGACCCACCTTGTTGTTAGTTTGGTAACTTTCCACCGTTAAAGTAAAGTACTGGCAAAACTATCAAGAAATAGAAGCCACTTGTATCTAGCTCAAACTTCCTTAATGTAATAATAGCTAGGGATCTACAAGCAATATCCTCCAAATAAAATGACCTTACAGTGTACATGACAATGTACCCTTGCATATATATTTTTTTCAAATAAGAGGGAGATAGGTCTCTTCCTTTCATTTAGAGTTTTCCAAAATTTACACTCTCCTCAAGTTATTTCCCTCCCTCTTTCTCCCCATGTTAAATACTTATTCTCCCACTTTGAATCCTTTAAACTCATTCAACTATATCTTTTCTTTTCATCGACAAGGAATGTTATTATAATTTCATCAAATAAGATTTTCACCAATCTATAGTCTTAGATCAACAATATAAAAAATTTAGTGAAGGGGCCAGGTAAAATTTTCATCAAAATCTCATTGTCCATTTGATTATCGGGATTCACGTAATTGACTCACAACTTGATGTTTGATGGCAAGTTCCGTTTCAGTACTTGCAACCTCCCTGCTCCCTAGATGTGTTCAACTTTAACACTCAAGTTGATGTTGGACAGTAAGCCCTCCGACACCCTTCTTAAGAGATTGCTTAAGTTGTGAGCAAATTAGCTCACAAACCAACACCATTTTGACATGTGGTGCTGATGACATAAGCAATAATAATAGAATTTTTCTCTCTTTCCCATGGTAAAAAATTCAAAATTTCTTGAAAAGGTCATCTTGTTGCATTCAAAAAAATGATCCAAAACAAAAGTGTTGTAGAGGATGAAATTCTTTGAATTTCAACAATAACAAAAACAACAACAAAATTTAAGTAATTTTTCACCGTTGTATTTTAATTTTAAATTTGGGTGTTCGGTAGCCATCCATTTTCAACACCATTGATTAAGCTTGAAAAAAAATTTAAAAAAATTACCATAAGATTTTTTATGAAATCTAGAAGGTTGTGGTGTTCGATTGCCTATATGATAATCCATGTGGATCCTATAATACTTTTTAAGATTTGAAATCTAAAAATAAATATTTATGGGCAGTCGATGTGTGGGCAGGAGAGAGAAATTTTCCTTTTAATATTTACAAAAATCCTCTCCCCACTTTACATGGTAGTCTCACTTCATATTGAAAAAGATCAAAATAAACCCTAATGGAATGATTCAATTTCCTCCCAATTAAGGGATTCTCCATCCAATATTGAAATCTTTCATTCTCCTAAAATTGAGATTTCCTAAGAGATTTTCTATTTCTGCATAAGTTTATATTTTTAACTAAATAAAATATAATTTAAAATACACCAATCGACTTTCAAGATACGTATTAAATCTATCACGTAATCAATATTTGTTTTATTTACATCACGAGTCTTGTACCAATTTTCACCTACATATAATTTTTTTTTTAAATTATAAAAATGATCCATCAAGAACCCAACCCCACAATCCTCTAAATTTCATCGAAAAATTATATATAAAAAATAAAAAATAATTACTTTTGAGTTTGATCTAAGGACAGCTACCAATCTTCCACATAACCCCTAAACTTAAAATTAAAATTTAATGGTAAAAAATATTTTTTTCTAAAATTTTTTGTATCAAAATTCATAGAATTTTATTTTCTATAACCAGCATACAAACATATTTTTGGATGCGACAAGGTGAGCCCAAGGATCCTTTGTAAGGGCGAAATCCTTATTAACTTAGTTCGGTTAGTCAAATTCATTATTTAAATGTCCCGAGTTACGTTACAATAAAACAAGTAAGGGCGAGCACGTGAAGTGTGGGTTAGGTGCATGTCACAGGTTCGATTCTCGTCTTCAATTTTTCTCATGATTTAACTGGGGGACCATGACGGTGGATTATTGTGGTAGTCCTCCCTGAGATTAGTCGCGATGCGCGCAAACTAGTCCGGACACTCAATTAGAAAAAGATAAAAAAAAACACAAGAAGTCAAGAACCGGTTAACCGGTTCCAATGGCCTAAGATTAGTTTTTGTCCTCTAAATTCTGTGATTAATGTGGTAGTTCTTAAAAACACGTGGTTTAATGCAAACCCCTAGAGCTGCTGAGCTGGCAAATAGGTTGTGCTTACGTCGTGTGTGGAAAGATTGTGCAGAAGGGAAAGAAGTGAAGAATCAGGATCCAGTAAGTTGTCTCGTTCCTATATAATAGAAACGGTGTCTACGTGGAACTTGGTTGTCCGTTCCTAACCAAGTCACTTTAAACTCTTATTAAATAGAAACTTTGTACATGGAGTTATGTAATCGTCCTAACTACCACATCAAACTGATTCAGTGCATCTCCATGCACCTTAATACCTTGCACAATAACCGACTCAATGATCTTATTCTAACTAAACTAAGATATTGATTCGGTGCTACTTGAAACACCCTAATACAATACAACATAAACTAATACTCTAACATTCCCCTGCAATCAAATTGTCCTTTGATTATGGAATGTGCAATTGATTACATATTATCAATGCCTTCGATTATATTTGTTGGAGATCACCATTGATTTGTTGACGAATCTTGTTGCCAATTACATGCTTTTGATTGAGGCAAAAAGGTATTCTTGATTGTTCCTTGAGAGAGAAAATGAATGATGTGCCCAAGTATGTAAAAGACGAAGAGTATTTAGCTCAACTCAAATGAGCCTCCAGGGCCATGATTAATTTAGAAAAGATTAAAACCTGACGCATATTAATCCAAAAATATTCTAAAAATCATGTGGTCTCTAATGCATAATAAATGGGCTCAACGTCGACAATTTCACGATGCTTGATCATTGGTGATGACCTTCATGGGCCTTTAAAAGAGAATGGGCCCAAGGTTGGTTTCAACCAATTCCATTTGGGCCAAATGGGGGCATCTTTGAAGACAAAATGAAATTGGGCATAAGTAAACCAAAAAAAGAGGGAAAATTTAGAAAGCATAAGTGAAGGGGGCTAAAAGAGATGTGCTCCATTAGTGAATGATTTTGAGGAGATGGGCCCGATGCTTTATGAAATAGGTCTTTGGCTAATGGACACAGTTGGCAATGTCCACATAAATTCTTGACAGTGGTGACAATGAAGCATGGGGGGCAATGTAGGAATGGGTAATTTTATGTAAACCAATCAATAGAAAAGTCCCACCAATGAACTCTACAACAAAAATCTTTTCCCATATAGAATGAAGGTTGAAGGGGCATTTAATAAGAAACTAGTAGTCTCATTCACAATTAATAGTTCAAAACTAATAACACTAAAGGTATGTTTGGTAACACTTTTAAAGTCTGAAATTTAATTTCTATTTTTTAAAATTTAAAATCTAAAATTTTATTATGAAAAAATTATTTATTTATTATTTTTAAAAACTTTTTGTTACAAACAAAATTTTAAAATATAATGGTCATTTTGACAATATTATCCTTTTAAAATTCTAATAAATTATAAAATAAAAATTGAATGATCAAACTTAAGACGATGGACAAATTTATCATGTTTGTCTATAATCAAAAATATAGATGACATTCAAAAGTAATTTTTGGTGTGAAAGCACTATCCAATTGAATTGAGATATGAACTATCTAATCATCTATTTTTCATTTATGAAATAGATAATTTTGAACTATTCCTAGACTAGACACTAGTTTAACTTTGCACCAACTAGCATTCCCAACCTCCATACTTGAGATGAAAAAAAATCTAATGTTAAAATACAACGGCCAATCACTAACTTGGCATTGTATCCTATATTTTAAAAAGACCAACTAGCATTCACAATAAGTATTCAGAAAGTTATCTCGTTCCTAAGAATGGGTAAGTGTCTACATGTCACGTTGTGGTAAGAGTTTCATTTTCTATATTGCACGCAACTGAATGAATTTAATATCCAACCAAAACTTGGCACGTAGACATACCCATCTTGGTAAAGAAACGGAACTCCGTTCTCGATCGTGGCTTCCCTCAGGCTCAGATTCTTATCTACATATGGCACGTGATTATTATTTGTTAATCGTCGTATGCTTTAACTTTGGTAGAGACTATACGCAATTGATGACGCCCCTACACCTCTAATAAATATAATATATATAGTTTCTTCATCTGATCCAAAACCTACACAACAACAGATCACTAGTGAATTATACTAACCATTGATGGAGATCTCCAGCTACTACTTACTTCTCTTCTTCTTCTTCTTCATCTTTCTTCTTTCCAAATTTCTACTTCAAAAGAATCGAAATCTCCCACCAAGTCCTCTGTCTCTCCCCATAATCGGCCATCTTCATCTCTTCAAAAAACCATACTCATTAGTACGAACCTTAGCCAAAATTTCAAACCGCTTTAGACCGGTAGTATTCCTCCAGTTCGGCTCTCAACCGGTTCTCATAGTCTCTTCACCATCTGCAGCAGAAGAATGTTTCACCAAGAACGATATCATCTTCGCGAACCGCCCTCGTCTCTTAGCAGGAAAACACATGGGGTACAACTACTCAACTCTCGTGTGGGCCCCTTACGGACCCAATTGGAGGAATCTAAGACGCATCGCAACCATTGAAATCTTATCCTCCCACCGCATCCAGACGTTCAATCAAATCCGCAAAGATGAGATTCGGTTCATGATCCAACGGCTTACTAGCAATAATAATGGAGGAAAGACGGTGGAGATGAAGTCAATGTTTTGGGAGTTGACTTTGAACATGATGATGATGATGATTGCTGGGAAGAGATATTATGGTGATAAGGAGGAAGATTTGGAGGAAAGGGAGCTGTTTAGAGAGTTTGTGAGAGGGGTGCTTTCGTTGGGTGGTGGTAGACCAAGCCCAGTTGAATTTTTGCCTGTTTTGAAGTGGATTGGGTTTAATAGGAGGGAGAAGATGTTTAAGAAATTGGGAGTAACTAGAGATCTTTTCTTGGATAGATTGATCGAAGAACGTAGGAGAAAGAGAAGTGCAACAAATGAAGAGAGTATGAAGAAGGCCACGTTGATCGACGTTTTGTTGTCGCTGCAAGAGACAGAACCTGATTACTACAATGACCAAATGATCCGAGGCATCATACTGGTAAGACTTTTTAAGTCCCGTTATTAATAGCATCTTAGCATCGCGGATGACTTTGGTGTTTTGATTAAAAAAAACTCTCTTTTAATTTCTTTTTAACTTGGATCATTGAATGTCCAGTAGATAAAGAAATTCAAATTATACGATTGTATAGCATTTTTTAGTGACATGGATATTTAATTTTACATATAGATATAAGTAAATATTGGTGTGTTAATAGAAGTTCTCTTTTTTGTTTTTTTTTTTTTTTTTGGACTTGAATGATCGAATGTCTAGTTGGTGAAGCCATTCCAATTGTACGATTACATAATTTATCTTATCTTAGCCACGCTGTGGACTTTGTCAAATCGACTCGACCTGTCTCGATCTCTTGATTGTAGATTTGACTCAGTTGAGTCAATTGACTTGACCCCTTTGGAGCTCTCTATGACCATGTCATCTACGGCACAATCTCCATGAGATGGGATATTTATGCCTTTTAGATTTGAGAAAATTGGATTAAGGGTTTTGATATTATGTGTAGGTGTTGTTAAATCCTAACACTGGGGTCTCTCTTTGCTTTGATTCTGCGTGTAGGTATTGTTGGGAGGGGGTACCAACACAACATCCGAAACCATGGAATGGGCAATGTCCCTTTTACTTAATCATCCAGAAATCATTAAGAAGGCCCGAGATGAAATCGATGTTCATGTGGAACAAGGTCGATTGCTCGATGAATCCGATCTCCCCAAGCTTCCATACCTCCATAGTATCATTACTGAGACACTTCGAATGTATCCAATTCTCCCACTACTAGTACCACATGCATCGTCAAAAGAATGCATGGTAGGAGGTTACAAAATTCCAAGTGGCACAATGTTATTCGTGAACATGTGGGCCATACAAAATGATCCTAGCATATGGGCTGAGCCAACTAAGTTCAAACCTGAGAGGTTTGAAGGCATGGAAAGTGGTGTAAGAGATGGGTACAAATTGATGCCGTTTGGGTCAGGAAGGAGGTCGTGTCCAGGTGAGGGATTGGCAATGCGTGTCCTCAAGTTAACGCTAGGAACCTTGATTCAGTGTTTCGAGTGGGAGAGGATTGGAGAAGAAATGGTGGATATGAGCGAAGGGATTGGACTAGCCATAACTAGGGTTAAGCCCTTGGAGGTTAAATGTAGGCCACGCTCAACCATGTTGAACCTAATTTCTCAACTTTGATCCACCTTGTTATTGGTTTGGTGACTTTCCAACGTTGAAGTAAAGTACTTGGTAAAACTCTCAAGAAATAGAAATCACTTGTATCAAGCTCAAACTTCCTTATTGAGGGACACTGTTGTAATAGCTAGAGATCTACATACCATATCCTCCAAATAAAATGACCTTACAGTGTACATGACAATGTATCCTTGCATCTAAGTTCTGTTTTCTTTTCCTATATTTTTTTTTTCAAATTAGTGGGAGATAGGCTTCTCCCTTTCATGTAGGGTTTTCCAAAATTTACACTCTCCTCATGTTATTTCCCTCCCTCTTTCTCCTCATGTTAAATACTTATTCTCCCACTTTGAATTCTTTAAACTCATTCTAATATATCTTTTCTACTCATCAACAAGGAATGTTATTATAATTTCAGCGAATAAGATTTTCACCGATCTATAGTCTTAGATCAACAATAAAAAAAATAAAAAATAGTCAAGGGGCCGGGTAAATTTTTTATCAAAATCTCATTGTCCATTTGATTATCGGGATTCACGTAATTGAATCACAACTTGATGTTTGACGGCAAGTTCGGTTTCACTTGCAACCTCCCTACGCCTTAGATGTGTTCAACTTTAACACTCAAGTTGGTGTTGGACAGTAAGCCCTCTAACACCCTTCTTAAGAGATTGGCCAACACCTTTTTAACATGTGGCATCGATGACATAAGCAATAATAAGAGAATTTTTCTCTCTCCTGCCATGGTAAAAAGTTAAAATTTGTTGATAAATTCATCTTGTTGCATTCAAAAAAAAAATGATCCAGTACAAAAGTGTCGTAGAGGATGAGATTCAATGAATTTCAACAACAACAAAAAATTAAGTTATTTTTGACCATTTTATTTTAATTTTAAATTTGAGTGCTTGTAACTGTTTATTTTCAACACCATTGATCAATCTTGAAAATATTTTATTTATTTATTTTTTATAGTGAGATTTTTCATGAAATTTAGAAGGTTATGGTATTCGATTGCCAATATGATATAATCCTTGTGGGTCCCATAATACTTTTTAAGGTTTAAAATCTAAAAAAAAAGATTTATGAGCAATTGATGTGTGGGTAGGAGAGAAATTTCCCTTGTAATATTTACAAAAATCCTCTCGCCCTTTTACGTGGTAATCCCACTGCATATTGAAAAAGATCAAACTACACCCTAATGGAATGAGTCAATTTTCCCCCAACTAAGAGATTCTCTCTCCAATATTCAATTCTTTCATTCTCCTAAAATTGAGATTCCCTAAAAGACTTTTTATTTCTGCATAAACTTATATTTTTAACTAAATAAAATCTAATTTAAAAACACCAATCAACTTATAAGATACGTATTAAATCCGTCATGTGATCAATATTTGTCTTATTTACGTCACGTGTCTTGTACTAATTTTCGCCTACATATAATTTTTTTTTTTTATTTGCTTAGCCAAGGGTCGTTTTGCTCAATTAGATTATCACACCAGGAATCCAAATCCACGGCCCTCTAAATTTCATCAAAAAAATCATATATAAAAAATAAAAATAACGATTCAAGAATTGCTACCAATCTTCCACATAACCCTTGAACTTAAATTAAAATTCAATAGTGAAAAATAATTTTTTTTGAAATTTTTTGTTTAAAAGTTCATAGAATTTTGTTCTCTACAACCAGCATACAAACATGTTTCTAAATGCGACAAGGTGAGCCCAAGGAACCTTAGTAAGGGAGAAACCCTTACTAACTTAGGTCGGTTAGTCAGACTCAATAAAGAAATGTCTCGAGTCATGTTACAATAAAACAACACAAGAAGTCAAGAACCAGTTAACAGATTCCAATATAATAATAAGTAAAGATAGGGGCGGAGCCAGGATTTTCCTGTAGTGGGGGCAAACTATGGTTAGTTGTATAGTGAAGATAAATGATTTTAGGGAGAAATTAAGAGGTTTTTAGCTAGAAGTTGAAGAAAATGATATTTAGGTCATTTCAAATTAATATTTGAGAAATCATGGTCAAGAGGCAATGTCATCAACGAAAAATTGAAGAGGTGAGGGAGTGGGGACAAATTGGGCATGAAATTAGTTGAAAATATAGAGGTGTCTCAAAGTTCTGTGGGGATAAATAGGGCATGTTATTCATATTTTCAAATAAAAGTTTAACCTCACGTTGAGGCTTTCCATCAAACAGACGGTTGAGATGATATAGGTTTTCAAGAAAAATGTATTCCTATAAATAAATAAAAAAATTGTATTGGTTCCTAGGCAATCAGTATTGATTTTTAGGAAATATTCGTTATTTCTCTTATCTCAATTGTTTGCTTGATGGAGGAGTTGGAATCTAGCGTTTTCAAAAATAATAAAGTAAAAAATGAAAGTGATGTAATTGTCCATAGGGATTTGTGGTTTATAATCCAAGACATTGGATGCATTTTTGGATGTGTGGTTCAATTCGAATTATCCAACTAATTAAAAAAGTATTCTGGTGAAGCGGAGCCAGGATTTTCATGTAGTAGGGGCAAACTATGGTTAGTTATATAGTAAAGATGAATGGTTCTAGGGAGAAATTAAGAGGTTTTTAGTTATAAGTTGAAAAAAAAATGATATTTAGGTCATTTTCAATTAATATTTGAGAAGTCCCGACAAAGAGACAACGTCATCAATAAAAAATTGAAGAGGTGAGGGAGTGAGGACAAATGAGACATGTAATTAGTTGCAAATATAGGGGTGTCTCAAAATTCTATGGGGACAAAAATTGGAGGTAGGTGAGGGTGTGGGGGCAAATGGGGAGAGAGGTGAGAGAATGAGGACAAATGGGGCATATAATTAGTTGAAAATATAGAGGTGTCTCAAAGTTCTATGGGGGGCAAATATTAGAGGGAGGTGAGGGCGTGGGGGCAAATGGGGAGAGAGGTGAGGGAGTGAGAACAAATGGGGTATGTAATTAGTTGAAAATATAGGAGCAATTGCCCCCACCAGCTCCTTACTTGCTCCGCCCCTAAATTGAGATATATTACTAATATACTCAATCAAATGGGGGGATTTTCTTGACTACTACACATGGGGTAGGTATTCTCTACCTACCCAATGTATATTGTGTATTAATTTCAAGTGAAATATCATTTTAAGTGAAATGACCTTACATTTCACGTGATAATATACCCTTGCATCCAAGTTTTTTTTAATCTTAATAAATTGACTCAAAAAAAAAAAAAAAAAAAGCTCAACAGACGTGGCATATGTATAAAACCATAGATTTTTCTCAAGATGTACAAAGAAAATTCTATGATACCACAAGAAAATAATTATTTTAGAGCAAGAGGGTGAAAGGGATTTTGGCCCTTTGTAATATAAAAAAACCGGGTTTAAACCGTTTTATGCTTTAAGAACGATTTTATCTTTTGAGTATCTTCTTTTTGGAATGGTTTATCATTATTATTATTTTTTCGTTGTGATTAACTAGTTCAAAAAAAAAAAAACTTAGATATACTTTGGAGAAAAAAAAAATCTAAGGTTTTGTGCACCTTCCATGTCAATTGAGTATAATTGAGTTTTTTTTTTTTTTTTTTGAGACAGCTTGTCATCGTTCTTGTTTTACCATAATTTACATCTTTTCCTCGCTTTCTTTCCCTCCATCTCTGATGTTAAATCTCTATTCCCTATATTTCTCCTCCCGCTAAGATCCCATTAAACTAATTCAACTATATCATTTCCTAACATTGACGAGGTGTATTATTTTAATTTCATTGAGTAAGAATGTGTCACTAATCTATAAGCTTAGATCGACAATAAGCAACCAATTAGTAAGATCCTGAAACTTCTAAAATATCGGACTTGAAAAAATGGATGAAACCAACTTTAATTTGTATAATTTGAATCAAATTATACGTTATAAATTGAAAAATTATGAGTGGAAGGTGCCTTGGATAAAAAATTTTATATATAGAAAGATTTACGCGACAGTCCTAACGGTTGCATTTTTATTACAAAAGTCCCAAGTTCTAACAACTCTAAGCGAACTTTCCTTTATGAAGTTTGTACCAAACCTCACTTTATCAAGTTTGTTTCCAAGCAAACCTTGAAGTGAGGATTCAGTCATAAAATCCAAATTTCTGTGATTAATTTACTACTTAACATACCTTGGAGTGGATTTTAACCATATCAATTTGTGGTATTAAAAACATGATCTGATGCCACAGAATTATAAAGGACAAAATTCTATGAATTTAAAAAAAAAATATAGAAAAAAATTTATTTTCACCCTTAAATTTTAGTTTTAAACTTGGGAGCTCAGTAGCACCCATTTTCAACACATATGATCAAATTCAAATAGGGTTTTTATTTATTTATAATTTTTTCTCTTGAATCTAAATTTTTCAATGAAATCTAAAAGGTTGTGTTGTCAGATTGCTAATTTGATATTTCATGTGGGCCCAACGACCTTTAGTAAGATTTAAAATCTTACTAAGTTAGTGGTGGTAGCTTGATTCATAACAATCTTGGTATTGCAACATATGGATCGGCCTCATAAATCTCTCTTTTTATATTGCAAGGGATACCCATATTCTTTGGGATGGGACTCGTCCCTAACCTCTACAGTGGCATAGCCAACAGAGTTTAATTAATTAACTTCCAAAAGCATTTACATACATCAAACCTTGATTTCATTCTTTTGAATTTCATGAAAATAATTATTTATAAAAAATTTATCATATTTTTAAACAGCATAAAATAAGATTTTCTATAGTTACACTAACAAAAGTATCATGTCGTATACGTACACCTGATGTAACAACATTTTCTAGATAGAAATAAACACATAATATAGATTTCTATAACACCACAAAAATAATTGAGTCCAAAATCGATTTGCTAGAAATACATTTCAAAATACATGTTTTTATACATTTCAAAATACATGTTTTTATATACCACCTGATTCCAATGACCCATGAGAAAACAAATGATCCTAGCCGTGTAAACACAAAAGCCAATGGTCAAGATTTATTAACACTTCATTACACATATCTCGGAGATACTTACTCGGAAATAAAATCTGAACAGTTGGATTTTTGCGATTAAATGGTTGAGATCATGTTTTTTTTTCCATCAGTCGTTCTTCATGAGACCTTGTAGCCTGACCTTACACATAAATGTTAATTAAATGGGATATAATATAAATAATAGAATAATAAATTATTGAGAGGTACTCACTTTTCTTAAGAAAATTCAATCAAACATACAAAAATCACACACTCACCATTCAGGGGTGGATTTGAAAATATAGAGTTTTCAAATTCTATGGATTAATGTGCTATTGCGATAAATTTTAGCAGCGGATAAAGAAATTTGTAACTATTGCTCCCATAAATTTTTTTCCCCTTCTTAATTGCCCCCACAATTATTTTTTTCACTCTTAATTGTCCCCACAAAAAATTTTTTTTACTCTTGATTGCTTCCACATGAGCAAAATCCTGGCTCTGCCCCAGTCACCATCTATGAGAAAGTTTAATACATTTTAATGGGTTGTTATAGACATGCCCCCTCCGTGTTTTCATCAATATTTGAGATTTTTTTATAAAAGAAAAAGATATATTTGAAATCTCTTTTGTTTTCGAAGTGATGGCCTACCTCTTGACCTCCATATATCTCATAGATTGATAGAAAATTCACCGCATCTTTAGTCAAAATATCAACTTGTCTAAAAAAGTAGTCATCATCAATCTCTTGGTTAAATTATTGACTTATGTAACATTATCTTCAATCCATTTTCTTTGAAAGCTTGTAAAGAACGTTTGATTTTTCTACTCAAAAATCCATCTTCTTCTACTTTAAAAAATAAATTCATGCTTTATTTTTTTAATTATAAAAAAGGTGAAAGTGATGCAAAATGTTCAAAGATGAGGACACCAATTTTATCCAAATTAATTTTTTTCTTTTCTTTTTCTAAGAGAGAGAGAGAGAGAGAGAGAGAGAGAGAGAGAGGACTTGGAGATGACGGTGTTTGGAGGTCATGTTCTAATGGGCCTTAGCAGAAAATCATGGTTAAGGGAGTAGTTTGCCAAGTAAAGGACTTTGTTTCCAAGCAATTGGCTCTTCCACTTCTTGCCAAGAAAACATGTAATTGAGTATGGGATGGTAATGGGCTGTGCTTTCTTGATGGACCATTAGACCTATTGGTATAGATCTCTTTCGTCCCACCATTTAAAAAGGGTTTATTTTTTGGACAAAATTAATTAATTATACAAGAATTGTGCCTTATATGCATGGGCCCATATAGACTGGGCTACACTTAAGTTTTAACTCCTTAGATTCAACAATTCCACAAAAATGAATGTGGGTCCTACATGATTTGAAAGAAGAATATTATTCCAAAAAACAAAAAAAAACTTTGAAATACATTTGCAACGTGATTTTAGGATGCAAGCGTCGAGAACCCCACCACAGATTTTGGCCAAAATTGGGGGTGAACAGAATTTTCTGAACTGTGAGAGAAATTTTGAAAAGTTTACTCATGTTTTGATAGGTAAAAGAAAAAGATCTTAAAAACATGTATAATTGTTAATTAAATGAAATTTTTTTAAATAATATAATATTAAATTACTGAAAAGTATACTATTTTTCAAGGAGATTTCAATCAAGCAAACATTTGAGAGGGAAAAAAGCTCTTGAAAATTGATGATATTAGGGTGTAACTAGTTGCACACCACCAATAACAAATTATTAAATTACTAAAAAGTACATTATTTTTTAACGAAATATCGGTCAAGCAAACATTTAAGGGTAATAAAACTCTTGAAAATTGATGATATTAGGGTGTAATTAGTTATACATCACCTATAACAAATTGCATTCCATCACTTAAAAAATTCATCTTTATTTTATCTTATTTAAGAAGTGGTGTCCGGACTTGTAGGCCCGACTGGTATGGGTAAGGTAACTGGTCTCTTAGAACATCATATCTCACCTTCCAAATCCTCAAGTACATGCAATTCCCTGCAAACTACACATATCAGGTAAGTCAGGAAAAATTCATGTAGGTAACCAATGAGAGAGCTTAAACTACAGATCTCTTCTTTTTTGCACTTCATTTGTATGATTGCACTCTAAATCATATTTAAAAAGGAAAAAAAATTATACTTCTTCTTCTTCTTCTTCTTCTACCTCAAGCATACTCATAAATGTTAGAATCATTTTTACCTATATATGTCTTTCTGTTTGAAAATATATCTCATTATCATTTGATAAGTCATTTCTTTAAAAAAATATTAATTAAAGAGATTTGCATAGCACAAATTTTCACATGTCCTTTACATTAATATGTCCAAAATTATCGGTTATCCTATGAAGTGTGATTAGTAAGTTAAGATAGAGATTATAATAATAAAAAAGGAGGGGTTGGGATTCTTTTTTAAATTAGGGTGCAACCAACATCTAATTGCTTTAAACCACTCTCCCTTACATTTTATGTAAAATTTCTCTTGTATTTCTATTTATAATAAAACACTCTTGATTTTTTCCAATAATTGTTCATCTTCAACCTATTTCTTGAGGTTGAAGTTGGAGAACCCATTGAACACAACTCTTTTTGGATTGGGATCTATCAAAAACCATAGTCAATGGGGGGGTATGTCATCAATTTGAAAAATGGAGAAACCAAATATTTTAAAGGAAATGTTTTGGGTTATGTTTAAAATTTTAAATCACACTCTCCAACGGTGCTATTTATTTTTTACGAAAATATCATCTTTCAATAATTCTTAATGTCAGTTTCAGTCAAATATTGCGGCAGCCACGCCGACTTTTTTTCCCGTTTACACACCTTCTAAGTAAATAAAATGAGAAACTTTTGGTTTCTCCACTTTTTCTCAACGTGGTCCACTCTGTACTTATGGAATCAAGGTAAATGTGGTAAACTACCACCAATTAATAAGGGCAATCACATCATAGTCGATTTGTTTTGTCTTATATGATCATCACAGTCGAATTATTTTAATTTTATGTAAACCAATCAATAGAAAAGTCCCACCAAGAACTCTACAACAAAAATCTTTTCCCATATACAATGAACGTTGAAGGGGCATTTAATAAAAAACTAGTTGTCGCGTTCTCAATTAATAGTTCAAAATTAATATAACTAAAGGTATGTTTGGTAACACTTTTAAAGTTTGAAATTTAATTTCTATTTTCTAAAATTTAAAATCTAAAATCTTATTCTAAAAAAATTATTTATTTATTATTTTTAAAAATTTCTTGTTACAAACAAAATTTTAAAATATAATGATCATTTTGATAATATTATTCTTTTGTAATTCTAATAAATTATAAAATAAAAATTGAATGATCAAACTTAAGATGATGAACAAGTTTATCATGCTTGTCTATAATAAAAAATATAGATGACATTCAAAAGTAATTTTTGGTGTGAAAGCACTATCCAATTGAATTGAGATGTGAATTACCTAATCACCTCTTTTTCATCTATGGAATAGATAATTTTGAATTATTCCTAGACCAAACACTAGTTTGACTTTGCACCAACTAACATTCCCAACCTCCATACTTGAGATGAAAAAAAATCTAATGTTAAAATACAACGGACAATCACTAACTTGGCATTGTATCCTATATTTTAAAAATCGTCCAAGACCAAGTAGCATTCACAATAAGTATTCAATAAGTTATCCCATTCCTAAGAATAGGTAAGTGTCTACATGTCATGTTGTGGGAAGAATTTCGTTTTCTATATTGCACGCAACCCAATGAATTTAATATCCAACCAAAACTTGGCACGTAGACATACCCATCTTGGTATAGAAACGGGGAGAGAGGTGAGGGAGTGAGGGCAAATGGGGTATGTAATTAGTTGAAAATATAGGGGCAATTGCCCCCACCAGCTCCTTACTTGCTCCGCCCCTAAATTGAGATATATTACTAATATACTCAATCAAATGATCAAATGGGGGATTTTCTTGACTACTACACATGGGGTAGGTATTCTCTACCTACCCAATGTATATTGTGTATTAATTTCAGGTGATATATCATTTTAAGTGAAATGACCTTACATTTCACGTGATAATATGCCCTTGCATCCAAGTTTTTTTTAATCTTAATAAATTGACTCAAAAAAAAAAAAAAAAAAAGCTCAACTGACGTGGCATATGTACAAAACCATAGATTTTTCTCAAGATATACAAAGAAAATTCTATGATACCACAAGAAAATAATTATTTTAGAGCAAGAGGGTGAAAGGGATTTTGGCCCTTTGTAATATAAAAAAACCAGGTTTAAACCGTTTTATGCTTTAAGAACGATTTTATCTTTTGAGTATCTTCTTTTTGGGATGGTTTATCATTATTATTATTTTTTAGTTGTGATAAACTAGTTCAAAAAAAAATATACTTTGGAGAAAAATCTAAGGTTTTGTGCACCTTCCATGTCAATTGAGTATAATTGAGTTTTTTTTTTTTTTTTTTTTTTTGAGACAGCTTGTTATCGTTCTTGTTTTACCATAATTTACATCTTTTCCTCGCTTTCTTTCCCTCCATCTCTGAGGTCAAATCTCTATTCCCTATATTTCTCCTCCCGCTAAGAACCCATTAAACTAATTCAACTATATCATTTCCTAACATTGACGAGGAGTATTATTTTAATTTCGTTGAGTAAGAATGTGTCACTAATCTATAAGCTTAGATCGACAATAAGCAACCAATTAGTAAGATCCTGAAACTTCTAAAATATCGGACTTGAAAAAATGGATGAAACCAACTTTAATTTGTATAATTTGAATCAAATTATACGTTATAAATTGAAAAAATATGAGTGGAAGGTGCCTTGGATAAAGTTTTTTTTTATATATAGAAAGATTTACGCGACAGTCCTAACGGTTGCATTTTTATTATAAAAGTCCCGAGTTCTAACAACTCTAAGCGAACTTTCCTTTATGAAGTTTGTACCACACCTCACTTTATCAAGTTTGTTTCCAAGCAAACCCTGAAGTGAGGATTCAGTCATAAAATCCAAATTTATGTGATTAATTTATTACTTAATATACCTTGGAGTGGATTTTAACCGTACCAATTTGTAGTATTCAAAAACATAATCTGATGCTATAGAGTTACAAAGGATAAAATTCTATGAATTTAAAAAAAAAAAATAGAAAAGAAAAAAAAATGCACCCTTAAATTTTATTTTAAACTTGGGAGCTCAGTAACACCCATTATCAACACCTATGATCAAGTTCAAATAGGATTTTTTTTTTTTTTTTTTTAATTTTTTCTCTTGAATCTAAATTTTTCAATGAAATCTAAAAGGTTGTGTTGTCAGATTGCTAATTTGATATTTCATGTGGGCCCAACCACCTTTAGTAAGATTTAAAATCTTATTAAGTTAGTGGTGGTAGCTTGATTCATAACAATCTTGATATTGCAACGTATGGGTCGGCCTCATAAATCTCTCTATTTATATTGCAAGGGATACCCATATTCTTTGGGATGGGACTCGTCCCTAACCTCTCCAATGGCATAGCCAACGGAGTTTAATTAATTAACTTCCAAAAGCATTTACATACATCAAACCTTGATTTCATTCTTTTGAATTTCATGAAAATAATTATTTATAAAAAATTCATCATATTTTTAAACAGCATAAAATAAGATTTTCTATAGTTACACTAACAAAAGTATCATGTCATATACGTACACCTGATGTAACAACATTTTCTAGATAGAAATAAACACATAATATAGATTTCTATAACACCACAAAAATAATTGAGTCCAAAATCGATTTGCTAGAAATACATTTCAAAACACATGTTTTTATACTTAAAAGAGATCTTAAAAATAATAAAATATATATACCACCTGATTCCAATGACCCATGAGAAAACAAATGATCCTAGCCGTGTAAACACAAAAGCCAATGGTCAAGATTTATTAACACTTCATTACACATATCTCGGAGATACTTATTCGGAAATAAAATCTGAACAGTTGGATTTTTGCGATTAAATGGTTGAGATCATGTTTTTTTTTTCCATCAGTCGTTCTTCATGAGACCTTGTAGCCTGACCTTACACATAAATGTTAATTAAATGGGATATAATATAAATAATAGAATAATAAATTAGTGAAAGGTACTCACTTTTCTTAAGAAAATTCAATCAAACATACAAAAATCACACACTCACCATTCAGGGGTGGATTTGAAAACATGTAGTTTTCAAATTCTATGGATTAATGTGCTATTGTGATAAATTTTAGCAGTGGATAAAGAAATTTGCAACTATTGCTCTCATAAATTTTTTTCCCCCTCTTAATTGCCCCCACAATTATTTTTTTCACTCTTAATTGTCCCCACAAATTTTTTTCTACTCTTAGTTGTTCCCACATGAGCAAAATCCTGGCTCTGCCCCTGTCACCATCTATGAGAAAGTTTAATATATTTTAATGGGTGGTTATAGACATGCCCCCTCCGTGTTTTCGTGAATATTTGAGATTTTTTTTATTAAAAAAAAAAAAAAAAAGATATATTATAGATCTCCTTTCGTTTTCAAAGTGATGGCCTACCTCTTGACCTCCATATATCTCATAGATTTATAGAAAATTCACCGCATCTTTAGTCAAAATATCAACTTGTCTAAAAAAGTAGTCATCGTCAATCTCGTGGTTAAATTATTGACTTATTTAACATTATCTTCAGTCCATTTTCTTTGAAAGCTCGTAGAGAACGTTTGATTTTTCCACTCAAAAATCCATCTTCTTCTACTTTAAAAAATAAATTCATATTTTATTTTTTTAATTATAAAAAAGGTGAAAGTGATGCAAAATGTTCAAAGATGAGGACACCAATTTTATCCAAATTAATTTTTTTCTTTTCTTTTTTCTAAGAGAGAGAGGACTTGGAGATGAGGGTGTTTGGAGGTCATGTTCTAATGGGCCTTAGCAGAAAATCATGGTTAAGGAGTAGTTTGCCAAGTCAAGGACTTTGTTTCCAAGGAATTGGTTCTTCCACTTCTTGCCAAGAAAACATGTAATTGGGCATGGGATGGTAATGGCTGTGCTTTATTGATGGACCTTTAGACCTTTGGTATAGATCTCTTTCGGCCCACCATTTAAAAAGGGTTTATTTTTTGGACAAAATTAATTAATCATACAAGAATTGTGCCATATGCATGCGCCCATATAGACTGGCCTTGACTTAAGTTTTAACTCCTTAGATTCAACAATTCCACAAAAATGAATGTGGGTCCTACATGATTTGAAAGAAGAATATTATTCCAAAAAACAAAAAAAAAAAAAACTTTGAAATACATTTGCAACGTGATTTTAGGATGCAAGCGTCGAGAACCCCACCACAGATTTTGGCTAAAATTGGGGGTGAACGGAATTTTCTGAACTGTGGGAGAAATTTGAAAAGTTTACTCATGTTTTGATAGGTAAAAGAAAAAGATCTTAAAAACATGTATAATTGTTAATTAAATGAAAATTTATATAAATAATATAATATTAAATTACTAAAAAGTATACTATTTTTCAAGGAGATTTCAATCAAGCAAACATTTGAGAGGGAAAAAAGCTCTTGAAAATTGATGATATTAGGGCGTAACTAGTTGCACACCACCAATAATAAATTGTTAAATTACTAAAAAGTACATTATTTTTTAACAAAATATCGGTCAAGGAAACATTTAAGGGTAAAAAAGCTCTTGAAAATTGATGATATCAGGGTGTAACTTGTTATATATCACCTATAACAAATTGCATTCCATCACTTAAAAAATCCATCTTTATTTTATCTTATTTAAGAAGTGGTGTCCGAACTTTTAGGCCCGACTAGTATGGGTAAGGTGACTGGTCTCTTAGAACATCATATCTCACCTTCCAAATTCTCAAGTACATGCAATGCCCTACAAACCACACATACTAGGTAAGTCAGGAAAAATTCATGTGGGTAACCAATAAGAGAGCTTAAACTACAAACATTTCCCTTTTTGCACTCTATTTGTATGATTACACTTTAAATCATATTTAAAAAAAAAAAAAAAATTATTCTTCTTCTACCTCAAACATACTCATAAATGTTAGAATCCTTTTTACCTATATATGTCTTTCTGTTTGAAAATATATCTCATTACCATTTGATAAGTCATTTCTTAAAAAAAATATTAATAAAAGAGATTTGCATAGCACATATTTTCGCAGGTCCTTTACATTAATATGTCCAAAATTATGGGTTATCCTACGAAGCGTGATTAGTAAGTTAAGATAGAGATTATAATAATAAAAAAGGGGGGGTTGGGGTTCTTTTTTAAGTTAGGGTGCAACCAACATCTAATTGCTTTAAACCACTCGATCCCTTACATTTTATGTAAAATTTATCTCGTATTTCTATTTATAATAAAACACTCTTGATTTTTTCCAATAATTGTTCATCTTCAACCTATTTCTTGAGGTTGAAGTTGGAGAACCCATTGAGCACAACTCTTTTTGGATTGGGATCTATCAAAAACCATAGTCAATGGAGGGTATGTCATCAATTTGAAAAATGGAGATACCTCAAAATATTTACGAAAATGTTTTGGGTTATGTTTAAAATTTTAAATCACACTATCCTACGGTGCAATTTATTTTTTACGAAAATATCATTTTTCAATAATTCTTCATGTCAGTTTTAGTCAAATATTGCGGCAGCCACACCGACTATTTTTCCCGTTTACACACCTACTAAGTAAGAAAAATGAGAAAATTTTGGTTTCTCGACTTTTTCTCAACGTGGCCCACTCTGTACTTATGGAATCAAGGTAAATGTGGTAACCCCCACCAATTAATAAGGGCAATCACATCAAAATCGATTTATTTTGTCTTATATGATCATCACAGTCGAATTATTTTATTTTATATGAACTGATATTTTGTGAGAATCATCTCTATGATCACCAAAAATCATCACATTTCAAAACTTTTAATCCCATTAAAATAAGTTCAAGAACTGTAATTCATCAATTTTTTTATAAACTAATTTTGATTGGATTAGAAATTTCGGAATAGATTGATTTTTGGTGAGGATGATTATTCCATCATAGAGATCATCTTCACCAAAAATTAACTCATTCCAAAACTTCTAACCCTTGTAAGAAAAAACAATTTGACTATGATTTGGATTGCCCTTATTAATTTGCAAGGTGCTTTTATAATTACCCATGTGACAAGTTGGATTCTTCGACTTTTTTTTTTTTCAGGAAAAATAAATAAAACATCAATTGGATATAGGTACCCGGCAATTAATAACACAACCAACTTAGAAAATTTGAAAATAACACAAATTTAATAGGTTTGGATTGAACGTTGTTATTGTGCGATCCATATAGTCACCTTTTAAATGGATTGTATCTAGGTTAGGGACATCAACTTGTTTAATTTTTAAACAAAATTATCGAGTCAACTTGAAACTTAATCAAATTGACTAGACTTTATTGAATTATGAGTAGGACTACAACTCGAGTGGAATCAACTTGCACCTAACCCACATTTGACAAACTCCAACTTGTGCCCATGCCCAACCCTACCTCATGCATGGAATGCTCAACCTAAAACCAACCCAAGTTGGGTTGGTCATGTGTTGTTGTGGTTAGATCCCAAGTCACAATAAAAAATCAATTATCGAAATTAATCTCCTCCAATAACAAATTGATTCATTCCAACAATCAAACCCTAAGAATATGTTGCAAAGCAAAAAATAAGAAGTGATTCACCTACAATGGACCTACTTCCATGGATAAACTAACAAGTAGAAATCCACTAATTAATGAATAAATTATAAGAATAGAAGTCAATATTTCCCTTCAACACTCCGATGAAACTCATCAAATCTTTACACCCAACTATAATAAGAATCCAAATAAGAAATCTCAATCTTACTCCCATTGTTATAAATTTATAACAACAATGTGAAAATCATCATCAATAACCTTAAACATCTAGGTTTTATAAGAGAAGAAAAATACACATAAAGACTCAATGCCTTCACACCCTCTTTACAAAAAAAGAAAAATCCATTTTAAAAAACCTCATTTTATAGACAATAACAACCATCTAAGAGACTTTTTTGTTTCTCATAAACTAATGAAATGACATTACCCAAACTACCCTCACATAAGTGGAAAAGTCCATCAACCCATATAAATAGTTTTTCCCATCAATTTCTCCACCTCAAATCAATTACTTATCATCTTTTTTGCAAAAATTTCTTAAAAGTAATTTGTCAAACACCTTGCATACATAACTCGAATGCTCTGATACTACTAGTGGCTAGATCCCAAGTCACACACAAAAAATGATTATCAAAATTAATTCCTGTCAACAACAAATGAATTAATTCCAATAACAAAACTCTAAGACTATCTTTCAAAGCAAATACAAGTATTAGTAAAGAAAGTAAAGAAAAAAAAAACACCATTACAACACAAGATTTACATGATTCACCTACGAGGTTACATTTATAGGTAAGCTGACAAGTAGAAATTCACTAATTAATGAATAAATTACAAGATTTGAAATTTATACTTATTCCCAACACTTCAGTGAAACCCACAAAATCTCTACACCTAACTTTAGTAAGAACCCAAACAAGAAATCCCATTATCACAAATTTGTAACAACAATATAAAGATCATCCTCAAGAATGTTGAGCTTCTAAGTTTTACAAGAGAAGAAAAATACATATAGAAACTTGATGCCTTCATAACCCCTCTAAAAAAGAGAGAATTTTTTTAGAAAAACCTTATTTTATGGACAATGAAAAAACATTATTCAAAATACCCTACATAAGTGGAAAAACCTATCAACCCATGAAAACAAAATGATGATAACTTTTGTTGAGTGTATATTTTCCTCAACTCTCGAATGTGGCATACCCCAATTAAGCCTTGTGACCCTCTTATATTCATAGTTCTTCCCTTCTCCAATAGATTGATCTTTTGGAATAGTTAGTTGGTTAACAATTTTATATCACCAAAATCCAGGAGGATGATCAGGCTGGCTCATTCCTCATTAATATTAGATAATCTAATAGTGATAATAAGTTATATAAAGATAAGTGGTATGTAAAAAAATATTAAATTTATAATTATTTTTTTCCAAAATATAATTGAAAATTATAAAGAAATGTTCAAAAAAGATGATAATTAACTAAAGTTTGAAATGTGAATTGGGAATGAGAAAGAAACAAAGATATTTAAAGAATTTTAGCTTATAACCATATTAAGTTTAGGAAAATCTGGCAACCCGATGTCTACGCTTGAACTCAACCTGATTTGTGCCCAAAACTGACTCAAGGTTGGGTTGAACCCACCGAGTTCAGGTTTGACCCGCCCAAGTTGCAGTCCTAATTATGAGGTGACTCAATCCTATACATTGATGGAACCATCTTGTCTACTCAGTTGAGTCAGCTCAAAAATGCATCAAGTCGGGTCAAAAACTTGACTGAGTTATTTTGACGTACATAAGAAATTTTTGGAGAACAAAAAATATCTATTTTTATTTATTTAAAATTATTTATTAATTAACTAATACAAGTCAAGTGAATGGACATCCGGGTGGAATTTTCAGGCTTTAGAACTATGGTACAATGAACCCATATAAAGTTGGATTACACTTGAGTTTTACTCTAGACTTGACTTGGGTTAGTCAATCTGGCCTGAATTGCGAGTTCCATTCCTGTAGTCCAAGGAGTTCAATAGCCATACAACTTCCGGTCTCCTTTGCCCACCACATCCACTAGTACATAAGTGTTTTAATCGACCTTCGCTACTTTGGTGGACCAACATGGCATAAATGAGCTTTGATTGCTGATTTTTAACCATTGGTTTCTGCCCTTTTTTATTCTAGCTTACCCTTTATGTCATCATTGGTTTTGATTTTGGGCTTTAGAGATGAGGTATTCTACATCTTCTTGTCACCCTCACTTGCATACTATTTCATGAATTTGAGTTACTTTGTGTTTTGTGGTCTATAATTTTGAAGGCATTTTGGTTTCTAATGATGACTCTGATCATGAAATTCATGCATGAAAAACAATCAAAGAATAGAAGAATAAGAGTTAGTTCAAAAGTTATCATTGACCCACACCAACCCTCAAGGATTGGTAAGATTGCCAAAATCACATCTCATGATCAGAGATCTTGAATTCGCATCCTTCCTTAGTGACTACCCTTAACGATTTATCCTAGAAATTACTTGGTGCATGTCACATGTGCCCTCAAAAAATAGTTGAGTGATCTAATTAAGAAGATTAATTGAATGCTCTAAGAGGTCTAAATATCTCGATTCTAAAAAAAAGAATATACTGGTTCCAAGAAAAACAAAAATTGGTCCACACAAGTTTAGTTGTAAATAATGCTAAAAACGCATGCCTTCTAACCATACCCATAGAGATAGCAAACACCAAATTGCACAAGATGAAAAGGTGTATACTAATTTTTGGATTCCAAATCTCATTTGATTTTATTTTAGTCACTAGTAATTAATTTCAGAATCTTGAATCAAAAATTTTGTATGATACTTATATTATATCTATATCTATGGCAAAAACGTCACGTTAGTATAAAAGACCAAAAAAACAGATTCCATGATAATTAATAAAGAAGAAACGGTTCTTTTGTCGATTCTAGCTTTAGTTAATTTTTTTGTTCTAATTAATTAATTAATTAATGAAGAATCTTCTCTATAATTCAGAGCAAGCAAAGCATTCTAAAATCAGATCGTGGTCAAGATTTCAACCCAAGAATCCAAACACCCCCTTAAGATAGTTAATGTGGTGTGGGACCCATTGAATGGAAATCCTCAGTGGTTCTTCACGCGGCTGAACGACTAATATTACATGTCTGCATCTCATCAAATTTCATGTCAAGTGGTTTCTTCTGGATATTAGGTCAAACTCCAACAACTCCAAGGCATATGTTTATTGGTCGTTGGACGCTTTCTTTCTAATGTTTGACAAACTGTACTTGTAATTTGACGCATTTGGTGACGTCACTTTAGAACATTCTATGAGGTGTCAAGTGTGATTCCAAATTGAATAATGATGACTTAAACACGGTAAATCATACGTGATCTGTACGCAGCGGATCTGGCAAGGCAAAGAACTGCATATCTTTTTCCATGTGTATCCCGAGAAAAAAGATCTATTATTCCCTCACCACGTCAACCACTTATGATTTAGGGTGCGCATTCATCACGACTCTTGTAAATTATTAATTTACCTGCTCCAATATTTTAGAGAACTCTTGTTGACATACCAACGTTTACTTATTACCACCCAATCAAATTTAGAAAAATCAAAATTTATAGGAATGAAAATAAACTCGTGATAATCTGACTTACCCAAGTGACATACTCAACCAACACCCTTAAAGTGAGAGGATCAAAGAACCTTGACGTGACAAGATCAGAAATTGTAAATCTACTCTCTTTACAATACAAAATTATACCTTTTTATGAAAAATCATAATTTTGTATCTCAAGGAGAGCGGATTTATTATTGAGTATGCCATGTGGGTAATTCAGATTATAATGATTTATGAAAATATCATTCTCTCAATTTAGGAAAGTATAATAAGTATAAATATTTTTTTCTTGAGTTATGCTAGGATGACATTGGATTTATTGTGATTTTTACATTTCTGATGGGGAGGTGCTTACATTTTTGACGTGGAGGTGCACACATAACCTTAGATGTGTAGCATTAGTGTTAATGTTACTCCAACATTAGTGTTTCTCCAAGAGAGAGATCAAAGAACCATAGTACGAAATCAACATAGTGGTTTATGAAAAAAAATTAAACAAAATTAATGTGAAAATCTTAATTCCTATTTGAAAGGGTGTTTGTTAATTTGGATTGCCAATATGTGATAAATAATTTAAGGGTGAGTTTGATTGTATGGAAAATTATTTTCTATGAAATTTGAAATCCATGCAAATATTAAAGTGAAAAATGGGTAGGGTGGAAATATAAAATTCCATTATTTAACTATATTTAAAAAATATCAAGAAAAAAAAAATTTAGAGGAGAGAGAGAGAGAAGAAAAATGAGAAGGAAAAAGAAGAATAAGGAGGATGAGGGTGACTCTACATGACATTGATGATGTGATGATGGTGGAAAAGAAGATGGGAGAACATGGTGATGGTGGCGACGACGAAGGTGAGAGAAGAAGAGAGAGAGAGAGGGTGACCGACAATAGTAACGACAATGACGATGGTGGTGATGGTGACGACGAGAACGATGAGATTGAATGTGTGAAAAAGTGAAATTCATGATTTTGTGAATTTCTTAATTAGAATGAAAAATGAATTTTCATAGACATGTGCAATCAAACACATAAAAAATGTTATTTTTTATAAAAATTAATTTTTCACCCTATTTTTTATGTGCAATCAAACATATCCTAAGAGTCATGCTCTGCTAACCTAAATTTTGGACCCACATCCCCAGAAAGTGAATAGGAACCAAAATTGCATTTTGACTCGTATCTGTTATTCATAATTTAAAGAAATTCGGGTGTAATAAGTAATAGTTGGGACGCCAAAAGATTTTCTCTATCTTTAATTTTTTGTGTGGTCGCTTTAGGCTCAAGAAAAAATATACCTCATTTTCTTAGTAACTTCGACTCAAATGTTAATAAATATACATACGTAGCTACTTATTTCTTGGATCGATAAACCACACAACAAGGTCAAATTCTAAGTTATAACCATGGAGATCTTACTAGTCTACTTCCTTCTCTTCTTCTTCTCCGTCTTTCTCCTTTCCAAATTTCTCTTTCAAAAGAATCGAAATCTCCCACCAAGTCCTCTGTCTCTCCCCATAATCGGTCATCTTCATCTCTTCAAGAAACCACTCCACAGAACCTTAGCCAAAATTTCAAACCGGTTTGGACCGGTGGTATTACTTCGGTTCGGTTCAAGACCGGTTCTCATCGTCTCCTCTCCATCCGCCGCAGAGGAATGTTTCACCAAGAACGACGTCATCTTCGCGAACCGCCCTCATCTCTTAGTAGGGAAACATATGGGGTACAACTACACCACACTCATATGGGCCTCGTACGGACACAACTGGAGAACTCTCAGACGCATTGCAGCCGTTGAAATCTTATCTTCTCATCGTCTCCAGATGTTTAATGGCATCCGTAACGATGAGATCCGATTTATGATCCAACGGCTCACTGGCAATGATGGAGGAAAGGGAGATCATCATCAAAATTATCGAACGGTGGAGATGAGGTCAACGTTTTCTGATTTGACTTTAAACATCATGATGATGATGATTGCTGGGAAGAGATATTATGGTGAAAACGTGGAAGATTTGGAGGAAGGGCATCGATTTAGAGAGATTGTGAAGGAAACGCTTTTGTTGAGTGGCGCTTCGAATCCTGCCGAATTCTTGCCCTTTTTAAAGTGGGTTGGGTTTAATGGGATTGAGAAGCGATTCTTGAGATTGAGAGAAAATAGAGATGAGTTCTTGCAAGGATTGATCGAAGAGCGAAGGAGAAAGAGAAGCGATTCTGTAGATTCTGAAGAGAGGAAGAAGCAGGGGACGTTGATCGATGTTCTGTTGTCGCTCCAAGAGACTGAACCAGAATACTATACTGATCAAATGATCCGCGGCACTATCGGGGTAAGATCCAAGACCCATTAATCTGATCCGTTTTAATTTTATCTAATATTCATTGACTTAGATGATTAAAAGTCTATTTGCGACATTTTAATCTGATCCGTTAATCGATTTATTGACTCGTTAATTTGACGCCATCGACTTATGTGTTTGAGCTTTTATGGTTTTAGGGTAAATTCTCAAATAATTACAACAAAAAAATTGATATTTTTTGAAATGTCGCTATTGTTGGCAAAGTAATTATATAATATTGACGATTGCTAGTTGTGTCAACGTCAACAATATTTTAGAAATATTGATAACTTCGATAATTATTTGGGAATTTACCTTTTTTTTCTAAATAAAGAACTGTGGTCTTAATGAGGTGAAGGACTGAAGGTACAAAACTTGGATTGGTTAACTCGATCCTTGTACTTTCTGAATCAACTCGCTTAACAAATTGGAAACTAAACCGAGTCAAAATTACAAGACACCTCGTTGGATTAAACTCTAAAGAGTAGTATTTCTTAAATATTTTTAATTGTAAAAGTATCAAGTATAATTTTAAATATTCACTGTGTTATTTGATGATTCTGAGTCAACTCATGACTTGTTGATTTGATTTGACTCTGTGGACTTTGAGTTTGAGCTTATGTGTGGCATAATCTCTTGGAGATTGGAGATTTCTTACGATTTTTTTTTTTTTTTTAATGAAAGTATTATTGTTTCGATTATTGAATTATTCTAAATAATTCAAGTATTTTAAGTTTAAAAATAATTTTTTTACAAATTTTTATAAAACTCGATCGAAAAAAAAATGCTTGTCTAACTTGTTATATGTTGTAAAGAGTAAACTTGTAGGTTGTAAAATGTAACACAAGTTTGACTTTGAATTGGTCATATTTGAAATTTTGGAGGAATCCACTTTTTTAAGTGACAAATGTCCTTTTCATCTTTTAAAAAATAATGATATATTATTTACATTTATTTGAGATATTAACTTAATTTTTTAAATTGATAATTTATTCTTGACTTTTATCTTCTATTATAAATCAATAGAGCAATAACCTCAATGTCCTCAATATCACCACCACCATTATTAACATCACCACTATATTATCACCGTTCACCATCATCATCAGCTTCGTTATTAATATCACTATCATATTATCGAATTTTTTGTTTCTGAATTTTTGAAATGAGACGGATAATACACATATAAAACGTATGCTATGTATCTTCTGTTTATCAAATTTCAGAATGGATTTTTGCAATCCACAATCGAATAAAACTCGAATTCTTCACGTATTGAATTTTTTTTCCCTTATTGTGACCTAAAGATTGACCTCATTTCACACTTTGCTGATGTGAACGTGCGCACATAACTATAGATGGTTTTCTCGTATCTAGATGAAAAGCATCTATGTTCCACACACCTGCACGTCAGAAAATTGTGAATTGAGGTCAATCTTTATGTCACTCCAGTATTATTCAAAAAATTTACCCATCGACTTTTTCCTCGTAGATCTCATGGGATATGGGATCTTAGGTTGACCAATCACATTAGCCCACATATTGACGCATCTCTATATTTACAAAATTACCTGTCACGCAGTGGAACTTGAGTTACCCTGTGAGATTTGTAGATTTGTGAGTAAAATATTTCTCAATTGACCTTTAGAAACGGTTTGAAATGTTTCCACAGTGACATGTAACAGAAATTAGGTTTGAAATGCTCTACACTGATATGTAGCAAAAATTAAATTGACAATTACTTAATGCACACTGTACAAGAGACTTCTTTTTAAATCTCCTTTTTTTTGTTTGGCATTATCTTGATAGTCCAATCCAATTATGTTTCTTTCTTAATGCAGGTCACTCTCATCTCTCTTATGATATTTTTGAAAATACTTATAATGCCCTTTTCACGTCTCTTTAATATACTTTAATTTTCCAATGAAGATTGCCATCCATTCTGACTGGGAGCCAAGAACGGAAATTTATATATACACATAATTTTAAACATTCAAATGTAATTTTTGAATTTTGATGCATTTTGACCATTTCTGGCAAATTCTCAAAATTGTAAGGATTTGATTGTTACATTTGATCCGAGTATCCATTTCATAATCATAATATATGCATTTTGGATATTTCAAGGAGGTACATCCAATGACAAGCTAGAAATAAATAAATAAAGTGGCGAAGGGATGCCACATGAAATCTTTTGAATAGCTGAGATATAAATTTACTCCTCCAATGATGGAGCAAACACTTTCCTCCTATTCTAAATTCTATCATATTGGGGTCTCTTTTTTAATTTTGTTATTGTGTGTAGGTGTTGTTAGCAGCGGGTACAGACACTTCAGCAGGGACCATGGAATGGGTAATGTCGGTTTTACTTAATCATCCAGAAATCATCAAGAAGGCCCAAGCCGAGATCGACGCTCATGTGGAACAAGGACGATTAGTCAATGAATCTGATCTTCCTAAGCTTCCATACCTCCATAACATCATTATTGAGACACTTCGGATGTATCCAATTGGCCCATTACTAGTACCACATGAGTCATCAGAAGAGTGCATTGTAGGAGGTTACAAAATCCCACGTGGCACAATGCTATTGGTTAACGCGTGGGCCATACACAATGACCCTAGCATATGGGTTGAGCCCACTAAATTCAAACCAGAGAGGTTTAAAGGCATGGAAGGTGGTGTAAGAGATGGGTACAAGTTGATGCCGTTTGGGTCAGGAAGGAGGGCGTGTCCTGGTGAAGGATTGGCGATGCGTGTTGTCGGATTGACTTTAGCAACCTTGATCCAGTGTCTCGAGTGGGAAAGGATCGGAGAAGAAATGGTGGATATGACCGAAGGGGCTGGACTCACCATGCCCAAGGCTCGACCCTTGGAGGCTAAGTGTAAGCCACGATCAACCATGCTGAACCTACTTTCTCAACTTTGATACATTCTTAATAAGTTTTTCTCAACTTTTATACATTATTAATAAGTTTGTCCTACGAACTATATGGTTATAGGTTCTTCATGTACTTATTATTTTGTTGTCTTGAGGCTTTTTCCATTCGCCAAACACTCTGAGATTTTTAGTTATGTTCATCTTCCCATACAATTTTTCAATTTAGACACTAGTATGGTACTTACCAAAGAGATTTCCATACTGAGGTCATTGTACATTTAGATTTTAGAAAATACTGACAAATTTCATATTAAATAGAGAATGTGGATTCTGGTGGTTACATAACTACCTTAACTATATCAACATGATCCAAGGTATCTCAATAAACTTTAATAAGATACAACCTAACTACATGATTCTATGCATCTCAATACATATTAATAAAGTATAACATAATTAATAGTCAAATACTCTCCCGCAATCATATGCTCATGTTCCTTTGAAGAATGAGCATACAATTAATTACATAATTACAATTCCTTTCATGAATTCATAACTCGATTGTTGTTGGGTAGTCGAAACATCAATCTTGGTCATTGAAGATTTCACCACTTATTTGTTGATGTATATGATTGCCAATTGCATGTCGTTGGTGGAGATGAAGAAGACTCTTAATTGTTGACAGGAAGATGATAGATGATATGCCCACTAATTTAGAAGACAAGGAGTGCTTGCTCCAGTCAAATGGGCCCCCAGGGTCATGATCAGTTTTGGCAAGACTAAAATCCGAGGGATGTTAGTCCCAAAGTGTTTTAATGATCAATGCACCATTAATGGGCTCAATGTCGACTCTTTCATGGGCTTGATCATTGACAATAGCCTCCATGGACCTTAAAAATATAATGAGCCAAATTGGGCATTGGACCCATCAAGTAAGAGACTACATACTTAACAATCATAACTCAAATTTGGTGAAATGAAAGTGTTTGTATAACTAATAACTAATAGATCAGACATGACAATCACACAAACTCGTACATTAATTGTTGGTCCTTAAGTGGACTTGTATGGGCTTTAGTTGTATGTGGAAGGAGCTGGACCAAAAGACAACCGCATGAAACTATTAAGAGAATGAGGCTTGGCTGGGTTAAGGCTAATATCATAATTGGATTTTGGAAAGAAAGTGAGGATTATATGTATGCGGGCCCAAGACACCAGTTGTAGTGCTTCATAAAGTAAGTCCAGGAGGTGGAAACGTGATGCTCAAATTTTACAAAACCCAAAACTTCGGCCTTAGTGTAGCATGCGGCGATGAACATCAAGGTGTTGACTGGTGACAATCTAGCAAACATCAATTGATTGCACTCAAGAGGAAGAAATTGTTGAAGAAAAATCTTTAATATGTTAGGCTCTTCCCCAATGCTAAGAAATATGTCTTTCTTCATTGGAGGAGGTTGGTGTCTTCTCTTTTTATTTTCTTCTAAATTAGTAGAATCAAGTAGTATAGAGACTGCACTATGTGAAAACTGAAAATTTTGACAGGAAAATTCGATGGGCCAAAGCTCATAAATTTTAAAAACCGAATTTTGACGACTTATGGCTGTTGAAAATTTTGATGATCCCCAATTCGATGGTTTAAAGCCATTAAATTTCTCGCATCCTCTATTAATTTAACAGTTTTGGTCTGTCGAGAAAGAAAATTTGACAATGAAAAATTGACATCTTGATCCATCAAATTTTATGAAATTCAATGACCTTAGGCCGTCAAATACAAGGGTGTGCACATGAATTGTATGATGTGATGGTGACTCTTGTGAGGATTGTAAGGAATGTATGATAAGAAGATGGTGAGTGGATGGTTTCACGAGAGTTGCATTAGACATGAGTTAGAAACAAGGAGCATGGTCGGCCTGATCGCAAGATCGAAATCGGCCATGGATCTGATACCATGACAAATTTCAGATTAACTGAAAACCCATATTAATTGATTCTGGTTTTAATGTCATATTAAATAAAGAGTGTGGACACAATTGATTACATAACGCTACTATATCACAAGATCTAATGCATCTCAATACACTTTAATAAAGTGTTTGAAAGGCAAGTGGAACACTCTAGGGTTCCATTATGCTTCTGAATGATTGGTCCACCTCTTTCAGACTTCAACCGTAAAAAATGCTATCCATGACAATATCATAATATTAAATTCAAATATTTTTAATTAAAAATTTTAACTGTTAATCGGATTTGTGCGTCATGGCTTGTTTGCTATCGTTCCAATTATAAAAAAAAAGTTGAAAGAAAGAAGTAATATATCAATTTTTAGGTGAGCATTTTTTTTTTTTTTTTTTTTTGTATGGCAAAAAATCAATATTAGTTTTCTTAAATTAGGAAAGTGAACTTGCATCGACTAACATATACCTATTTTATTAAAATATAACAAAAACAAATACCTTTACATGTTGTTTTTCCCCAAAACAAGACAGAGAGAAAAATCCTCAGAATAGGCATGAACCGTTATATCCAAAGGAGATAATTATCAGGGTGGAGCTATTAAGGAACTGGTGAGGGCAATTGCCTCCACAGAACTTTGAGATACCCCTATATTTTCAACTAATTACATACCCCATTTGTCCCCACTCCCTCACCTCTCTCCTCATTTGCCCCCACACCTTCCCTCTCCCCTTCCCTTCTCAATTTTTGACATTGCCTCTTGACCAGACCTTCTCATATACTAATTGGAAATAACCTAAATATCATTTTCTTCAACTTTTATCCAAAAACCTCTGAATTTCTCTCTAAAATCATTCATCTTCAAGTTCTTCAACTATACAACTAACTATAGTTTGCCCCCACTACAAGAAAATCCTAACTCCACCCCTAATAATTATTGGAATTGAGTTTGAGAGGCAAACAATGTCGAATTTGTTGATTGAAAGAGTTTGAGCATTGGTTGAATGAGTTTTCAGTAGGAGAAGCCATTGAAGATTTGGAAAAAAAACCTCTAAATTTTTCTGCTCTAATACCAAGATAAAACCAAAAGATAAGGAAATCTCTCTATCCCACGCATCTTAATCCACCGTGTGAGTAGAGTTCATATCATATATATATATATTGACCTCAAGCTAGAACCTTATATCGCACTTCTTGACATGAAAGTGTATAAGAACCATAAATGCTTTCACTGAGATACGAGTAAAAAAAACATCAATGGTTCCTATCTACTTTCACGTCAAGAAGATGAGGTTCCAACTTGAGATCACTTCAGCATGACTCATTTGAGTTTGTATAGTGTTTGAGTTCCTTATTGGAAACCAAAGGGATATATTGGATACGATTTTGATACAGTATAACTCATTCTCTTATTGACATGACTCATGCTTATCTCTTTGCACGTCCCTTCAAACTCATCATATCATCGACTTTGAGCTTGAACCGCATATCTTGAAATTGATTATGAGACAGTCCTTTAGTAAAGAGATCAAATAATTGATCTTTGGTGGAGATGAATCGAACATCGAGATCTCCTTTAGATACCTTGTACTCCACATGTTTCGTCCGTGCATGAAAGATTGGGTTGGGCATAAGATAAGTGACTCCCACGTTGTCACACCATTAAATAGGATAGTATGATAAGAAAAGGCCTAGTTCACCAAGGAGCGATTGCAACCAAGTTATTTTTATGATTGAGTTGGCAAGTGCACGATATTCTGCTTCAATACTAGAATGAGCTATTGTTTGTTGTTTACAGGAATTCCATGGTGTTAGATTCGACCCCATGAAAATTGCATATCCGCCGCCGGTTGATTTGCGATCATCTAGCATTTGAAAATGTATTGCTTACTATGTGAAAGATAGAAAATGAGACCATAGGAAATGATTACTTTAAGATACAATAACTCATGCTTGTCTCTTTACAAATTTGATTAGGCATGACTCATGCTTATCTCAAACTCTATTTTCTTCCATTCTTTGTCTCCCTCCTTTGTTTAATTTTAAATACATATTCTCTATGATTTTTTCTCATTTGATTTAAAGATTAAATATATTTAACTTTCTTCTTTCTCATTATTGACAATGAGAATTATTCTAATTTCATCATATAAGATTGTTTGTTTCATTGATTAATGGTATTGGATCGACAACAAACAAAAACTTATGCGATTTATCAAAACTTCTATTTTGTATTACATTCTTATTTACATTTGGGTGGTTTAGACATACCCTCCACATTTTAATGAATATTTTAGATAAACTCTATGTTTTCAAATTCATGATATGCCCTTTTTACCTTAGTCTTCTCTTATAAATTGTTGAAAAGTGATCTAAACTCCCTCATGTTCAACCATTCGCGACAAATCATTGAGTTTTCTTCTCAAAACTAGTCATCTTCAAATTCTATGGTAATTTATTTTTAATATGCTCAAACTTCATCATCAATCAATCATTTTCAATCTCAACTTAATCTCTAATATAAGACCTCTCTTGATTTTTCTATCTAACCTTTCATCATCATCCACATCTCCGAAAATGTAGTATTGTTCTTGAGACTTGACGGTTTAAGTATAAATAAAATCCTAATGTTGAAGATGAGAATTAAATTTTTTTTGAGAGATAGGAGATGTCTAATTTTTTAGATAAGTGCATTTAATCAATTACACATTAGTTTAAGAATAATGATCTCTAACCTACACCCCCATCATAAAATCATAGATCATTTGTATCAGGATACATAGAATCAAAAATCTTTTCTTGTGTATCACAAGGTAAAGGATCTACGGTTCTGTAATCGGGCGTAAGGGGCGACGGTTAGCCTAATATAGAAGACCACATTAATGGAAAGCATGATAATATAGGGGTATCACAAATATTCACTAAAACATGGAGGGGTATCTAAAAAATTACTGGACAAAAACTCATAAGACTACAGGCCGTCTACGTCGTCTATTTGTCCTCATTTAGAATTTTGAGAATTCTCTCTTTATTCTTCGCGCAATAAGGACGGATGGGAGTGGGGGAGAGGTTTTTCCAAGGGTGGGATCCACTTAAATTTACCTTTAAAGAAAGAGATGTTATCGTAGACATAGGGTCTACGGTGGACCTAATGTAACCACCGTAGATACTGTAGTTTCATCATTAATAGCTCTAATCGTTGCAGAAGTATTGGACAGTAGTCGTATTTGTTTGACATCGGATGCACTGGATCGAAAACTCTTAATAAAGTAGATACCATGCCGTGTACTTCGGAATGAAATTTTTTGAAGTACAGAACAGCGTAAAGGATCAATAAATATCAAAGGTCTAGAATACTGCATGGTAAGATCTCATTTTGCTATGTTAGAGAGGTGCGAATTTGCTGTTTTCATGTAAAGCCTTTGACGTTTTTCAAACCATTCTTTTGTTTGATCTACAAATATATAGACCTTACATTTGAGTTACAAAAATTATCAAATTTAAATGCTTATAAATCATCAATCAAGCTAAATATTTGTGTTTAAGGTTTTAAAAAAGATAGTCAAGTTCCGTCTTTACTATATCAATGGGAGAGATGCTGACATGTGTCTGCGCAAAAGTTTCGCTTACCAATCGTTCCTTTTATTTACCACATGTTAAGACAATGTCAGACCTCGTCCTTTCATTTAAGCACACCCAAATTGAGACCTGACCAAGTCTAATTTTAGCTCAAGACCTTGAACATTGCATGCTTCAAAGGAATTGATATGTATCATGTCTAGTTGAGAGAGGTTTCATGATAATTTGTATCTTCTTGAGTTGTTATATTCGAAAATACATCTTGATCGAGAGTGGATCCTCTATAGTGCTTTTTTTCCTGTATTTTAGTTAGACAGTTGAAAGACTGCCGATGTGATATAAAATAAAGAATAATTTATCAAAACGGTAGAGTTTTCGAAATTAATTCCGAAAACGGTACACTGTAGCAATTAATTCCGAAAACGGTAAATTTACCGTTTTCGGAATTAATATTTTTTACCAAAACGGTAAAAATAGTAAAATATTTTTTTTTATATCGAAAAATACCCTTTTTTTGTTTTACATATATATTTACAATTTTAACCTTAAAAAAATGAAAATCCAACTAAAAAGATTCACTCTCTTTCAGTAATCCATCAATCATATATATTTATAATTTTTTTTTACCGAAATCAATTTTATTTTTGTAATTTCAGTCAAAAAATAAAAAAGGGTATTTTTGGTATAAAAAAAATACATTTTACTGTTTTTACCGTTTTGGTAAAAAAAATTAATTCCGAAAACGGTAAATTTACCGTTTTCGAAATTAATTGCTACAGTGTACTGTTTTGGGAAATAAATGAAAAGTTGTGCATGTTTTGGTAAATCTGCCTAAAATAAAATCCCTTTTGTTGAAATGTTGGTGTTCATTAATCGCTCATTTTCAATCCATCCAATTAAATTTAAAAAGAATCTTTTCTTGTGATTATTTTTCAAATCTGATCCAAATCATGATCATAATATAGTTGATGTGTTGGATTTTACTTTTAAGCATGGGCTCCCCACTGTTCAATGAGTACTACAGAGAATAATAGGAAAACGCCATTACTATTAAGTTGCTTAAAGTTAATGAGTGTTGATAACATACCTTGGATTCAAAGCCGGTCTTTACCTCCTAGTTACTTATTTATTAAAAAAGAGAATAAAAGAAAAAAGTTTGGCAAAGCAAAATGATATAGTAATTAAGAAAAAAATTTCTTTTCAAACTTTTGAAAGATATTTATAAATTTATGCGGACCCTCAATCTAAAATTCTTAAATTGTTAGGCCTCTTTGATTTTGATGAGACAATTAGCATCGGCCATCAAGAGATTTAAATTTGTGAAATCCCTTGGTTTAAAAATCTAAAATTGCTAGACCATTTTGATTTTGATCTAATTATAAGATTTAAATTGGTATAAACCCTTGGTTTAAAAATCTTAAATATTGTTCGGCCTCTTTAATTTTGATAAGATAATTAGCATCAAAAGAACACCATTCACTTTTTAACTACAATTCTTATTGTTTGAACATGATGTCATATATTGGGATTGAATTCTTAGCATGTTTTGATACATGTCAAATGATATTTATTTGGCAGTTATGATGGCTAGTTTTTTTTATTGCTCGCATTAAATTTATTCCTTTATCAATTTTTTGTCAGTCCTTACTTTGGTTTTATATTATGAGATTTTGATTCTAAGATCGAGCATGTCCTAATTTGTGAAAGTTTTATCATATATAATTGTAGAATTTCCTCTTCTTTACATACAAGTCTTTTCCGTATCATGAAATATGATAATATGAAAAATTGCATCTACAAAATCATTGCAGAACTTTTCCCTTCCAAGAATACCACATTATTTATCAGCATCTATGGCATAATCATAGATTATTCTAATAAAAATATGAGTTAATGTTTATTTTTACAATAAAAACTTATATCTTTGCAAATAATAAATATTCACAAGCAATAACCTATTTTAAGTTTGAATATGATTATATGAAAATTAAAAGTCAAAAACCTTCAATCATTTATATTATAGAAGTAAATGAACAAGTCGATTTCGTATATGTGGGTATTTAGTAGGTAGAATTAAATTGTTTAGGGATGGCAATATTGAACACAACTCATTTAATAATTATGTCAAAACCTTAGACTCGAAGATGACATATTTATTAAAAAGGTAAAGCGACACAAATTGTGTAACCTGTCTTACAAGCAGGTTGGGTTGAGTAATATTCTCATTAAAACAAATCGTGAACACGACACGATTATGACTCGAACACAAACACAATTATGACTCTAACACAATTATAATCAATGTCCACCAACCTAGAACCAAAATAAAATCACATAATCAAGTTTCACCACCCGAAAAAACCCATCACAACCATTTAATGGATTCTAAACGAGTGTGGGCGTAATCGTAAATGGATCAACATGACTTGTTAGTGACACAATAATTAAATGGGTCAAAACATGGTAAACGGGTTGATCACCCTGATCCAAAACACAACCAGCTTAATAAACGTATTTGACATGTCGACATGATTACTCTATAAAGGCTCAATTTAAACGCACTTACTTAGAATCATTTGGATTCCTAACGGGCTTGGTTCCTTTAAGACTCGACCCCCAAAAGTTCATCTCGAGATATCTGTAGTATTGTAATTGTAATGCTACAGGAACCATCCCATATTCTCCCGCTTTCTGTTACACGGTCGCACATACCTGTAGTTCTCTATCCGTAAAGAACCAAATCAATAGTGGGAGTGGGAGGAGTTCTAGTCTTTTTGGGGAGTCGACGAAGAAGAATTGATTCAGTACTTCGACCATGTCTTCTAAACAACAGCACGAACAGAAACAAAAAGAAAAAGATCAAGAAGAAAAAGAAGAAAAAGAAGAAGAAGAAGAAGAAGACAGGTTATTGGTGACTCGATCTCTCGAATCCGAAGAAGACGAAGAAACTGCTTTCCAGTCGAGCGAGAAGATCTTGGTTGTTGGAATCGACGAGAGCGAGAGCCTTGTTTCTGAAGATATCTCTGCAACCCCACCATTCTCATGGAAGAAACTTTGGTTGTTTACGGGACCTGGGTTTTTGATGAGTATTGCGTTTCTCGATCCGGGGAATCTCGAGGGAGATCTACAGTCGGGAGCGATTGCTGGGTACTCGCTATTGTGGTTGTTGATGTGGGCGACGATTATGGGGCTTTTAATTCAATTGTTGTCTGCGAGACTTGGGGTTGCGACAGGTAGGCATTTGGCGGAGCTTTGTAGGGATGAGTATTCGAATTGGGCAAGGTTTTTGTTGTGGGTTATGGCGGAATTTGCTTTGATTGGAGCTGATATTCAGGAGGTGATTGGTAGTGCGATTGCGATCCAGATTTTGAGTAATGGGTTTTTGCCCCTTTGGGTTGGTGTTCTTATAACTGCCATTGATTGGTAAGAAAAGAAGAAGAAAATTTACTTTTTTTTGTGTGGAGGTTTTGTGTTTTTTAATCTGGTTTAATTGATTGAATTGGGATGGAATTTTGTTGGACGATTGGTAAGAAAAGAAGAAAAAAAACAAGGTTCTATGTGTTTTTTTTTATTATTTATTAATGGAATTCAGGTTCTTTATTTGTTATTTTTAAACAGGTTTTGGTTTAATTGATTGAATTGGGATGAAATTTTAATGGAAATTAGGTTTTTTTTTTTCCTTTTCAAAAGTTAAAACTTTTTCTTGAAGATTTCTCATTCTTAGCTTTTTCTGTATGTTTTTCATGGATTAGAACTAAATTTTAATCGCCAAATTCGGTTCAACTAACTATTCTCAGATGATTATATCGTATTTTAAGTTGTGAGCCCCTCATATCTTATATTTTTTTTTTACCTACCTTCCTTATAAAAAAATGTTCAAGCTTTTCTTTAAGAATTTTCTCATTCTTAGCTTTCAGTGTGTGTTTTTTATGACTAGAACCAACTTTTTTAATCTCAAAATTGAATTCGACTTTTGGGTTTTTGTTTTCTGAAGATTTAACTCTCTCAAATGATTAAATTGTATTTTTTTGAGCGTATTTATTCTGTTGCGGTGAACAGTTTCATCTTTTTATTTCTGGAGAACTATGGGGTGAGGAAATTGGAAGCTGTTTTCGCAGTTCTTATAGCTACAATGGCCCTTTCATTTGCGTGGATGTTCGGCGATACAAAACCCAGTGGCAAGGATCTTCTGATTGGTATTGAGATATTCATTTTTGTTATATTTTTTAAATTTATATTGAGTTCCTTTGATTTATTATCCTACACTATAACTGCATGAATAGCTGAATTTGGTTCCTTTTGTAGGTGTTTTAGTTCCAAAACTTAGCTCTAAAACAATCCGGCAAGCTGTGGGGGTTGTTGGTTGTGTAATTATGCCTCACAATGTATTCTTACATTCAGCTCTTGTACAATCAAGGAAAATTGACATAAATAAGAAAGGTCGGGTTCAAGAAGCCCTCAATTACTATTCCATCGAGTCAACCATTGCCCTCTTCATCTCATTCATGATCAATCTGTTTGTGACTACTGTTTTCGCCAAGGGATTTTATGGTACAGAACAAGCCAATAGTATAGGCCTAGTAAATGCTGGGAAATATTTGCAAGAGAAGTACGGCGGAGGACTGTTACCGATTCTCTATATATGGGCTATCGGGTTGTTAGCGGCTGGGCAAAGTAGCACTATTACTGGGACTTATGCGGGACAGTTTATTATGGGAGGTTTTCTCAATCTCGGTTTGAAGAAATGGCAAAGATCATTGATCACAAGAAGCTTTGCTATTGTCCCAACTATAATTGTTGCTCTTGTTTTTGACACCTCTGAATCTGCATTGGATGTTTTGAATGAATGGCTTAATGTGCTTCAGTCGGTTCAGATCCCATTCGCTCTTATTCCACTTCTTTGCTTAGTTTCCAAGGAAGAGGTCATGGGTGTCTTTAAGATTGGTCGTTTTCTCAAGGTGAGTTGTATTCTTTCCTTAGTTTCCAAAAACCAGGTTGATCGCTAATCTCAAGGTACCCTGCTCCCTTAACATATTTTTTGAATCGGCTTCAATAGAAATTTTATATATTTACACTTCTCTGCGTTACCTTTGCTAAAAGTCATCAGAGCAAGTATGATAATTCATCAGCAATTGAATTTCTTCACATTTCAATCAACTGCAAGTAGATTGTGACATTTTGGGAATTTGATGTGTATATGTTTGTAAAACAAAGAAACTGATTTGGAGCGCAGAAGAGTTGCTAGCACGCTTCATTAGATTGTAAGAAGAAAGGTTGATTAGATTATTAGCTTTGGGGAATAAGAACTTTCAGTTGCTAGAACTGTATTGAACCCACGACCTCAAAGATAATCGGAGCAGAGGTTTATAAACTATTAATGAATACTGATGATAAGGATGGGTGTACTGTTACAAATTTGAATGGTGTATTTTTACAATAGGAAAGTAGATTTTTAAAAAATCTACCTTTCCTCGATGTCCTTGTTATAGGAAAGTAGATTTTGAATACTGATTTGTTTCTCCAATTTTTTAGTTATTCTTGCAAGCCTATGAATATTTAGCACCCTCTCTTGTACCGAACTTATTATTTAGGCCATCATGTGACCTTGCTTGTCCATATCCAAGTTGTGTACTAGAATCTTTTTTTTTTTTTTTCCTTTTAGCAAATCTATACCTCATCACTCCACCACCATTTCTTTCTGTACAAGAACCTCTTTGCCACTCTTTGGATGCAATTGGCCATTTCATTTAACTTGGCAATTTTTTGCATCTAAATTTCATTTTACTTTCTTTTTAATTTATCTCTAGCATATTTCTACCACCTCAAGAATTGCAATTACTATTTACTTGTCCTTTGTGAGCCCCTCATATCTCATAATCTCTTTACCTACATGCCCATTTTAAGTTCCATCCTAAATTCTCTCTCTCTCTTGTAGAAATTTACATAATAACCAATCAATCCAATCTTATCTGGGCTGGATAGTGTTAAAACCATTACCTAACTCCTCTCTGAAGACTAATTTATTTAACAAAACCTCATCTCTTACTCTCTCAACATTCAAAAACTATCCATCAAATCTTTCTCTATTATTATACTCACCCCTTTATAGTTCTTTTGATCTCATTTGGACAATAGCTTGTAGGCTTGAAGCCACGCGCGATACTCCCAAGAATCCTACGACATTGAAGAATTTCCTAAGATTGAGACTATACTGGTTGTCGAAACTGTTATTGAAATTTATATATGTATTATATATAACCATTATACGTGCAAAGAAAATTTATTTTGTTAATGATGAGCATGGCATAATAATGTTTGATCATTCTTCATTCGCTTATTACTTGTTCATGTTGCATGGAACGGGTGGAAAGTTTACTGCCTTAGCACCACTAACCGAACCTGAACTATTTCCTGTATTAGTGAAAGTTACTCCCACAGAATATGGGCATGGACAGCGTAACAAATTTTATTGAATTCTCATTGTAGATGGTGGCATGGTCTGTAGCTGGTCTGGTAATGGTGATCAACGGGTACCTTTTACTGGATTTCTTCTCTTCTGAAGTGCATGGACTGTTGTTTGGTTCTCTTGTATGCATTGCAACAGTGGCATATATTACATTTATTATATATCTTATTTCGAGAGATGGTGTCCTTTTCAAATGGCTCAGCACACTACACCCTAAGATATTCGCCAACTCCATAAACTGAGCAGATCAGCATACATGTTTATCCCTCATCTTTTAACTACAAAGATCAGATTCACATTTACAATGAAGTTGCCAAGTTGCAAAAAGGCTGTCTCCTCTGTAACAATGCAGATCTGTAACCTTTATGTATACTTTCAAGAAACTACTCGTACTAGCATCGTGTAGCAATTCGGATGGATATTGCATTTTCACAGGTGGCAATTTGAAAGTTTTTACCGACTTCTCTTGTAACAGGTCCATAGAAGTTCATCAATTTCCAAGTTAGATATGTAAGTCGTTATTACAATGTAATTGCAAAACTTTCTTAGTTGATTATGTTAAGATTGGCAATAACAAAAAAATATTGGTTCAAGACTACCCTTCCAAAAAAAAGAGAGTATAATAATGGTTTTAAAATAATGGCTTTGGATATATCTGTTGTAATTCCATTTTGAAGTTGCTGTTCTTTTTTATCTATATGGGATTATATACTCAAGTTTGTGCTTCAAAACCAATGATTTAAAATGACTGTTAATGTGAAAATTTGCACTAATATCTTTATGATTTCTTTGTCAACTTTGAATATGAAGGCACTTAGATCATCTCCTAGCATTTGTGCTGAATTGGAGACTCAACTTCATCTTGTACCCCGTGGTCTGCCCCGATATTTTATAAACTCGTATCCAACCCTCCAAACTAGATAATTTCTATTCTTACCTAAACATGGATAATGGTCGTGATTCGTACCACACGAACATTTGTACCACATGTACATCCCTCTAATAAAACCAAGTTTGATGAAGATGGCCAAGCAATGATGCATCATGGTGAATTTTTCCCCTTTAGAAGTGATTTGCAAAGAAGGACAATGCTCCTCGGCTCTGCGGAAAAAGAATGTGATGGGAATTAAACTATTCATATCAGATCTCTTTGATTTTGTCTTGCAAGTATAATTGTGGATAAGATAGTGTCGCTAAACAGATATTTGGGATACTTGATATACTTGAAAAACCATATTAATGATTTGATGGACGTCTATCTTCAATTTAGATTAATGTTAGGCTTTGTAACCCATCAAAAAACTCAAATCCATCAATAAAAAATAATTCATTAAACTGATTTTGTATAATAATATCTAAAGAAACTAAGAAAGAGAAAAAAGAAAATATTAAAATTAAAATTCTCCAACATATCTACAAAATTCTCCAAATCGGGACACTAATCATTTAAACAGGCAAATTGGTGAATTAATTGGAGATTTATTCATTGATTATAGAATATGATAACAATTTTGCTCTCCACTCTCATAATTCTATTTTCTTTAACATTTGAATTTTGAGTGCAAAGAACTAGATAGGTTTTCTACGGGGGGTTGAAGATGATGGGTTTTGACGAGAAACTTGACAACATCATTTAGCCATTAAAAAAGAGTCGTGATAATCTCATTACCTCACGTGGCTAATTGAATTGACTACTTAACGTGACAAGTTCAGGAACTGTAGATCTGTGCTCCTTGGGTTACACAATCCCCTTGCGATACACTTTTTTATGGGGAAGTGTAAACGTGTATCCCGAGAAGCGCAGCTCTACGGTTCCCTAACTTGTCACATCAGGGTAGTCAATTGAGTTTGCCACGAGCCATAGCCAAATTATCGTGACTCTTAGAAAAAATCCTTAGAAACATTAGTTGTATACTCTCCACTATTCATTTTCGTTGAGATGACTCGGACCAGATTTTTAAAATTTGGGCAGGTGATTTGATTTTCCTAATTTTATATAGGTTAAATTACACTTTTATCCCTTGTGGTTTGGCATAATTTTATGTCGACCCTCTAACATTTTGACAATTGCACTTACCTCCCTTATAATTAACTAAGGGGGCTCGGTTATCCCCTTCCATCTATTTGTTGTGTAAACAAACAATTATACAATGATTTTTAGTTTTATGATGATTATTCTGCTCATTTTAAAATGTTTTTTCTTTTGACAGACAAAAAGATCTCTCTTAAAAAATGGGGTTCATGCGCAAAAGCTTGGATAAATGCATTTTTAACTATGGGGAATGCTAACGTCTAAGACCTTGTGAGGACGTTAGCATTCTCCAACATTTTATTTTTTCAATAATACTCTTATTTATTTTTTCTTTTAGTGAAAACAAATAAGGGTATGTTGGTATTTTACATAATAAATGATTGTTCCCATTGATTGTCAAATCATTTATTGTAACAAAACATTTAATTCTAAATATTAAATGCCCTTAACATTTATTATAAAAGAGACAAATATTAATTACATAAATAAGTATTTATTATGTAAAAAAAGACTAATATACCATTGTCTTGTCACCAAATGACAAAATGGGTAAGGTATTATCGGAAAAAAAGTATTGGAGAATGTTAACGTCCCCATAAGGTCTTGAACGTTAGCATTTCCTTTTAACTATTATTTTAAAATTTACTTTTTAAGGAAAAAATTAAAATTATAGGGTAAAATAGTAAAATACAAATCTGAATTTAACAACATCAATAAAAGAGAAGGTAAGTTCAATAATCAAAATATTGGGGCCTCAACATGAAATTATGACAAACTTCAAGATGCCAAAAATGTAATTTACCCTTTTATATAAAATATTAATTCCAAAAATTTAAATTTTTATATTTTATGAAAAATTATATTTGTGATTGAGCGTTTATTAATCTAGTTTGTACATCTATATATAATGAGAAATTACTTAAAAGACCCTAATAGAGGGATTTATTTCTAAATAGTCCCCAAGTTTTGCATGACATTTAATAAATTTTTTATTTCTTAATGGTCCCTCATTTTTTGTGACCTCACCGTTATTTTCAATTTTCGACTAAAATACATGGAAAGATCAACTAAAAACTCAAGATAACGACTTGTTTAGAAGGTTTCAACCCGAAGGAACCATTCGCGATTGATTTTTATCCAAAAACTAAGAAAAAGTAAAAATAAAAATAAAAATAAAAAAAATTCTAGTTTTTTACATACATCTTCAAAATATTTCGAAAAAAATCTTTGAAAATGTCATCTTTTTTCCTTCTTAAATCCCTTACAATGGAATGGAGTCTCCGAAACTCGATTGAGATGCCAAAAATTCAATTTTTTGGATGAAAACGATGAGTTTGAATTGTTAGGACCTCCAATTGTAAGAAGTGTAGGAGATGAAGTCCAGAGACTACTAAAAAAAGAAAAGTATACCAAATAGACTATTAAGAAACCGTTGAAAACTTAGGGACTATTTAGAAAAAAGTCCTTGTGCCATGGTCCTTTAAGTAATTTCCCGCCAAAATATACTCGTGACTTCATCTCTTCGACTTTATAAATTGTAATGTAAACATAAGTACTTGCTATATAACTAAGAATTTCTTACAAAAATTATTGAACCAACAATAATTTTTGTGGGCACAAATGAAGGAGTGAAATATTTTCTTTATCATTTTTGTACTACAAGGGAAAACAATTTAAGTGATGGAGTGCAATTGGTAGTAGGTGGTGTGCAACTAGTCGGTCCTTATTTTTATTTAAAAACATATTATAAATGGATTTAAAATGAGTTGATTTATTCGACATGATCAAATGAGACAATACTCAAATGGATCGTTGGGCCTATATTGATTATTACATTGACAATAACACAACACAAACATCTAGATTTCAAGAAAATATTGATATTAATTTTTTTTTTAAATAATTATTTTTCAAATTTGATCCATAATGTATAAAATGAACGGCTATCGAACACCCATAATTAAAAATAAAATTCAACAATGAAAAATAATTATTTTTTTCCCTTTTAAATTTCATATATTTTATCCTTTACAACCCCGTTTTATTGGATCATGATTTTCAATGTCGCAAGGTGATGAGATGGAAAAAAATTTTCTTCATTATATATATGGAGAGAGAGAGAGAGAGAGAAATTTTATTTTATTTAATATGCAATTCCACGTCAGCGTAAATAAAGTCCGTGTAACAAAAGGCCGTCAATTATCAGCACTCAAATCCAATATCCAAATGCTGCCAGGTTTTCGAAATTTGTGCTCCGCTCTACTCTACTCTTCCACACCCACATAGCCGGGAATTTAGGGCAGAAATTGAAAAATCAAGGCGCGAGGCTGAGGTCACTTCCGAGTTCTGAGACATCCATTGTTGAGCGAGGAACGTCAGCTCTCGAGCTCTAGGTCATCATCATGAACGTACCTATAATCGGTGAGTTCTCACTCCTTTAGAAATCTATTTCTACTTTTCTTTATGGTTCGATCATGGCGTCAATCGAAGATTTCTTACTTGTTTTGGGGGTGGGGATGGTTTTATTTCCTGTGAAGATCCTTTACAGGGAGATTTTCCCGAAGTGATAGAAGAATTCCTGGAACATGGGGTCATGAAATGTATCGCCTTTAATCGTCGAGGAACGCTTCTTGCGGGTATGTTTGTAATAATTGGTTTCTGCTATTTTTAACTTCTTTAATATTTTTGTAGTTCTTACTAGATTTTTTTTTAAAGCACATAATGTAGCTGAAATGGTGATAAAAAAAAAAAATCGGATTTTGGGCTATATTTTTATTTTTTGGGGAGATTTTATCAATTTGCACACAGGGTTGGATGTTCCAGAGCTTCCAAACACTTCAACCCTCCTCTCTCAAATTCACTATTTTTTTTTTCGTTCTTACTAGAAGAAAGTTTTTTTTAGCACATAATGTAGGTGAAATGAGCATCAAAAGGATTGGATTTTGGGTGTATAATTTTATTTTATTGGGAAATTTTATCAAGTTGCACACAGGGTCGGATCTTCCAGAGCCTCCAAACACTTCAATTCTCCTCTCTCAAATTCACTATTTTTGGTTCTTAGTAGAAAAAAAAAACAGCTTTTTTTAGCACATACTGTAGGTGAAATGGGGATCAAAAGGATTGGATTTTGGGCGTATAATGTTGGATCTTTCAGAGCCTTCAAGGCTCCAAACACTTAAATTCTCCTCTCTCAAATTCACTAATTGTGGGTTTAAATCCAACTACCAAGATGAAGGACAAAAATAGTACCAAATTTGCTAAAACCTCCCATCATTGTGACCTAATGTAGCAAATTATAGAGCTTAATTAGGTTTGTAAATGTACCCTTGGTTAATTTTAAGATATCTAGATTATCTATGTAAAATTATTGTGTAGTAATCATGTACAATTACTTGTCATGGTTCTCTATTTGTATTTCTACTTTTAACCTTTTTTTTCCCGTATATGTCCTTTCAATCCTCATCAGCTGCTTGGTTTCCAATTTTCTAAACTAATAGAAACTTCTATGGATGGGTTTTATCACAATGACATGTGGATATCAATCTCAGCTTCTCACTGTTTATATTTGATTTGCTTATTCTTCATCCAGCTGGGTGTTCAGATGGAAGCTGTGTTATTTGGGATTTTGAGACCAGAGGGATAGCTAAAGAGCTTCGGGACAAAGATTGTGTTGCTCAGATAACAAGTGTTTGCTGGTCAAAATATGGACATCACATACTTGTTTCAGCCATTGACCAATCCTTAACTCTTTGGGACGTTGTCAATGGTCAGAAGATAGTGCGTATGAATCTTCAGCAACCCACATTGCATGCTCGTCTACATCCAGGTTCCCGCATTCCATCCGTCTGCCTTGCATGCCCTCTTTCCTCTGCTCCCATCCTTGTTGACTTGAACACCAGAAGTACAACTGTGTTACCGGTTTCAGTATCTGATACGGGCAATGAAATCATTCCTCCATCACGCAACAAGTTTTCAGATGGATCTCCCCCTGTCACCCCTACTGTCGCATGTTTTAACAAATATGGAGATTTAATTTATGTAGGTAACTCTAAAGGGGAAATACTTATAATAGGTTACAAGAATGTTCAAGTGTATGGAATTGTTCACATTTCTGGGTGTACCATGATAAAAAACATCATATTCAGTAGGAATGGACAATATCTTCTTACAAATTCAAATGACCGGACAATCAGAGTGTATGAGAATCATCTTCCCCAGAAAGACGGATTGAGTGCTCTCGATGAATTGAGTAAAACCATGGATGAGCTTCATGGTATTGAAAAGTTGAAGGCAGTAGGGTCCAAGTGCTTGATTCTTTCCCGAGAGTTTCAGGATTCCATCAATAAGATCCATTGGAAAGCACCATGTTTCAGTGGTGACGGTGAGTGGGTTGTTGGTGCTTCTAGTAGCAAAGGAGAGCACAAGATCTATATTTGGGACAGAGGTGGTCATCTCGTTAAGATCCTAGAAGGCCCTAAGGAGGCATTAATGGATTTAGCGTGGCATCCGGTGCACCCTATCGTACTCTCAGTTTCCTCATCTGGGTTGGTCTACATATGGGCTAAAGATTATACTGAGAACTGGAGTGCATTTGCTCCAGATTTCAAAGAACTTGAGGAGAATGAAGAGTATGTAGAGAGAGAAGATGAATTTGATTTGGTGCCGGACACTGAGAAGGTATGAAAAAACTAAAGAGACAGCTTGCTAAGTAAATCTGTTGACTTGTTTTATTCTCTCTGAAATCGTATTGTTTATGGTTCTAAAATGTTTCTTTGTAGGTGAAAGAGTATGTTAACGAAGATGAGGACGTCGATATCACTACCGTGGAGAAGGATCCAGCTTTCAGTGATTCAGATATGTCGCAGGAAGAACTCCGATTTTTGCCAGCAATTCCCTGTCCTGATGTACCTGAACAGCTAGACAAGTTTGTAGGAAGTTCATCAAAGTTAGTGGGCTGTAATCATTCTAGATCCCCACTTTCGGAGGAGGCAGGGCAGAATGGGCAAGCAACAAACGGTGCCTCAAGTCCAGTGGAAGGTGAATTTTAGCTTCTTTTTTTATTTTTATTTTATAACTATCGACATATTGGAAATTCTCAACTTAAAGAACATGTAAGCTTGCCAAGTTGGTTAAAGTTTGACTTGGGTTCAGAACCCACCACCTCCTAATAATTACTAACTATTAACCTGCTTGCTTAAAAAAAAAAGGAAATTCACAATGTAATAACAACTAGATATTGAAATTAAAATTAGGAGATAATACAGGTGTGCGCGTAAAAGATTTGGCTCAGTGATCAAAAGTATTTTGAGGTGCTGTGTAGGATAACCAAAGAATATGGTTTGAAAGTTGAAGTGTTATCTAGGTGAAAAGTTTAGGTCTAAAGGGTTATGTAATAAAGGGTATACACAAAGTTTTGCAATAGGGTATTGTAATTTGTAATTAGATTTCCGCTACTCAAAAAGTTTGATCTGGAGCTTAACACCTTTCGCTTGGGGTATTTGGAAGGAAAGAAATGCTAAAATCTTTGAAGGAAAGGAACAAGGGCTAGATTGTTCCTCTCTATTCTTGGGCTTTTATTCTTTTGGTGTAAGGTTTTCAAAGGGTTCAAATGGGTGTTCTTTGAGGATTTCTTAGTTTGGTGGGATAGCATTTGTAACATTTCTATTACTTAGTTTGTTTTTGCTTCTTCTTGGGTTGGTCATCTCGACCTTCCCTCTTTGCTTTTGTAATTTCCTTCTATCAATAAATATAAAAAAGATTTAGAGGTATGAAATAAGGTTAGGGGTGATGGAGCTTCAGCTAGGGTTTTTGAGGTAGGGATTGATCTAGAACAGAAAATAAAGAAAAGGAGATGAAGAGAAAGAGTAGATGGAGAACAATAAGATAAGAAAATAATAAAAAAGATAGAAGACTCACACCAAGGATTTTTAGCATCACACTAAGATGGCTTCAAACCATATCCAATCACTGGAGTTTCTCATTAAACTCTTAAGACTTCTAATTTAACTTTATGTGCTATAAGGTACTTTTCTGAAATAGTATCTTTCTCAAAATAGCAACTTTTATGGAATAAAAACTTTTCCAAAATAGAATCTTTCCAAAAATATTTAAATTCTATTTCAACAAAAAATCTTCTATTAAATTTAAGATACCTAATAATAAACTTCTAAAACAAGTAAGATTCAAAATAACATAAAAAAAATTAAAAAAGACTTATATCCTTAATATTCATCTAACCCATTAATGGGTTACAAAATCCGCTAAATAGCGGTTCATAACTAAAGTCCAATACTGAAGTAAAATAAAACACTTAAACTAAATTATGACCCAAATTGGATAGGTTCATGATCTTTGACATCCTCATCAATTCTCCTCAACTGGAAAAGACTCGACCCAATATAGTTAAGAGCATGGTACTCCTCATAGATACATAGGTTAAGTTGTGTAGCACAGGTCCTTGAGATCACATTAAGACATTGGAGTCACACCAAGATGATTGACTCTTGAAATTACATCTAGAAGATTAATGACTGTACTCCACACGACCGCTCTCTGTACCTCAAGAAAAACCTAGGCATTGATACCAAACCTAATGTAGGATTGAGAGAGGTTAGACGTTGAAAACAAAATTGAGAGAGAATACATGAATGCACATTAGGCTTAAAGGGGTTAAGTGGTAAAAGGTAAATGCAAAATTTTGTAATAGGTTGTACTTAAGTTTACTGGAGCATTGGAATATGGTTGGGTTTGATGGAGGGAGGTTTGAAAAGATATTGATTCCAGATCTGAGTTTTAGAACTTCATATCTATGGTTGGGAAGGATTTTGACTGAGTTTTAAAGTTATAATGGTGAAAGATGGAGAAGATGATTTAGAAAATAGATGAGAAGAAGATGATAGATTTACCTTGGAATCACACTAAGAATCTCAATGGCATCACACCTCATAGTTTTTAATCACTAGAGAACTTCAAAACGTGTAACCTTTTCATATTCCATTGCATTATTCATTAATAAAAAGATTTACAACCTAGTACTATAAAGAGGAAAAAAATCCAACATGCCCTTGTTAAAGTCCAATAATTAAAATAAAATAAAACACTAAAACTAAACTATAACCCAAATAAGATTGGCCAATGATCTTTGATTCCTCCATTTAAAGTTTTCAAGAATACTTATGTCCGGACATTAATACCTTGGACCAAGATCTGAATTCTGATATAAGAGTTCACAAAACCAAATATGTCTCGTTTGGATTGGATGATTCTTTGATGTGTGTAGATGCTGGTGAATGATGGTATCATCACTTGAACTTCAGACCTTTCAGATAAGTGTTGAAGTTTTATCCAAGAAGGCAACCTATTGATGATTGGATTGAATGGTTCTAACCATCTGATGTTATTCTTTTGGGGAGCATTTCAGAAGAAAAAAAAGGGGGGTCTAGATGTAATTTGATTGGTTATTGTTTTCTTTTTCATTTTGGACCTTAATTTATTCGCGTCTCCTTTTAACAGATCTTTGCTTGTGCAGTTATAGGTAATTCTATTGCTGAGGATACAGATGCAACACAATGCTCGAAAAGGAAGCGGAAGCCTTCAGAGAAGGGGCTGGAGTTGCAGGCAGAAAAGGGTCGGAAACCATTAAAACAGATTAAATCTTCTGGTAAGTTAACAAAAATAAAAAACAAATCTGCAGAGGGCGGGCAGGATACAAGTATTTGTGCAAGTGCAGATGATGTAACAGAGGTGTATCTATAGAAAAAGTATGGTGAGATGTTTGTGTATTAATGGTTGCTGTCATCCTTCACAACCATGTTGTAGCATTAGAGCAGGTTAATTCTGCATTTTTTTTTCTTACTAATTTACTATCTCAATTTCAGATTAGGCGATTAATATTTAAAAGTTTTATTATATCAATCCGTCTTCACAACTCTTTGTTTTAAATCTTTTGGAATTATCTAAAGCCCCATCTTATAGTACTATCTTTTAATTGAAATTATCTCAAATATTTCATTGAATCATTTTTTTTTTTTTTAAATGACGGATGAATTGATCAATGATGAATTTTGGGGATGGATTCAACTCTTTTTAGAGAAAAGAAAAAAGAAACAATTGGAAATGGTTAATTCTGAAAGCATCGAAGTGAGGTTTGGCATGGGATCCTAGCAAAAGAATCGAGTCACTGAAGCCATGAAAGTAGTTTCATAAAAATTCTCATATAAGTTCCCTAGTTTTATTTAATTTAACAGTGTCTTTGATATATTTTTTTTAAAATAAACTTGTCCATCTCCATACCTATGATTTTAAAACTTGTCTCCGGGTGAGATGGTAAATGTGAAAATTCATCACATTAACTACCTCTGAGGTTCAAGGTAAGTAGGCCAAGTCAACTAGGTTTTGTGTTGTTGGATATAAAATAATAAATTTAAAATGGACGGTCATTGAACTTCTAGATTTAAAATTTAAATTTGACGATGAAAAAAAAATCTCTTTTTTCAGTTTTGATTTTTTTAGAGTTCATGGAATTTTATGCTCTACATACATGTGGTACCTGGTGGTGAATATATATATAGGGGTGTTCAATGGCCAATTTTTTGGCAAAATGTTTTTCAAAACAAGAGTTAGAGGTTTTGGAATGGGCTGATTTTTGGTGAGGATGATCTCCTCACCGTAGAGATCATCCTCACCAAGAATCAGCCCATTCCAAAACCTCTAACCTATGTTTCGAAAAATGTTTTGCCAAAAAGTTTGCTAAAAAGTTTGTCCTTGAACGCTACCCATATATATATATATATATATATGGTCTTGTCAGATTTAATCATGTTCGTCAGATTGCATTATATTGAACGATCCACAAAATTTTGTTGAAGCATAGGGTAAATCATGATATATATATAAATATAATGATTGTTTAGAGGCCTTAAAGAGAGTCAAATAATATTTTTCAATACATGGGTTAAAAGTGTTAGAATGAATTGATTTTGGTCCAGTTTACAAGTAGAAAAATCATGGACCGTCATTATTTGTAAATCACTTATGATATGGTTAGAAGTTTGAGAAAAGGATGATTTTTTTGTATCATCGTTGATTAAATGACTCGATGTCAATTGGCAGCTAAAAGAGGTATAACATACCCGGACGTCATGAAGGTACATAATTTGGACGTTCAAATCATCTCATCAGAGATATCTGGCTTAGGTTATTACATTCATTCTAGCATTGTAGACTGTAACGACGGTCCTCAAGATTCCTGACAAACTCACAAAAGGAAGCACATTTTACAGCTTATATACTAACTCGAAAGTTTTCAATTGGTCAATACTCTGGTGACGTGGCATAGATACAGAACCATAGATCTTATTCCTCGTGAATCACAACTGTAAATCCGCGAAAAGTATGTGCGGTTGCGTATCTCGAGGAACTATATCTATGGCTCCATGCTCGCGCCACGTTAGCCAAGTATTGACTGAGAGAAGACTTTCTAGTTCGAAAATCATTGTTCTTGTGGCATTTTCCTCTTCATTAATAAAATAAATAAAATCTGCGCGGTATCTCAGAATTTTAGAACGACGCAGTCAGTAATGGAGAAGGCCAACCACTGAGAAAAAGCAGATAACGTTAGGGTTTTGAAGTTCTGTTCTATTTTATTTATTTAGGGTTCTCATCACTTCTTTCGCTCTCTCCAAGGTACCTCAATCTTTCCTCTGTTCTTGGTTTGAATTCTGCTTGTTTGGAAGCCCTAGTTCGTAGAATCTTTGCTTGTATGGAATTCGATTTATTTATTTAACTCTATGTTCGATTTCTAAATATTTGTTCCTTTAGATGGGGATAATATTTCTCTTAGAGTGGAATAGGGCATTGTTTAGTTTCTGGAAATTGTGATACTGGATGAGAAGGAAGAGGTGCTCTCAGGGGATTTTTGAAAGAGAAATTGTTTCCAAAAGGGACGATATTTCCTCCTTTTTTTTTCACAAAGATTTTGATGGGATGGGAAATTTGTTAGGAGAGAGTCTTTAGAATTAGGTGGTTGAAGGTGTTGTAACAAAACCCTATAAGTATATTTCTTTTTATTGCAATCTTTAACTAATGGGGGGCTTGTGATCGGTTGTTGAGTATTTGAATTGTTGGTGTCTCTGAGTAGACGTTTCACTAGAAGCTAAGGCCTTAGTTATTGACTTATGCTTGAACTTGTGTTTACTATCTTTTTGAGGTTTCCAATTTATGCAGAATTAGTTGTGGAGTGTGGTGGTATATTAAGACCCCAAATTGATTTGAACTTTAATGTTTGGCACCACTAACACATAGGTGCTTTTGGTGTATTGGTTAGTTTTAATATTTTCAAATAGCGTATGCCATGCTGTGCGACCAGACATATGCCATGCACACATGCGATGACATAACAACATATAAGAAAAGTGGACAATTATCTACAACGCTAGAAAAATACTTTTGTAAAATTTTATTCCCAATTCGATTATAATTTATTACATTTGCATAGTTAAGAAGTAAGCAAGAAGCCAATAATGCATGAATTCAAAAAATGGAGGTAAAAAACACGAAATCTTTATTAATTATAAGAAACTTACCGTCTTAATTGCTAAGTGTTAAAAGAAGCAGTAGAAGTAGAATAAGTCGAAGAAAATTAGTAGAAGATAGAAGTGAGTTTTAGAATGTAAATGTGAGATTTAGAGAGTATTAGATGCTTAGAGAGTGGTAGGAATAGAAGTGGTGAGAATGGGATCCTTGAGAAGTGGTACAACTTTTATTTTTTGATCAGTTGAAGTGGCACAATTTGATACAATCAAACAATTTTTTTTGGTGGAATAGTATGTGATCACATACTATAATATGCCCTCACATATTGGTCTATAAGGGCTTATTGGTCTTGGAGCCACTACGACCGGATGGCTACGCAAGTGTTTTGGTGAAATTGGATTTCCCAATTTGTGCATCCTTCACCTCATTTAGGCAAAGACCTTATCCACCTTTGCACAGACCATAGAACATCATGTGTAAGAAAACACCACATTTTCTGTGAAGAGATTTGGGTTGACACTCTTGGAAACATGCTCCCCTTAATTATATTTTATTTATATTATTCTAAGTTTTATTTATATTTTTCTAAGGAGAAAACATTGAGCAATACCAAGTAAACAATCACTGATAGCAATGCAATTGATATCATAATGATGGTGTTTGAACTATGTCAACTTAGGTAAGCAAAAAAATCATATTGCTTATGTCATACATCTTTAGACACAGTTGATCTTGGGATTCTTATTGTTGGAACTTTCACGAACATAAATTGGTTGCTCATGAGCCACTTGGTCAGGCTCATCATCAATCCACATGTTCTCGATTTGCTTTTGAAAACGCATATGTTGTGCTATATGTTGTGACACTTTATGTTAGTACATTTTCTGGGTTTCATGTGAAGCTTTTTGACATCACTCAACTAGATACGACATAAGGGAACACTTTTCTTTTGTGACAACAAATACTAGGTCAAGAATCATGTGGATCATGTTCCTTGTTCTTTATTTCATTTCTTTCATGCATATATGTATGCGTGTGTGTATACTGGACAGATGGTTAACTCAGCTTCAGCTAAAATTCAACTCTGTCAGCATACTAAAAGCATAAACTACTATTCTTATGAGATTAACAAGTTAATATCAAATTTGTGTAAGTTGTTGTAGAATAACTAATTTGCATGGACAAAACCGTGGATTTGGTAGCATTATATTATGGAGCACCACCCTTATCTCCAACATCTGTTTTGACATTTCTCCCTAAAAAGAAACTCAGCTCTGATATCAAAATTGGAGGTCTGAGGTTAATTTTAAGAATATTAATTAAAAAAGAGAAATAGAAAGAAATGTCTATAAGCCAAACTTTAGTTATGTTCCATGAACAACCTCAGTCAGGATTATTGCATGAAATTCCAACTGGAACCTTAGGACAACAATTGATAGTCCGAAGTGTTAACCCTAGTGGAATACCAGACTATACATTTGTATATAATAATGCAATAGATTAGTTTAGCCAAGAAATGCATCAATGGCATTTCCCAGACAAAGCCCCTAAAGTCTTGTATACAGCCCAGCTAGCTTATATCCATCAAGGCACTGAAAGTGTATCATTTGATTTCCAAAAGGGAGAACCTATTTGTCAACTGCAAAACCAGAGAGATCAGTTCTTCGAACATTCATTCCTGGAAGACAAAGTACCTCGCAACTCGATTGTGGTGAAGGATCTAAGGGTAACACAACCCTAAATCCTACACCCTAAAAACACACATTAACCTTCCCAAAACTGGAAGTTTAAAGATAGACGACAAGGGAAGGAGATAGGCAGAGGAGTTTAATATGATCCAAACTCAGAATGTCATGCTTATGCAGAACTCTCCTTAGAAGGAAGAGTGAAGGGATTCGTCAAGACCCTAACTAAAGTAGACGCTGAAGAGTCAAAACATTGGATGACCAAGTATTTAGAAAAATACAAGGATTAAAGGAATGTCGATGGATATGTATGCCTCATCCATAGAGAATTCATAGGCCAAAGATAAAGAAAGAGAAGCTGCTAGAGCAAAGATTAATAGGCTTCAAATTTGTAAGCTAAGTTATATCGAAGAATACTCTAATTCCTTTTTAGAGCTTTATTACCTTTGTGAAAATAGGAGTGATGACCTTAAGAATGAGTACTTTAGGAAGATCCCTCTTATAGGAGAAACCCTTAGAAAAGACCATGAATCCTTCGAAGGATTCAACAGTTCAAAAGACAACTCTATTTGTGAGAGAATCAACTTCACCATTGATCAACTGAAGTACAAGCAGACAGCCCTGAAAGACCAAAAGTTGGCAACTAAAGCTTTGAAGAAGCTTAACCTAGGAAGAGACAATTGAGATCAGAATATTCCAGTCCAATGGGGACGTGGAACTTCCTCAGGAAAAGGGCATAAAACCATTAAAAGACATAAGAAACATAAATATGAAGAGGATGGTCATAAAGATAAATATTTCAGATCTTATAAAAGGAAAAAATACAGATTCAAGAAGTCTAAAACCTTTAAAAAACTAGGAAAGAAGAAGTCCTCTAGATTCTTTAAGAAAAAATACTTAAAGAAAAATGAGTTAGAAAAAAAAACGAGTCCCTAGCTATAGGAAAGAGCAAGTCAAGCCAACCTTTCTTGGATATATCTCATATGGATGATCTAATGGAATAGTGAGGTCATAGGCTTCCTTTATGCTTAAGGACAAGGTGTCTATGGTGAATCTAATTGGGTAGCATTTTGCTATATGAAGTCCATACCTAATATAGCATCATATTGTGACGAGAATGGGTCAATTATCCAAAAAATTTGTTTGAATAGAACATGGCTAACTTCTGTATCTAAGAACGAAGTTTTGGTAATGATTTGGCTTTGAAACTTCCCCGCATTGGCCGTTCCTCCTGTAGACAAGTGTGTGTATATATATATATATATATTGATCAGCTCATAAGTATATATGTAGATACTTGTCTCCACCATCTGTTTTGACATTTCTCCCTAAAAAGAAACTCGGCTTTGATACCAAAATTGGAGGTCTGGGTTAATTTTAAGAAAATTAATTAAAACAGAAAAAATAGAAAGAAATGTCTGTAAACAAGAAATGGAAATCAAGATAGCCCCTAAGATCAGCTCATAAGTATATATGTATATATATTGATACGCTCACAATAGAGGTCGTACTGTGGACATGGTATTAAAAATCAACATATTTCATATATTTCGGTCGAAATATGTCTGTTTTGACAGTCACTGACTCAAAATTTAAATAACAATGTCTATTTGTCTATATTTTGATCGAAATTACTATTTATTTCGACCAAAATTTCGGCAAACAATAGACTTAGACGGAAATAATAAAAACTGAATAGGAAAATGTCAATATTTCGGTGGAAATATTTTGAAATATCTTGAATTGAGACAATAAAAGAAAGGGTAAAGATTTTCCCCCCCAAAAATCATAAATTTGTATTTTGGATTTTAAAAAATAATCTTAAAAAAGCAAAACTTTTGCAAAGAATTTCACATTTTTTTTAGGAAATAAAAAAAATTACATATCTTAATTTTTGGTTTAGAGAGAGAGAGATCTTCGGAGAAATTGATTTTATTGCCCTTAGGAATCGCCGCATGTTGATTGTTGTGATGGTTCCCTTGAAACCAAGAGACAGTGAAGAAGAATAGAGAAAAACTTTGTTGTGCTAGCTATTATGTTGTATAGGAACAAAGGCATGACTCACATTGGATAATTTGATCAGACGGGGGTGGGTCACTCCAAATTTTTGTTTACTTTGTTCGAGGGATGGGGAGTCTGTTAATCATATTCTTATACATTGTTCTTTCTCCCGTGTTATTTGGATGTTCTTTTTATCCCGTTTCCAAGTGGATTGGGTTCTTCCTTTATCTTTTTTTGATCTTTTAGAGGGGTGGAGTTTCAATATCTTCTCTTCTAGAAAGAGGCATCTTTGGGCTATCCTTCCATCGGCCATTGCTTGGAGTATTTGGAAAGAGCACAACAACAGGGTATTTCATAGCAAGGAGAGCTTGTCCCACACAGTGATTTTAGAGATTACTGGGATTCTGTTCCTTTGGTCAAAGATGAATAAAGCTTTTGAGGGAGTGTGCTTCCAAGATTTATTTAATTGGGAAACCATTTGTGATTAGCTCCCAGTCGTGTATATTTATTTTCTTTTTTCTTTCTTTGCTGGTCACTTGTCGTGTTGTTTGGGGGCTATCTCAGTCCCCCCCCCCCCCCCCCCCCCATCTTTTCTTCATTTATAAAATTTTATACTTATAAAAAAAAATGTAGAGTAAGTTTCTGCTGTTAAAACACATTGCTTGCTGTTAGACAACAAGTATGTTAATTTCTAAAAAAGTTCCATGCGTCCACTTTTAACTTATAAGAAACAGTGGATATTTTCTGACCTCATTTGTTAAAATAAAATTCTTAATATTATTAAGAATGTACCCTCCACCTTTTGTTAAATATTTGAGATACTCCCTTGACTTTGTTCATTTGTAATTGATTGGTATAAAATGACAAAAATATCCTCATCTTCAACTTGTAGTAAGACTCTTTTTATTTTTTTGATGTTTTATTATTTTTCACAATATTCCACGCAATTGTAATTATTTTAACACAGGTCGAAATATTTCTATTTTCGAGCTGGCCGAAATCAAAATTTAATATCTTGACTGTGGGTTATGGTCCACTTTGTTTCTGTGTAAGTCCCCTAATAGTCGAATATTGTTCATTGTCTTCATCATTTAAGATTATGACTAGTCTTGGTTAATGCCTAAGTGCTGTAGATTTGAGCTCATTTTTAGATACTTGCTCATACCCACTAATAAACGGTCAAAAATGCCTAACGTCACATGTTAACGGCTAACAAGCCTCGAAGTCTATTTAAAATGATCATTTCTCCTAATTATGGTCACTCTAAGTCACTAATCATTTAGTTAAGGTCCAGTTATGACTCTTAGACTTTTAAAGTCTCAGAGTAGTTTCGGCTCATGAATATTTAAACAGAATTAAAATGAAACATAAAAACTTTAATTATATTACATCATATATATCTCTTTACATATTACTATGGCATCACCTTAAGGCTATTCTTTGAGCTTAGTTTGCAATTACTTGTCTTACATACAAGGATTGTGTTAAAACACTAACTTTGGTGAGTGAGAGAGGGAGAGAGAGATTTTTTCTTCGGAGAAGGGGGGTATGGCCTTTGTTAAGAACGAGATACCTAAGAAATAAGATTAGAGGTCCTTATATAGAGTACAGACTTCAACTTAAAATACAAATTCATTAAGGAACAACTGTCTTGGTCTTTGTTTGTTGCGGAGTTTTTTTTTAGAAAAACAAATAATGCATTCATGTGACGATTGAGGTCAGAGTACGACAGACACTGTTCATGAATAGTACTTTGTCGGAGAAAGTATTATAGACTTTGGCTTTAGTGACTGGTTTTATTTATCAATTATGGAGCTGTTTAACATATAAGGCCAAGGAGTAACATTAAAAAAATGGAAGGATGGAGACAAGCCTAAAGCAATCATCATCCTAGTCACCATCCCACAAATCGCTTTTATCTACATGACAGATGGAAGACCAACTCTTGAATCGCTCAAGATGCTCACTTACAAAGACCTAGTCAATCTAAACAAGTTAATTGGAGAAAAAATTGATGACCAAACCTTTCGTGTCCTTACTAATGCTGAAGAAGGCAAAAAGGAAGAAGACAGAGTCAAATCAGGAAGAAATCCAAAATCACCAATAATTGATGAACAAAGTCCAATCACTAAAGTCAAAAGTCTACAGTACTTTCTCTAACAAAGTACTATTCATGAACAGCGTCTTCGTAACTTGAGGCCTTAGTTGTCACGTGGAGACATTATTCACTTTTCTTAAAAGAAGGTTTGCAACAGATAAAGACTAAGACAACTGTTCCTTAATGAATTTGTATTTCAAATTGAAGTCCGTACTCTATATAAGGACCTCTAATCTTATTTCTTAGGTATCTCGTTCTTGAGTAAAGTCATTCCCCTCTGAAAAATAAATCTCTCTCTCTTTCATACCAAGGTTAGTGTTTTAACATAACCTTTATATGTAAAACAAGAAATGGTAGGCTAAGCTCAGGGAATAGTCCTAAGTTGACGTCATAGTAATATATAAAGAGATTTATATGTTGATGCAATATAATTAAAGTTTTTATCTTTAATTTTAATTTTGTTTATCCATGAGCTGATACTGCTCTGAGACTTCAAAAGTCTAAAAGTCATGATTGGATTTTGATCAAATAACCAGTGGTTTAGATTGACCATAATGAGGAGAAATGCTCATTCTACCTGGACCTCGAGGTCTATTAGCCATTAGCATGTGGTGTTTTTGGCCGTTTGTCCGTGGGTATGAGCAAGTATCTAAAGATGAGTTCAGATCTATAGTACTTAGACATATCCTATGTGTTCCTTGTTCTTTATTTCATTTCTTTCATGCATATATGTGTGTGTGTACTGGACAGATGGTTAACTCAACTTCAGCCAAAATTCAACTCTATCAGCATACTAAAAGGCAAAAAACTACTATTCATGCGAGATTAACAAGTTAAGATCGAATTTGTGCAAGTTGTTGTAGAATAACTAATTTGCTTTGACAAAACCATGGATTTAGTAGCATTATACCATGGAGCACCACCCTTGTCTTCACCTTTCACAATATTGGCCTTGCACCAGTTCCTTGGTATATGAAGCAACTATTGCACTCTTCCCCCCCCCCCCCCCCCAAAAAAAAAAAAAAAAAAAAATTATTTCTCCTCTTGAAGCCATTTGTTACCTTAGTTTATCGAAGGGAAAACTATGCAGCTAAATGTAGTCAAGTAAAATTTAGCTTTTTATTGACCTATTTTAGTTCTCATTGGGTGGGAATATGTTTTGAGTCATGTCTTTGTGTTGTCGTTTTGGCTTTATCCCACCTTTACATGCATGACCCTCAGAAAATTAAAGGTTAAATTTCAAGTTTTGTAGCTGATTTAAGTGGAGGGGGCTTGATTTTACAGTAGATGGTTGCCAGTGATTGTGCGACTCCCTCCTTAACTCATCAAGTGTCTCTTCATATGAAAAACAAACAAAGCTAGTTAATTTCAAATATCTTGGTTTCTGCTGGCACTACTTATGGGAATTGGCTTTTTCCTCACACCCTTAAACTCATTGCCACATACCCTTAAGATGCACTACTAATCTAGAGTCATAATTGGCAGTTTGCATGGGAAGGATGACTGAGGGCTTGCATTGAGACAGGCTTGTTTCTGCAGACAGGACACCATTCAAGCAAAAAGAAAAAAAGCTTCTAGTGTAATTATTTATGCCCTATACTGTCATGGCCCTGGGTGGTTCAATGTCCCTACAACCCAAATATGGCACATGATACCTTTCAGGTCCACTAACCCCATAACTGTTTTGTCCACTCTTTGGTGGACTTACGCACAAAAAAATCAGCCCGATTGATTGTTTTAAATATGTTAAATTTAGGTGTTTTATGACAGATTTGAAACTGATGTTTTTATCAATTGATGTGGTACAAGATGAAAATGTTCAATTCCAAATCCCATAAGTCAACTTATTTCTTGTGGTATGGAGATTCTTGAAAAAGATATGACCATTGTGATGTGGTCAACTTTCTTTGTCTTACTGTGTTGTCTTGAATTTCTTGCAGATAAATCAAATCCAAACTCAGATAGCCATGGTTGATACGGAACCAGTTGTTTTGGGCATCAATTCGAAAACCTCTATTGTTGAGCAGCTTGGGAAGGCATTCCTTGAACTGGAATCTTTTAGGGATGCTTCTGAAAACAAGGTTCAGTGGAAGGAAGTTGAAGAATACTTTAACAACCTTGAGAAATTGTTGAAGAAGAGATCTGATGAGGTAGAAGAGAAGGAGAAGATATTTGAGGAGAAAGAATCTGAGAGTCGTGCATTGATTGCTGAGCGAGAAGCAGTTGTTGCTGCTGAAGAGCGAGCTTTGTTGGATCGGATTCAGGAGCTAAAGGACACTGCTTTTGTTGCCATTTTGGAGGCACGGGAGAAATACAAGCCCGAGTCTTCAGAAGGTGTTGACGTTGGTGGCAATGCAGAAAGCAAGGTAAGTGGCTCATTCAATGGTGATCCCTATGCAACCATCCCTGCTCTAGAGGAGAATTCCCCTCTTAGATCAGGTGAACATGCCGTGGCTGTTGAAGTTCAGCCCCGTCCAGAGCTGACGCAATTTTGCGAACAGATGGATGCGAAAGGGCTTTTGAATTTCATTATGGAGAACCAGAAAAATATTGTTGCCATACGTGAGGAAATCCCCATTGCATTGAAAAGTGCGACTGACCCAGCCCGTTTTGTGCTGGATTCATTGGAGAGGTTCTACCCTCCTACAGATCAAACTACCCCTCATGCGGCCCTCCAGGGCATGCGCAGATCTTGTGTGATGTTGATGGAATCTGTGGCCCCCTTGTTGGTGGGGGCCGAGCCGAGTGTTGATCACCCTTTGAGCCCTGAAACCAAGCAGCAAGCCAAGGCTATTGCTGATGAGTGGAAGTGTAGGTTGGTTGAGATGAACGTTGAGGCTGCCAATGGAAATTCATTGGAAGCAGAGGCATTCCTGCAGCTTCTTGCAACATTTAGGATTGCTTCTGAGTTTGATGATGAAGAAGTTTGCAAGCTTGTTCTTGCTGTCGCTCATCGTAGGCATGCACCCGAGCTCTGCCGTTCTCTTGGGCTCACACACAAAATGCCAGGTTGGTGTTCTGTTAACTAATTGACCACAAAATGGTCTGGAGACCGGACCTTTTTTCCGTAGGTTTATGCCTCTGGGGCATGTTATGCTACTGTTTTACTTTTCCTTCCTTTTTTTTTTCCCCCTATTCGGAGACACAAACGTGGATCAAGCAGATAGTGGACCTATTTCGAATGTGCTTGAGGTTGGTAGTTGTGTTCCATTAGGTTTTTGATTTTGCTGATCCTTCATATTTTTTTTGTGTGCAGGTGTTATTGAAGTGTTGATCAATAGTGGGAGACAAATCGATGCCGTCCATTTTGTGCAAGCATTCAAACTCACCGAGAGTTTCCCTCCTGTTCCCCTCTTGAAAACATACTTGAAGGAATTAAGGAGAAATTCGCAAGGGGGAGCTGGCGGGCAGGTACTTGTCAGTCTTACCTCTCAGTAGTTCAAAATAAATCACCTGTGTTTAGTATTTATTGGACCTTTTCTGTATCTATGCATTCAGATCGATGTTAACGCTCAGGAACTCGCTGCACTTAAAGTTGTCATAAAGTCTGTTGAACAATACAAACTCGAAGCGGAGTACCCATTGGACCCACTTCACAAACGAGTGGCACAGTTGGAGAAGTCGAAATCTGATAGGAAGAGAATGGGACCGATGGTTAAACATCATCAACCGAAGAAAGCTCGAGCAAATGGAGGAGGATATTATGGGCACAACATGCCCGTTGGTTCTGCTGCTGCTTGGCAACAACCTCAACCAGTCTTCAGCGAGAGGGGACCATACATGGGAGGAGTCTCAGAAAGGTATCCTCAAGTCGGCGTAGCTACTTTTGACCATCAAGTGGCGGCTAGCCAAGGTTTACATGTGCAGCAACCCATCGATCAAAGTTCATACTATTATCCCCAAGATGAGAGGGCAACTTCTACTACCTCATATAGTGGTGCTGCTGCATCTAATATTGGGGCATATGTGGGTAGTGGGTTTCAGCCTTCTCATCAGTCTTTCATGTAATAATAATACAGATGTTAATGTTGTGGGATGCCTTTTGTCACTGAGAGGGAGAGACATGAGGGGATCAACAGATTTTTTTTTTTTTCTTGAGATGTTAGGCTACCATTTTCTTTGACACTGAAGAAGGCTTATCTAAAGTGGATTTGAGTACTTATATTACTCTTGATTGAATTGAATAGGATTCATTTAGCCAACCCCAAACCTTTGGGATCAGGCTTTGATGATGATGAGCTGCTGCTGCTGCTGCTGCTGCTGTTGCTTGAAACATATATGAAATGTTATCTAGTCTATTTGCAGATGTACCCTTGGAAACTCAATTGGATTTTGCAGGGGGAGGGGGGTTGAAATTGACCCTAATTTTCCTTCAGCGTTAGTCATGTTGTTGAACCATTATGTTCTGCATCAAGTTTTTCCTTCTCACCAGCTATTTCCAATATGGGGAGAAATACCCCATCAGGTGATCGTGGTGTCCTATATCTCAGGTGCATCTTAGTAAAGACCATACCAGTCCCAAGGTACCACATTTAACTTATTTTAATCAAAATTACTTAATTATTTTGGGTTTTTCTCTAGATTAAAATTCTTTTGGTGGTCCAAATAAATATGTCTTTTAAAGGGATTGAATTGTTATTGGCTAAGAAGATTAGGGACTAAGTTGGGAATATCTTTTGCAATCTAATCTACAGAGTCTCTATTGAATGAGTTATTGTCGTTTTCTAACATCAGTTTTCTAATAGAACTTGGTGATGGAGTTGAATTGGGAAGTCTGTTAAGAGAGGAGTGGAGGCCGTCCCCTACCATGTATGTATGGGGGAGGATCCCATTGAATTGATCATACAAAGGTGGAGGTTCTTGTTCATTGATTTGCAGATTAAAGAAGGCTTTATTATTCTTATGTAGTTACTGAAAAATTATTGGATCCAAAGCAATAGAGATATATCGATTTGAATACATGTTTTGGCTTGAATTGGATTGATTTTGAATGTCTTAGTTTAAGATCTTTATGGTTTAAAGGATTTATTGAACCTAACAATGAATTCCTTGGGGACACCCTCCAGGTCTGATTGACCCTCGACTCAATCAGTTGCACATAAGACTTTCCAGGGACACCGGGAGAAAAATAAGTTCAGTATTTCAATCCATTAAATTGATCGAGTCAGTCTCCGTCATTCAACCAAGAGTCCAAATGGAAAGAAGAATTTACAAATAAATGAAATATATGGGCAAAAAATTAAATTTTCTTTATCCCATCTAAGCAGAATTTATATTTAAAATAGTTCGGAAAAAAATCCGAAAATATAGAGAAATGTAGATCCTAGTAAATGGTGTTAAACCTCATATTACTCAGTTGCCACCATGACTGATTTGACTCGCTCAAGTCTTCTTTGTCTATATCATATAAGCATTAATATAATATCATTGAGCGGAGAAATAACCCAAATATTTGAGATAAGGCTTTATGGTGAGGACTTAAAAAAACTCGAAATCGAATTAATTGTCCAGCAAGTTGAGTCATTTCCATAACTCACGAAGTCACTCAGTCGAGTCAATTTAATATACATCAAATTTACTGTATTTTTAATATTTACATTTTTTTTCTAAAAACATTAAGAATAATGCTTAAGTGACCTCAAGATGGCACCTCAAATCTCACTTTCCTGAGATGGAAGTGTGTAGAAACCATAGATGCTTTTCATTGAGATACGAGTGAAAAAGTATATATGGTTGCAACACACTTCTATCTTAGCAAAGTGAGATATGAGGTACAATCTTAAAGTAACTCCAGCACGACTCAAACATTAAATATAATTACACAACTTAATCGAGTTTTATCCAATTTAGTGAGTTTCAAGTTGGATTGGCCAAGTTTTTGTGTTGACTCAACAAGTTACTGAATAATCAACTTGAAATTAAATTGTGTTGAGTGAGTTGAGTCGCGAGCTCAAAAATATCTGTTTAGACCATAGAACCGACTGAAGCTGCATGCTTTGAAAAAACAAAACTTGAAATCACGTTTAAATTTTAATGTTTTTAAAATTGGATTTTACAAAAGTGGTAACTAATTTAGACGATTTTTTTTTTTTTGGTTAAAAACAGTACAACAACATTAATTATCTTCCAATATTTAATATTTATGTTCAATTAAAAACTCATTTACATGTGAGGTATCGGTAAGTTTATGGTTGTTTCATTGAGCACGTTTTTTTTTCATGAGAGTCTCATTTATGGTTCATTTACAATACATTTTGTATGATTAATTTCATTAGCAAAAAGTTATATAATGTTCATATTCATGTAATATGGATTCTACCAATTGTTTTATAGCCAAAATTTGTTTTCGAATAAAACCGATCATAATTGAGATCTCGGAGTAAACTAAAACATCTCAAATGATGTAATGACCAAAGGATATCCATCATTTTTTTCTCGAACACTAAGATTTAATATGTTATATGGTTTCTATAAAATATTAGATATATTTGATCGATAATTAATGTATATTTTATATATTTTTTTCAATTTGATTATGGTATGGGGTTTAGTGGTTCTCTGCTTTTATTTATCTCATGATTTCTGGTCAAAATTAATTGAAAATACGAAAAAAAAATTTGTTAATTTTCTTGAAATAAAGTTGGTTTGTTTTTTCACTTCAGTCCAACCAACTGTTTGATTGAAATACACACTATCATTGATGGTTTCATCTGAGTATGATGGCCTTGATTTATGGTTGGTGGAATAATTATAATTACGATCATTTTAATGGTGAATAAACTAGGATAAAAAGTTTGATTTATTAGCGACTCTTAAAATTGTTCCTTAAGAATCCAGATTTCTTATCATCATCGAATTCTTACAAACAAAAAAAAAAGTAATTTTTTTTTTCATTTTTCAAAGTCGATTTATTTATTTTCTATTTGATGATACAATCAATAGAGTTAAACTATCAACCTGTTTGATATAAATTCATAAAATCCTCCTCTTCAAAATCAACCCATTTTAACCGGTTTTTAAATTTGAGATCCTAAGAGCACCTAATATAGCATGTACCAAATTTTGGCACAACTAACCAAAAAAATTATACTCCAAATATGTGCTGAAAGCCATCCCAAATATAAAATTATAAAATGTTATTTACATGGGGATCCTCTCTCGAGTTAAGGGGGTAAAAGTGCAAAAAATAAAGTTAGAGGAGTATTATTAAAATTTTGAGGTGAAAGAGATAAGAAATGAAAAATAATAAAGTGGTTTAAAAGGTTAAAATAAGAAATGTAACAAAGTTAGAGGGGGAGAAGCAGAAAGAAAATAAAGTGGACTCCATAACAACTGTAACTAGATGAGATGTTAGTCCCCGACAAAATACAACTGCAGTAAATGGGCCTTAGTGTATTTTATTATATAGTCGGTGCATCTGATGTCAAATTTTGACATTGGATTATCCTATTTCAAGATATAGGATAGTGGCTTTTGAATTAAAAATTTGTGTGAGTGTGTGTGTCTTTAAATCAAATTGTCATCCAAAGCATATAAATAATTTTTTTTTTTAAACGTACAATTGAAGAGATACGTGCCAAATATACCATTGACGTTGCTCTATTTTTAAGAATGCAATATTACCACACACATTATATATTATTAGTTGATCTATACTATTACCACACCATGGTATGATTAAACATCATAAGTGATTTAATTGTTGAATTGTGATAATATGATGCCCCTCTCTAACACACGCCCCCATAATAGAATAGTAGATCATTTGGCTCAAGATGCACTAGAAAAAAAAATATTTATATTTATGTGTATCCCAAGGCAAATAGCCTACGGTTCTGTGATAGGGGCGTAGAACATGTGTCAAAGGAGGGGGTCAGAAAATCATTACACTTTATTGTAACGACACTGCACTATAAAATAAAATCACTCATTCAGGACATAAGCTATGCCTAAATTTATAATATAATAATGATGATATATCATCCTATTATAAAATTATAGCGTAATCAAAATTATTATTATTTTTTAAGATTATATACCCACATCTTTAATAGTTTTTAAAAGCCCTTCAAGTTTTGGTAAAAATTAGAGATACATTTACATGTTTTCAAATTAGTGACTTATCCCCTTAACTTCAATTTTGCATTAGAGATTAAACAAAAGAGTTGTGATAATATGACTCACCAGGTGGCATACTCAATTGACTCACTTACGTGGACAAGTTCGAGAATCGTAGATCTATATATCTCGAGATATATGATTGCACTTCCCCATAAAAAAGTGTATCCATATGGAACTGTGTATAACGAGGCATACATGTCTATAATTATCAAACTTATCCACGTCAAGGAATCAATTGAGTATGCCAACTAAGAAGTCATATTATCAGGACTCTTAATAAAATGACTAAAATTCCCTTACTGACAATCTTTTGACAAAATATTCTCTCATTGAAACATTAAAGTTTAATAACTAGAAAAGATTTAGATTTTGAATAAGAAAAAATCTGAAGATTTTGTCAAGATGTTGCAGATAACAAATCGAAGACAAGGGCTCAAAGAGGTTCATTAGGTCAAAAATGGATTTTGAAATAAAAAAAAATCAAGATTTTTGTTAATTTATCTTCTTTTTTTTAAATCAAAAGGGAGGATACGTTGTCCTTCAAAGTTTCCATGGTTCTTGTTTTGATAGTGTGATTTTAGGACTTTCTTACTTTTTATCTTTCTTCTAACATTTTTTTATTTATTTAATAATGATGTGTGGTTATAGTATATTGGAGTGGTAATATAACATCCCTAACTCCATGCCTCCCCCAAACCACCTTACAAAGTCCACGCGGCATTTTGGCCGATTCCTTTTATGTAAAGGAAAATGTGGAAGTAACATTAAAATTGACATCGACGTGGATGTAGGTAGAGAATCATAGATGCTTTTCATTGAGATACGAGTAAAAGAAAAAGAGCGTATATTGTTATGTGTGTACCTCCACGTCAGTAATGTGAGAATCGATGTCATTAATTCCAGTACGAAAACGCGTAAAAGAAAGACTTCATATCCAATGTCCAATCAGTTTTCTTCACTATAAAACTCGAGACAACTACTTAGATCAATCTCTAAAACCAACTAATTATTAATTTATTATTCATAGAAAGAGTAAGCTTTCGCCAATCGCTATCACAGACTCCCAAATGGTGTAATTTTGCTTCAGTTAGAATGGTTGAAGGTTTTCGGATTTCGTCTTCTGCGCTCCTCTTTCGATCTTGACTTCTTGAGTCGTCTCACTTCTTCGATCCAATTTCACTTTTTTCCTCTCTCTGTGATCTCTCGATGCTCGATTCAGGCGGAATCATCATGGATCGAAGATCACTGATTCGAAATCGAAATCTGATCTCATCCGCTTTTCTCTTCATTTTCTTTCTCGAATTCGTCTTCTCCTCTGCAACGAAGGTTTTTGGAGATCCGGATGAAGACCTCCTTCGCTCTATTGGTCCGTCCATGGTATTTCCTCTCTTCTTCGCTAATACAAAGTCATCTCGGCCTTCGGTTGATGGACGATTTCGTCGTCAGCTGCAGAAGGCTGAGCATCTTCATCCTAACGCACGCATGAGACTCCACGATGATCTCCTCTCCAACGGGTGAGCCACTCTTCAATCTTTATAATTATGTAATTAATTACGGGAATTTTTGTTGAATTTTCTCTAAACTTTTCTTATTTGATTGTTCTCTGTATATTCGATTGAATTAAGATTTAATTAGGGTTGGTTGGTTGATCTGTATTTGCAGTTACTATACGACTCGGCTTTGGATCGGAACACCTCCTCAAGAATTCGCTCTTATTGTTGATTCAGGAAGTACTGTTACGTATGTTCCATGTTCTACATGCGAACAGTGCGGGAAGCACCAGGTAATGTTTGATTTTGAGTGTTAAAAAGTTAATTTTGCAGTGTTCAATCACTTGGTATGATATGATATGAAGAACTCCATTCCATGAGCCAAGCATCGCGATTGGATCACTCCACCATAATTAGGAATAACTCCTCAGATTTGGATTTAACTCAAAAATGAGTAAATTTCTTAAAGTCCATCAAAACATGGTTGAATTTGACCTTTGAATGCAATATCGATGATTGATTAACAGCCTAAGCTCTTTTTTTTTTTTTTTTTTTTAAATCGAAACGTCTATTAACAATTTAACTCTTTTAATTCCAATCTTCCATGTAATTTAGTAAGATTATCTGTATTTGAAAGGGGATAAATCCTAAACATTAAACGAGTTCCATGTGTAAGTTTGGACTTATACATGTTATGGGCCCCTACCGTTGCCCACATCAATTGTTACGTTCTCCCTTGTTTTGATGCTTTTACAATTCACCTTGGTTGCAGAAACAACCAAATTTTATCCTCTCGTAACTTTTGATGGTTTGTATGTACTAAAATTTTCTTCTTGTAGTTTTGTACGTAGTAATTGCATAAGAAATTAACTAGCTAGTGGTGTGGATATCATTTTTTTATTTTGATTTGGGTATATGTGTGTGTGTGAGTGTGTGTGTGTGTGTGTGTGTGTGTGTGTGTGTGAAATCTCTTCCATAATTTGTTTCTTGCAGTGTGTGTGTGTGTCGAAATGAGAAAACTCTTCCATAATTTTCTTCTTGTGAGCAAGAAGCCAGAACTCTTGGTTGCAAATTTCACACTAGATGTTGATTGAACTGGATATTTGTATCCATGAAGCCAAATATCTCACATTTGCTAATCTTCTCAGTTGTATATGGTCTTGTGTTCAAATTAAGGTTATTTCCTGTCACCTATTGAATAATTATCTTTGTTGTTGTCTAGGATCCAAGATTCCAGCCGGAATTGTCAAGCACTTACCAACCTGTAAAATGCAATTTGGATTGTACTTGTGACAGTGAGAGAACACAATGCATTTATGAGAGGCAGTATGCTGAGTTGAGCTCTAGCAGTGGAGTGCTTGGTGACGACATTGTATCTTTTGGAAATGAAAGTGCACTTGAGCCCCAGCGTGCTGTTTTCGGTTGTGAAAATGTGGAAACTGGTGATCTATATAGTCAACATGCTGATGGCATAATGGGGCTGGGCCGTGGTCAGCTAAGTATCGTTGATCAACTTGTCGACAAGGGTGTGATTAGTGATTCATTTTCTTTATGTTATGGTGGGATGAATATTGGTGGGGGTGCAATGGTTCTTGGCGGGATTTCATTTCCTGATGGCATGGTCTTTTCCCATTCAGACCCTGCACGCAGGTATGATTTAATAATATTTCTCTGAGAGGAGATCATAGTTATGGTTTTCCCCAACAAATACATTTGATACATCTCACACATTTACTCTAGTCTCGGGATGGCAACAGCCCATATTATAATATTGAGCTGAAGGAATTACATGTTGCTGGAAAGGCGCTGAAGTTAAACCCAAGGGTCTTCGATGGGAAGCATGGAACTGTCCTGGACAGTGGTACTACATATGCTTACTTACCAGAAGCAGCATTTCTAGCATTTAAAGACGCTGTAAGATTCCCATGCTTGGAGTCTCTTCATTTATTTTTGTATTAGCTTTAGCTATAAAGTAATGTTCACAATGCCTGCTCCTTCGTTACATTTGTTGTTCATTTTACACTTAAAGAGGTGGATTGGTTTACAATTTGATGAAGCTTGATCCAGCTGATTGGCATATGAATACCTCCCCAAAACCTTTGATGGCAGAGGCCTAATTAAAATTTTCCTTTCTTTTGATTCTTTTTTTTTTTTGTTCTGGTTTCTTTTGTTATGCTGATCTCATTCATTTGTAATTTATAATTAAGGAATTGAATGTCAGCTGATTCTAGAAAATCTAGATAAATGAAGCTAATAAATAGACTGACGAAATCTCCAATGAGCTCCATCAATATCCTTCATCATCAAACACCTTATCTCATTTACTGGTCGGCGACGTGAATCCTATTTTGCCATTCAACTCTATCTTGCAACATATCTTCAACGAAGGCATGTGTGTTCATAAATTTTCTTAGTATCGCCATCCACATCATTCTCAGCCTTCCTTTAGAGCATTTCTTGCACCAAAGGGCTTCTCATTGATGTTATTATTAGTCTTCTTTGCATATGATCAAACCTATCTTAACTGACTTTATTAGGTTTTATTCTAATTTTTCCCTGGTTTACCACTCATCCATCTCAACTTTTTCATGTAAGTTGGTTTTTGAATTTTCAGTTCTTTGCATCACAAAAACAAATGATATTGGAAGGTGCTTGTCCCACATATCAACACTTCAAATCTTAAACATAAATAGGATCATCATATATTCCCTATGCCAAATATGTCGGCTGACTGGAGATTTTTGGATTGTCAACATGAATCCTATTCATTGTACAACTCTATCTTGAGCCATATCTCCGGTCAGCTGACCCTGTTATGAGTCTATTCCAACTGTCAACAAGTTAAGGTGATACACTATTACTACCTCCATCCACATCATTTCCTGGATTACTCTCACAGTTTAGAGCCTTGAAAATGCACCAAAGCTTTTCGTGTTTCTGTCATTGGTCTGTATTGTACATGTCCAAGCAATATCAATCTATCTTTCACTCCTCTCGACATCTTATCTCATCTACGCTTTTTCTCTGAACATGCTGTGGCCTGTGAGTGCTGCTAGTGTTAGTTTTTGTGAGCTAAGCGTTCCCTTCCGTATTGATTTTGAAGCTCTCTACTTCTCTTTTTCTGTTTGGTAAGTGTAGGATAACCCCAATACGAGACCACTATACGACAAAAAAGTTAATGTGGAGGTTTCAAATTAGTGAACAAAAAGACCATACAACTTAGCCTATAGAGTTGTTCAATGATTTGAGTCGGCCCAGCTATAGAAATTGGCAGAACTAGTCCCTTTGTGTTCTTTAAGAATGATGGAGCAATGGAAATAAGGAAGTTTGAATTTTGATTTATCTAGTTACCATTTCAGCTACGATGAATTTCAAAAATACTATGATTCCTTTCCTTCTTTATGCATCTCCACTTGTTTATCTTGAAAATTATGTTTCATTTATGATTCCTTTCCTTACTATCGCCATCCACATCATTCTCAACGAAGGCATGAAGTTTATCCTGAAAAAAAAATTTGATATTTCATTTAATTACTTGGTGCACACTGTTGAGCCATTCGATTACTTGATTTACTCGTTATTCTTTGCTTATTTCATTGGATTGCAAAAGAACCTTGTTTTTCACGGAAGAGACTTTTCACTCTCCGTGGCCATAGTATTTCTCTTGCTTTGATGCTTCTTTTTTACAATACATCTGTTCATTAGCATATTTCCGTATATCATTAACAATTTTATGCAAAATAAACTTTTCTACTGTTATTTTTCAGATTGTGGAGAACCTTAACCACCTTAAACAGATTCATGGTCCTGACCCAACTTATAATGATATTTGTTTTTCTGGTGCTGGAAGGTAATGTCTATCTTACAAATGGAAAGCTTAAACTTCAAGAGTATCTATAGCTTGATTATTCATCTTCATGCTACAACTTATACTTCTACTTTATGTGTCTCACTCCTCAGTGATGTCTCCCAACTCTCAAAGGCCTTTCCAGAGGTTGACATGTTATTTGGCAATGGACAAAAGTTGTCACTAGCTCCTGAAAACTATTTGTTCCGTGTAAGATTACCAGTATCATTTTATCAACTTGTTTGATACCAAAATCTATCAAAGCTATATATTCTGTCAAAGCATCTCCATCTGATATTTCTCTATTCTTCTCCTTTCATTATTTATAAAGCATTCAAAGGTTCGTGGTGCATATTGCCTTGGAATTTTTCAAAATGGAAAGGATCCCACAACTCTCTTGGGAGGTATGTATATGCTTTACAGAGAGCTATATGGAGGATGTCTTCTTTTTTCCTTCACAAGTATGTTGGGTAATACATTTAGCATATTTGTGCTGGCAAAAAGTATATAACCACGGCTAAAATTTTGGTAATGAAAACGTTCTCAAATTTTCATAAATGTTAGTCAAGATATTATAAATGTTGTAGATAATTTCTCAGAAATTGATCGAGTATTGAAGTCAACCAAAAGTGAAACAAATTTCGGGTTTTCAGCTTAAATTTAAACCCGTGGATATAATCTGCACTAGTTCAATTATATTTTATGCTGACCCTGGGGCAACTTGTCACACCCTAGTTTCTTGAGATCTGTAGTCGATCCAAGATCTATAACTTGAGTCCAAAGGGATGAAATAAAGATAAATGAATAAGTAAAAAACAAATTTCATAAGATTCATACTAGACAATACTACATAAAATAATTTCTATAAAAACCAATACCTAGGATTTTCGCAAACGGTTTCTTGATTTGAAAACTTGATTTAAAATATTAAAACTCCTTTGTTTATTAGAAGAATAAATACAAACTTAAAGATCTTGAAAAATTGGTCTCAAAATTGATGATCAAATTCCTGTTTTTATAAAAATCTGGTTCGACACAATTTGTTGTAAAAATTATATCTAATAAAATATTAAAATAATTTTTACATGAAAATGTGTCAAACCAGATTTTTATAAAAACAGAAATTTGATCATCAATTTTGTGACAAAATTTTCAAAATCTTTAAGTTTGTATTTATTCTTCTAATAACTGAGGAGTTTTAATATTTTAAATCAAGAAACCGTTTGCGAAGATCCCAAGTATTGGTTTTTATAGAGATTATTTTTTGCAGTATTGTCTAGTATGAATCTTATGAAATTTCTTTTTTACTTATTCATTTATCTTTACTTCACCCCTTTGGATCCGAGATTTGGACTCAAGTTGTAGATCTTAGATCAAGTATAGATCTCGAGAAACTAAGATGTGACAAAATGGTATCAGAGCCGAGGACGACTCTTCCTGTTTGGTGGGGAGGTTGTCACGGCCTCATCAGTGCGCCACTGATTGGACGTGGAAAGGGCTACGGAAATTGTGTAGTCGAAGTGGAGCCGTCATGTTGCGGGGAGGAGTGTGAAACTTAGTCCCATATCGGACAGGAGAACGTTCAGATCTTGGTCTATAAGGACAAACCAGACCCTATATAGTATAACACGTTTTAAAGCCGTGCAGATTTCGGCCCAAAGCGAACAATGTTGTACTATTGTAGTCATGGGGCATTACGCAACTAGTAATTTTGAAAATCAATCGTCTCAATTTCCTAGCATGGTTGATTGCCAATATATTTTATGATTTCTTAATGAATATTTGTATCGAATAGGAATCATTGTTCGCAACACTCTTGTAACTTATGATCGCAAGAATGAAAAGATTGGGTTCTTTAAAACTAACTGTTCCGAATTATGGGGAAGACTGCATATTCCTGGAGGTTCTTCACCAGCACCTTCAGCTTCACATGGCAGGAATTCAACTATAGCATTGTCTCCTTCCTTGCCTCCAAGTAGATTGCCAGACTATATCATTCCAGGTAAATTAAGCTGGTCTAATCAGTCTATGCATCTCTTGGCACATTCTTTCAGTCTGGTATGCTTATTGTACTTCTGCGTCAACTTTCCTACAGCTATGTTCTATTTTAAGACATGATTTTCCCTCATTAATCTTAGTAGTTCTTATTGTAAAACTAATTTGGAGTTGCGATTAGAGGTCATATTGCATTTGTTCAACTGTTCAATGTTGATTCTCATTGTACTCAGCAGTTCGTATATAGATGCTTTCTGATGATAATTCCTTATCACATTTGATGTTCAGGCGAATTCCAGATTGGACTCATAACGTTTGATATGTCATTGAGTATAAAGTACTCAGATTTGGTGCCTCATATCACAGAACTCACTAACTTCATTACCCATGAGTTAGAAATTGATACTTCTCAGGTAGAGTGAAAGCTAATTTATTTTCTGTTAGGGTATGCTCCAGTTGTTACTGAAGCTCAGAATTTGATGTGGACATTGCCGACACAGCATTAGATTTGAAATCTCTGTATTTTGTTCACTGCCTACACTTTTTGAGCTCAAACTTATTTTTTCAATGTGCCAATAACTCTGGATGTGGTAATTCCAGGTTCATCTATTGAATTTTACAGAAAAAGGAAATGAAACCCTCATAAGATGGGCTATATATCCAGCGGGACCTTCTCTTTATATTTCTAATACCACGGCAATGGTAAAATTGCTTTTCTAACACTTTGAGAAGTATCTACAATGAAAGAGTGGAGCCTTTCTTATTAATGGACTAACTATTAATATGGCCCTCTCTGATTCTGTTATGTCTGCAGGGCATAATTGGCCGTTTAACTGAACATCGGCTGCAGCTTCCTGAGGCCTTTGGAAGCTACCGATTGGTCAAATGGAAAGTTGAGCCACCTTTGAAACGGTATACTGTGCTTAATTTATTGATCCAATTGGTTAATTTGAGTTTTCCTAATTTGTCATTTTATAGGCAATCTGATACCCCACTATATAACCGGGTATAAACCCTACAAGTATTTTATATAAAGTAATTCCTGAACATCATTAGTTTCAAGAGTGCAAGTTCATAACCCATTTTTTTTTTATCTAGCTGTATAGCCGATAGCTAATACATTGTCATCAGCTCCAGCGTCGTATTAATTTTTTTGGATAAATGTTCTTCTGCAGTATTGCAACAGTGTTTGTCTGGACTTTTTAACAGAAAATTCCAACAGTTATAACTTTAAACAACTAAAGAAACTATAATTTGCATTTCATCCTCATATCTATTAACTCTTATGGGTTCTTCTGGACTTGTGCAGGACATGGTGGAAACAACACTTCTTGGCAGTAGTTGTAGGAGTAATAGTTACATTGGTTCTCAGTCTCGCAAGTGTTGGGATGTGGTTTGTTTGGAGACAGAGACAGCAAGCATTTGGTACATACAAGCCTGTCAGCGCAGTTGTTCCTGAACAAGAGCTTCAACCACTATGAACTCATAAAAAATAATCTTTGCCTAATGATATAGACCAAAAAATTCTCTCTGGCAGTCATTTTTGACTCATTGCCTGAAGGGTGAGAGTCCTCTACAAAAGGCTCCTATGTTGATCAAATATTGCCAGTGAAAAGAATGGCCCCATGCCCAATGAGCCTTACCTGCTATTTGTTCATATTTTCTGGTACACAAAAAAAAAAAAAAATACAAGATCCCAAAAACAGTTTGTACTAAGTAATGCCCATCATCACAGACTCTGGTACTATACTTTGCCAACCAAGTGGTTGCTAACAGTTTTTCTGGTCTGTTTGTTTGGCCTCTATCTTTAACTCTTATTTTACTGGTGCCTACATATGCAAAATAGAATAACCAATGCTATATTCGACAAGCACCACCGTTCTTGATGATAGATTTTAGATTATTACAACTGCAATAGGATGCTTTGGACTGAGAACAAACAGGCAGTCAGGCTTCGGTATCCAACTGTGCCTCCTTGCTTAGGATGGTTGTTGGTCGCCACACTTAGTTGCAGATATTGTAGGTATTACTTTGTGCAGCATTTCAGGTATTAGATTTCCGCTGCTGGACTTCTGAAAGCAATTTTCAGACCCAAGTTGTTTGGTGCGTGTTCAGAAGTCAGAATCCAAAAATAGGTCAGAAGCCCAAAGTTTGCTCAGACCAGGTTTTGGATCCCAGCTCTTGAGAGAATAGATGTAAAAAATAAAAAGTTTTCTATGTTTTTGTTTTGTGTTTTTTTTTTTTTCTGTTTAAATTTTAACTAACCACCAAAATGTTCACCAAAGCCCTGCTTGGTACGTAGCAAATCATTTGCAAATGCAAATGATTTGTTGGAATCTTATTTACAAATGCTTGGTTACATTATGAAATTTTTTTGCATTGCAAATTATTTGCATGAACCTCTTAAGCCTTTCACAAATTTCAGCAAATAATTTGTAGTAAAAAAAGTACTGCAAATCATTTATGGTGCAAAGCAAAACCTTTGCATGGTACCCAGCAGTGTCTAACTGTTTTTAACGTCCCCCACATTTCCTTGTTATGGCAGAGGGGGTCGGTTATCCTCTCTCGGGCGTTGTGCCACATGATGTGATTGGGGTTTACAAAAGAAAGCCAAATAGAACGTCGGTTAAAATTACCAAGTAGCATCGCTGCAGGCTGTCAAGAAATAAAGATATCTGAAATGAAAACAACTCGACAAGGGTTGGAAAAAAAAAGAGGGATATTAAGCTGACAATAGTGAAACTATTTCCCTATTTAACCTGAAATGGGAAGGCTTACTATCATCAACAGCTAATATTGCAAACTTGATTCTTCTTGGATATTGAAATTACCATCAAAATGTGAAACCAGGAAAGGGGAATGGTGAAACCAGCATGTCCACACAATTCAAAGAGTCATACTCGTAAAAAGGGTACATAATATACTCCATCCTTTTAAATATTCCCTAATACAAAGCCAATCAAATCAAAAAAGACAAAATTATATGAGATGATGACCAATGAGGAGAGTAAGTCCTTGAGTTAATCTGAATCTGAAGAGTTAGATTGTGTGCTTTGTCGGACGCTCCTAGTGGGCGCACTGGACTTGGATGGGTTCAAGGATGATTCACCCTCAAATATTATAACTTGAGATTTTGCCAACCTCTCCTCCAGCTCCTCGTGCTGAAATCATCTTTCCCACCAAGCTGATCAAATCCTACCTGATGTACACATTCAGTATGAAATTATCAGTAACTTTAACATTACATGGATTAAAAATTCAATTGACTGCTTACACCTCTGTATTTCATACCACATAATCGTCAACTTTAGTATTCTTTATAAGAGCAAGGGTTGGAAGTACAACTATCTTGAGTTTCTCAGCCAAGAAAGGACTTTTCTCCGCATGAATTTTCACAAAACGCGTCTCTATGTGCTGTTTTGCCAAAATAGTCAAATGTTTGTCCATCACCTGGAAAACCATCAGAAGCTTATAGATCATTCCTCTGTGAAGCAGGTACCCATTGAAATAAAAAAGAAAAGATTAGTTCATCTTATGCACAAACCATAGAAAGAGCATTTATTGATAGAAGCCTAACATACCTTGGTACCCATACTACAATAAATGCCCACCTATTATTAGAAAGAAAATCTCTTAACAGAATGTTCAAATTGTTCGAACAGCTATCTATACCCAAAGTCACAAAAATCAGCAATTTTTTTAAAAAGTTGCATTTAAAACACGACTTGCATTCCTAATGATTAAAACGGTAAATATAAAAAAACGCAACTTTTTCCTGTGTAACAAAAATACCGACTTTTTCCGTTTTTTCACATGGGCAAAATTTTAAACATTTTCTCTTTTTTTAAATATGGGATTTGATGCATAATAGAATTTGGTAATTCATAAATGTAGAAATATGGGATTTGATGATAGCAACTTGATTTTATGAATTTTCATTAGATATATTTTTTTCATAACTTCTAATATTTTTTTTATCTTTTATTTTCATCGTTTTTTTTCCCTTCTTAACATTTTTTCCGAAGTTTTCCCTTGCTAATTTAAACCCGAACTATGTCTATACCCACAGAACACCCCCATAAAATTCTATATTAGTCACCAAAAAAAAAAAATTGATTCAAATCACATCGTACATCAAGCTTTCAACAATGCAAACAGTTCAGGTCCTTTCACACATTTGGATTGCCAATGGATCATATTGGACCCAAAATCGTATCCAATAATTCAAGGTGTGGGTTAAGGTTTTAGTATCCACTAAGGATGGGATCTGATATCTTATGATCCACCCTAATCTGATCCAACTACGGTCCATTAACAGCCCTACCTGGGGAGGAATATTTAGTTGAATGTTAGGTACATTTTCTGTGAGTAAAATGGACTAAAATAGAAACAAATATTTAAATCCCAAATGAATAGTATACAATATAGAGGTACCACCGCATTACACTCACAGCAGCGCATCAAAGATGAAATATACAATTGTTACAAACTTAAACTCGGCTCTTAGTCCGAAAGAAAATGCAAAATAAATAATTTTTGGATTGTAATGAGATTGTATGGTGTTGAAATCTCCAGACTTTCTTGAGATACCTTTCATTAGTTAGCAGTTAGCCTACATCTAACAGCCAGGTGGAGTACTGATTGATTTTCAGTCTAAATTTAGCTTCAACAAACTGGGCTTAAGGTGCCAATTTACTAAACCAGGCAAATGAATTTTCTTGTGAACCAAACTATCGGGCATGCATACAGTATGTCTTTCTAGACTAAATCAAAGGGCACTCTAAATTCAGCATACTCAAAAACCAAAGGTCTTTACCTCAATAAAATGCATTGGTGTCAAAAACATACCTAAGTAAACCGAGGATGCAAGGTAGAAGCTTATTTACATAGCTTCACTAGTTTCTCGACAATAATATCTAAAGTTTGGTAAAGAATAATGCTCGCTTAAATCTCTAAAATTCAAGCTGCTTCGGCAACCATGCTCACTTGGCACCCATTTGGCCAGGCACATACCAGACAAGACAAACTGAAATTAGCAGAAAAATGTTCATCATGAATTAAAATAAAGCAAGACACCACCTTTTCAACAAATTGGCACAACCATTATATTTGGGTAGTTTAGCAAAGGGCATGAAGCCATGAACTACAATGCATGCAGAATATGCACAAATGCATAGAAAATAAAAGCAAACTCTGCTTATATTAAAAAGAAGCAACAACAACATCTTCATGGTTTGGCACTACCGCTATTTTTTGTTTTGTCTTGCAAATAAAGTGACTTACAAGGCTTAAAATGGACATCATCCAACGCGTAGAACCACCCCCCCCCCCCCCCCCCCCCCCCCCCCCCCCCCCCCCACACGCACACACACACAAAAAGTTGGCACACATTTGAAAAGAATTTATCAACCATCTTCACAAAATACAACTTTCCATTTGAACACTAATGACTTCATAAAAAGTCGACTTGGCTGGGATAAAAACCCCACCCTTACACATTTAAGCTTATCAAACAAAAAAAAATACATATATATTGAATTGAAATTTGAAAATCTCGCCATACGATAAAACCATTACTTAAACTTTTAATAAGGACAACTTACTTAAAGTTTTAAACAGTTGGATCATCCAATATGATATTTATATGGCACCACCAGCTGCGATACAAATAGAGATTAAATATAGACTGACTCGATTGAAAATATTAGCCTATACTTACTATTTCTAAATTCTACTCCAGCTGCTAGGGCCTACATTAACATCATTTTTTTTCTGGCTTGGCAAGCAACGATTAGTGGTCAGCAGAGGTGAAGGTGGGAATCGATGGGCTTTGAACCCAAGTCATGGGATCAACACTCCACATGCCTGACCAACTTAGCTAAGTTGGCAGCTTCACATTAACATCATGCTGGATAATTGAACCATGTAGTGAGTTTGCTCTTTAAGGGTCTGTCCAAACATTCCATTACTTATCTACCCAATAATTGGGATTCTAAGCAAATGATGTTAATGTTAAATGCAGAAAACTGATCTAGATTTTATGGATGATCAGATTTATGCTTTCATCAAGTTATAACTTTTTTGCATCAATAAAAGAATTAGAAAATTCTGGAAGGTTTTATACCCAAATGTACCAATAATCACTCAATGACTAGCCCAAATTAATAAACAATTTTCGGGGTTTTATATCTAAATGTACCACTAATCACTCAATAACTTGCCCAAGTTGATAAAAATTTAGGGTTTTTTAGTTCGGAAAAAAAAAATTTCTTGCCTTGATTATCTATGTTTTTCAAACATTTCAGATCTGAGATTTCTACATCTACAAATGAATTGAAACCCTAACAATATTCACCAAAATGAGACAGAGAGGGTTAATTAATACCTTGCAAGGCCAATTTTCGCGGTAGAAATGGCAAACAACACGGTCGCTGGCCTTGACAGCAGAGAAGAAATCCTTCTCAGAGGGGATCTCAGAGTACTCCCCATGGCCAAGGGAGATCCAACGGTTTCTCTTCTCCGCCATTTTCTTCATCTGCTGTAACCTTCGCTCCCTCAACGCATCTAGATCGTCGAGATCGACACGATCTAAGGCTAAGATCTCTTCATCGATCTTGTCCTCTACGGCTTTGACGACCGTCAGCAATTGTTTCTCCAAAATCTGTAAGATTAAATAAGAACTGAGAAAATTAAACAAAAAAATACAAAAAACAAGAAATCGAAGGAGAAAACACGCAATATTAGCTTGAGAATCGATATTCTATCTCACTTCTTGAACTTTTGGATTCTCCATTTGTAGATCTGACCGATCTTCCTCGCAATCGATTTCCAGAAAAAATAAAATAGTATTTGAGCGCGAAACAGAGGAGATCTTCTAAATCTAATACTCATTTTCATCATACGGCTTTAAAATCCGGCAATCCGTTTCGTCTCGTTCCTCAACGATTTCGAGTTGACTCGTACGAGTCATCTCTTGTCCAACATGAACCTGATAAAGTTCAACTGGATTTAAAATTATTTATATTTGGTAAATAATTATGACTTCGTAAAATCCCATGATCATATCTGTGGATAATAATTATTTAAATTTAAATATTAGAAAAGGATACATTCTTTTTCATTAGGATGTTAGCGTTATTCAACAAATTCATTTTTTAATAATAGGTAATGTTGGGATGACATTGGGATTTACTTCGATTCTCACATTTCTAATGTGGAAATGAGCACATAACTATATGTTTTTTACTTGTATCTCAAGGAAACACATATGTGACTATCACATCAACACAGTGAAAATCAAAGTCTCCTAGAATTTTTCTTTCAGTAATACCTCTCATCCTTTTATCTTTTAATGAAAAAAAAAATTGTATATTGGTCTTTTACATAATAAATCATTGTTTACATTACAAATATTAAGAGTATTTTAGTCTTTTAATTTAAATAAAATTTTTATTGTAAACAAATACTTTGACAATCAATACAAACATAATAAATGTATAAGTCTTGATAATATGACTCATCAGGTGTTATACTCAAATGACTTCTTGATGTGATAAGTTCAGGTATCGTAGATCTAAATGTCTTGAGATACACAATTGCACTTTCCCCATAAAAATGTATCTCGATGGAATTATGCATCCCGAGACATACATATCTATGGTTTCCGAACTTATCCAGGTCATAATCATTTGAGTATGCCACCCAGAAAGTCATATTATCAAAACTCTAAATGTATTTCTCATGGAAAGTATAGATTTTATTTTTTTTTTAACTAAAACACAAAATAGAAACGAGTGTTATTGGAAAGTAAATTTTATAGACAATGTTAATGTTCCCGTGAGGTCTTAGATATTAACATTCCTCATTAAAAAATTAATTATTTCTATAAATAAATATAAAAGAAAAATGTGGAACTGACTTCTTTGGACTTTGTCTACAACATTGTGCTTATAGGCAATGTAGAGAGAACCATAAAAATAAAATTGTCGTATCTCGATGAAATTACGATTCTATCAACACAGCCACATTGATGCAGGAGAAGAAAGTCAGTTTAGAACGATTCAAAATTAAAAAATAATAATAATAATAAAACCTGAATCTATTTTCAAAATATCAAATAAGTCAATACAAGATAGCACGGGCGAAGCATCTCGGTCTTCATTATTTTTTAAATCACGTTTTACTTGGGCAATATAACGAAATGCCCTCATTTAATTCTTCTCTCTCTCTCTCTCTCCTTCCTTGTGAGATGTTGAGTAAAAAGACTAAAACAGATCCCAAACGTCATAGGTGGAAAATTTGCTCAACTCAAGATCAATTAAGTCACAATGGACTTCAACCAAATGGGCTCCTGCAACAATCACGTTGGACTCATGATAGAGAATTCAAATAATAAAGGTACTTGATTCCAGGATTTGGCTCATGTGGAGGCAACCAAGAGTAGAAAAGAAATTGTGGGGACAATTAAGAGTAAAAAAAAATAGTTGTGAGGGCAATTAAGAGTGGAAAAAAATTTGTAAGGGCAATAGTGATAAATTTCTTTATCCGCGGCTAAAATCTGTCACAACAACACATTAATCCATGGAATTTGAAAACTCTTGTGGGGGTCAAGTGCCCCCACTCTAGATCCACCTCTACTCGATTCTAAAAAATATGAGCATGATTTCAAATACTATCCATGATTTCTTTCGAGACATAATAGAATCGATTGCTCGGAGAATAAACAGAGAACAAAATGAGAAATTTTTTACTCACAAAAAAGTCAATTGAGGATTTCACAAAATCCCTAATTGACCAATCCCACGAGTCCCAATTTATAAAAATACTTGCAATTGGTCAATTTGAGATTCCATGAAATTCCGGGTTAAGTTTTTTTGAGTGAAAAAATCTCTTTTAACAAAATTTGTAGAAAAGAAGATGAACATCTCAACAATCTAAGCTAAGCCTTCGGCCCAAGCCCGTGATGAATAATACCACTAGACTGATCCGGACCATCTTGCGTATGAGGCTTGGCGAAGCCCAACCAGCCATTTTTGGGTTGGATCGTATCCTTTAAACGTTTGAGATGGGGTGAGTATGGAACCATGAATCCTATTTCACCATCAACATTAAGAGCTACGGTCCAGTAAACTGGCATACTAACCAAATGTATGGACCATTTGAATCTACCAGACTGGGTATGGACCTCTGGACAATTTAAATTTTGAAACAGACCAAGCCTATCCAATGGGCTAAAACCATGAGCATAAAAGGCAGGCTGGGCCTTAAAGACTAGCTAGTCCGACAGCCTTGATCTATATACAACAATCTCCTCATATGAGGGATGAAAAAGTTTATGGTTTCAGAAAATAATTTCAATATTAGGGTCAGAAATGCACATTTTCCTAGGAATTCATTTTTCCATCCAAAGTTAATTTCCAACTTAGGAAGGAAAAATCTCCCCGCTCCAGCCTCCTGGAAAATATTTGCCAATTTCTTAATTTTATCTCCCAATTATCAACAACTACAAAACTGAAAACCCACTGTTTTATTTCAAATTATTCGACAATTTGAGTGTCTTTTTTTGAGTCAGTTTAGTATCATTCAGTTCAAAATTCCAAGCAAAGTCACTCTGTTATTAGATATTTCTAATATAGGTGCCAATAATTCTTGTACACACTTGAATTTGAATCGTGGTTTTTAAACTCGGTATCGCGTCTCGTCTCATTCAGCTCCGATACCGAGTCGTCTCGGATGAGTTTTCCGATACGTTTGAGACGTCTCGTGAGATAACTGAAAAAATTGTACTTGAGATGTAAAACTCGGTCAAAAAAATGACTTTGTGAGTTGGTCTCGTTCAGCTCCGATACCGAGTTAACTCGGGTGATACGTTTCGGTCTCGGACGAGTTTAAAAATCATGATTTGAATTGGCATCCTCAAAAAGGGCTAAAAAAGAAATGTATTTTTATTTAAAAAAATCTGCCAACGGGCTTAAAGGCCCGAATCTTCAAAATTACTTGTTTTATTTTAAATAATAGTCCAAGGCCCCTTTGCTTGACCCATGGGCTAAGAGTAGACCACGTCTCACCATAAATCTTCACAATCACCATCTCACCTCTCAACCCAATTCAATCCTATGCATACCTTAACCTAATCAAACTCAACCTAACTCTTAAGCCCATTAGACCTAAAATCCAGCCCAAAATCATTATCCTAAGCACAAGCGCTTACTCTAGTCCAAATCCATACCTATGTCCATGATCACAACCAATCAAGATTCATACAATCAATAAGGGACAATTTTCACCACCACCCCACCTTTTAAAATCATTTAACCCAACCTCATCATCACCTTTAAAAGCTACACAACCCATACCACATGTCATAACCTAACATCATCACATTCTCCTCGAAACACTCCATAAGTCATCTCTCCCCCTTACATAACCATTCTTCAAATCAATACCCATACCATTTAACCTCACATAACACTCAACCCAGTATGGGTTGAGAGATCCAACCCATGTGAGTTAAGTAATTCATTTCAACCCCTTTTTACCAAGGTTACCATCCGGTAACCACAAATTCCATATGTCTCATTTATAAACCTAAGTTATTTACTATCATTTTTTATTTTTAACCCATTCTACCCCTAAAAAATTAATAAAAGCTCACCCCTTTCTCACAAATCGACCAATGCGTGAACCTCATATCAATTTTCAACTCTATCAACCTTCATAAAGTCCTCTTAAATCCTTACTCAACTCTCCAAAAGTCTAACAAAAATACATTATCAAGAACAATTCCACCAAAACCTCAAGAAGAAAAACAAGAAGGAATAATTCAAAATTTAAGGTAGGGTGTAGTAGGACCATGTAATTTTCCCCCTCTTTCACATCTTCATTTCCTTCTCCTATCTCTCCTCCTTACTTTTTTTTTGTGGAAGCCCATTTTCATTAAAAAGGTAAGTCTTGTAAACCTAAACACAATGAAATCTTTCTCATAATGATGTGATCCCTATGACTTAGGCCCAAAATAAAATCCCTCTAAATTTGAGGGTATAAATTTTTCTTCTCTATCGATTTTTCTCTCTTAAAATTTATAAAAATGAAAAATTATAATTTTTAAAGATTACCACATATGGTGGAAGGAATAAAGTGTCTAACACCTTCCTTATTCCTTAACACGAACCCATTTACCTAGATCTTAGGTGAACCAACACCTTATCTGTACAAGAGTCACTATAAACAAAAACGAATTTTCAAAATTATTTTTTGGTTGCTCATTCACACTATTTTCTAAAAAAGAATGGTGATAACTTCAAATTCAAGTAGTAACGATATTCAAAAACGAAAATCTCATGTCTACAATACTCATTAAAAAGAAAAAGAAAAAAATATTTTTCCAATATCATTTTTTGTCATTGAAATAGAGAATGAGTAATGGGAAACATTAGAGAAGGTTTATAGAAAGAGAGTAAATAATAGTAATAATAATAATAATAATAATAAGAGTGTTCGGAGGCCCTAAAGAGAGTCAAATATTGTGCCAATCATTTTTTAGTTAGAAATTTTGGAATGGGTTGATTTTTTTGTGAGGATGATCTTTGTAGTGAAAATATCATCTTTACAAAAAATTAGCTAATTTTGAAACTTCTAATCCCATCAAAAGTGGTTTACAAATAATCAATAGTCTACGATTCTTCAACTTGTAAATTGGGGTTAGAAGTTTCATAATGAGCCATATTTTGTGATGATAATTTCCTCACAATAAAGATCGTGCTCAGAAAAAATTTGCCCATTCCAAAACTTTTAGTCCACATATTGAAAAATGTTTGGTACAATGTTGATTCTATTCAAGGCCTCTGAATGCTCCCTTAATAATTAGGGGCCGCATGCGAAAGTGTTCCCTCACTTAGGTAGTGCATGTGATGTTTGGGCGTTGCACCTACCCGAGGGAGGGCATATCTTGGTTCCAACCCTAACTCATCTGGACACCCTTGTTATTAAAAAATAATAATAATAATAAAGACTATACATTATGTTTAGATTCCAATTTTAGTAAAGGCAAATTTACTTTATGCACCTTTTGATTAATATTTAATTAGATTAATAATGTTCTTATAAATAAGTTAAAATAAATCCACCAGTCAGACATCTAACAACTGTCAAGTATCTGAGCAAGTGCCATCTAATTTAGTTGGTTAAGTCTTTGGGTGATGATATTAACACGAAGAGTTATTGGATTAGTTAAAAACAAACTTACCAATTTAAAAAAAATTAGGTATGCAAAATAAATCAAATTCTTGTCACATCTCTAAGATGACCACCAAAATTGATTCAAAAAATAATTGGATTTACGATTATAGAATAGATTCAAAACAAATATCAATGATAAAAACTTTGATTGATAATAATATTTAAAAAGAAAACGATTTTCTTTACTATGTTCGATGGTTATTGGCAGATTAGAGTGTAATCTCCTCCACCTCCCCCTCTCATTAGATGAAGATATATTACCTTTTCTTCACCTTTTTCTTTTTATATTGTTTTTTAAGGTAGTACGAATCAATCACGTTATTTAATGATCAACAGCTAGGAAAGAGTAGTGGTCGGCTGATAGTTTGAATTTGAGAGAATTGGTCGTTGGGTCTTCTAACAGAGCTGATATGCCCACCTAACCAAATCAGTCTAGATTTGGTAGAATGGAACAATCAAAAATCCATGCTAACCCCGCCAAATCAAAGCCCATCGTTTCAACCCACAATGTGACTTGGGGTTGATTTGAATTTTTTTATAAATATATTTACTTGATTAAATAAATTAAACCTAATCAATTATATTATTATTGATTTGATCAAAATTGCTTTTAAAAAAAAATAAAAAAAATAAAAAAAATAAAAGTTACCTTCATCTAATTCAATAAAAAGATCTCGAAATGCAATTCTAAAACTCGCAAAATGGCACCACCACACTGAGTAGATCTTTTTGAGTTACCTGAAGTTCAGATTTTATCTCTTCTTTCTCTCAAACTGCAATTATATTAGTGAAGGGTTTAAATAACAATTCCTACCTCCCCCCTCCCCCCTCCCCCCTCTTTTTTCAGGGTATAGAGGCATTTTTTATTTAAATGAAAAAATTCCTATTTTCAAAAATGTCTTAAAATTGTATTAAAATTATTTATAATTCTTACAAACCTCATGATACCCATGAAAATTCAAAGTTTGACTAGTCTTACTAACTTAGTAGGGAAAAAAAAAGGCCTTACTAAGACTCATTCACTATCAAAACAAAACCTCAAGATTTGTAATGAATCTCGAGGTTTTGTTTTGATCATTGATGAGCCTTAATAAGGCCTTTTTCTCCTTAATAAGTTAGTTAGGAAAGTGTTATTCAAATTCTTACCATATGCTGCAGAATCGAATTAGCCCCATGTACTTATAGATTGGGATCAGGTGAATATGAAAAATAACTCATGCAAAAATATGAAATCCCATACCATTAAAATACGAATTCCAACCATTAAGATAAACCCTATATCTCAAGGATGTACTATTGCCCATGCCTACAACATAAACATCAACTTTGGGGTTAAAGGGGTAAAAGATGAAAGATGGTAACGCTAGAGAATTATTGGCTTAGACCCATAGCTTACTTGGTTTGACACATTGCAAAGCAACTTTGAGGTCATGGGTTCAAGTCCAACTTGCCCATAACAAAAAAATAAATTATTGAAAAGGGGACAGATAAAAGAGAAAAGATAATAAAATTAAAGAAGGTGAAGAGACAAGATAATAAAGTACGATTGTATGGACCCCCACTCAACGTAAACACCATTTTGAACCACTTCTACCCTTCTCTCATAATAATAATAAGGATATATGAAACAATATTTTTCTTTTAGGTTTTACAATTATTTTTTAAATTCAAAGACACTTACTTGATAAATAGTCATTTTAAACTGACTACCTTTGATACTACACTGGCATGACATTGTTGAGAAAACCATAAATCTTTTTTACCTTGAAATGCAAAACAATTTAGAATCATTATAACCTGACTTAAAAATAAAAAATAAAAACATACTCGAGATTCATTGAACTGCACAGAACCATAGATATTTTCCTTTTATATCTTGAGGAAGCAAATTTATGGCTCCATGCATATGCCACGTTAGTTGAGTGAATTTCGAGTACGTTTTTTTAAATCAATTTATCACGATTCAACAATGAGTGCTGATTTTATAACTAGAAAGTCTTCACTTGGTCAATACTCAGTTGACGTGGCTTGGACACGAAATCATCAATCTTTTTCATTGGGATAAACAATTGTATATCTTTTATGTAAATTACAATTGTGTATCCCGAGAAAAAGATCTATGATTTCATGTTCATGCCACATCAGCCAAGTATTGACCGAGTGAAGAATTTCTAGTTAGGAAGTCATTATTCCTCAACAATCTATGATTCTCACAACAGTGCCACGTCAGTGCAGTATTCAAAGTAGTGTTTAAAGAAGTCACCGGACTTCTTTCCCATATGTTAGTAGGATATATTAGGCATTTTTCCCATAAATGTATGGGAGAAAGGAACAAGCGGGAACCGTGAATCGCGGTGGCCTCAACTCTACCATCTTGGAGCGTACTATTGACTTTGACTTCAAATCCCGCCCACTTCAAACAAAAAACTTCAACAACATTGGTTTACCAGATTATCTGATTTTCTACCATAGTTAAGTTTAATATTATTAAATTTAACTAAGGTTAACAAAATCACTAAACTACACCTACCAAAAACACCATCACCTTTGTCTCCTTCTGTCTATCCGTTTGGGGTCCATCTGTCTTACTCGCCTACGGCTCTAATCGCTTAGACTACTTGGCTGGTCGCCCACTTCAAAAAAAAAAATACAATTAAAAAATCTCCGCTAAATTAGCGAAACTTCGGCTAGATTTGTTTAAGTTCAATTGTGCTTTTCTTTCTTCTAATTTCCACACCTAACCCAAAGTTCCAATTAGGCGAATATTAAGTGGCGAATAGAGAGAAATATTTGACAAATGGGGCCTTGTTTGTTTAGATAAGGAAAAAAAAAAAGGATAAAATGCGTTTTTCAGTTTGGTGATTTATCCTCGTAAGTAACATCTGACAGACTCCCAGTTTTATTATTAGTTAACAAACAAGGCCTTAAACAATCTCATCGAATGGTCCCTCTCACTCTCCCTTTCCCGCTTAACTTCTTGAAGACATATGCAAATTACATAAAAGGGTATTTGAGTTTTAGTTAAAGATGCTGAGCACACTTTTTCGAGCAGGGGTCTTCTTGTACCAAAAACAAAAAGCTCCACTTATCTTATCTACTGCCACTCCCTTTTATAAAGAATGACTTGCTTTTGAAACACGTGCCTTGACGCGTGAAAGAGAAGGTTGGTGGCGTGGGCCTCACTTGTGTCAAAGGATTGATCATATGGGGCCCACTACAGTAAAAAGCAGCCCAATGATGAGTAGTAGCAGCATATGAGGATAAGGAAAAAAAGGATTTTGTGAGATAATTTGACTTCTGATCATTTTCGAGAACGTATATTTTCAAGGAAGAAAAAAAGATTTTGTGGGATAATTTGACTTCTCATAATTTTTGACAACATATTTTTTCACACCAAATAATGATATAAAGCTACAAATACATCATCGGCTTCCCTGGTATCGACAAGTTTAGCAATGTATCACAACCTTAGTTAAATTGAAATTATTTTTGGTGCATATATGAAGTTTTGTTAATTTCTAATTTTATTTTTTATGATGAGGATTTGAACCTATAGGCCTGACTAACAAGAATAGGGCAACTGGCCTCTTAAAGCATTATATCTCATCCAAATGTCCTTGGTACCTGCAATTCCCTCATAAAACAGGTAAACATGAATAAATCCAATTGTATGGCCAACAAGGGGGTTTGAGCTCAAGACCTCTTCTTATTTTAAAAGGATGCCTTGGCCATTGTATCCAATGCTCATTAGTTATATATAAAGTTACATATCTAGAATTAAGATTCTTGGGGGTTAGCAAATTCCTTAACTTTTGAAACTATTGTGTCCTTATAATTGGAAAAGAAGTAACAAAATTGTTATTTTCACTAAACCAAATCATGAAAACATTGTTGAATTATTATTATTATTATTATTATTATTATTATTATTATTTCATTTCATCTTAAAATATCAAATATTTTAAAAAGGATAATGTTTAAAACATGAAAAATAACCTTCTATTATAGAGGATGAGACACCACACTTCACTATGAAAGATTGGAACTTCAAAAAGATGAATAAGTCTTTCTAAAATATGAGTTATTTTAAAGAGCCGTCATAAATCGATGGAACAAAATATATGCAGTCTGTACGTAGTTGACATGGCAAGAACATAGAACCATCAATCTTTTTCTTCAAGATACATATGGAAAAGATCAACGGTTATGTGCCCTTGCCACGTCAGTCATGTACATATCACATATGTTTTGCCACGTTGATTTATCCATTAGTTTATTTTTAATGGAAATTATGAAAAAAAAAATTGTGATTTTTTTTTTTCTCAGTATAAGTATTGGGAATATTTGTAATGGGAGTGGGAGACTTTGTTAGCAAGTGATAAGATCATATTTGCATCATATTTATTCTAATAATATTGTAGCCATGACAGTCCAGCTACTTTTGAGGTGAAAAGTTACATTGATTTGGTAGGCCCTACCATTTGATAATAAATTACTTAGATTGATGAAAGTTCAAATGGAGAAGTGTTCAAACATTTTACTATAGGGATGTTTGGTGGGGGAAAAAGAAATCAAAACCTAAGTTTTTAAAATAGTCATCAGTATTTACCAAAATACTCATATATAATTCTTCTATATATTGCAATTGTGATTAATTGTTAAAAAATAGATTATTATTATTATTTTTTGAAATTAAGGTATTCAAGATTCTTAGAGCATCCGACTAATCCTCGGAACACCCACAATCACCTCCCAAGTCCTAACCACACGCACCAAGTAATTTCTGAGATAAATCCCTAAGGTTGATCAACGAGGGGATTTGAACTCAAGATCTCTTACTTTTTGGAAGGAGACCCTAATCACTATTCTCTTCTTAAAAATAAAAGTTAAAAATAAATATAACATGTGACCCTCATGTTCAAGTTATTATTTGAGTCGATCAGATTCTGAGTTGATTCCACAAATTGGATCAATCAAGTTTTAGTATCAACTCAATTAAAAATAGATATTTTAAACAACTTTTCGAGTTTGGTAAATATAACATATAACCCATATATTCAAGTTATTATTTGAGTCGATGAGATTCTAGGTTGATTCCACAAGTTGGATTAATCGAGTTTTATGTATCAACTCAATTCAAAATGGATATTTTAGACAACTTTTCAACTATAGTGAATATTTGAGATATCTCATATATATATATATAGGGAGCGGTTCGGCAGCCCTAAAGTTTGCCAAGTTTGGTGCCAAACATTTTTTGTAAATCACTTTTGATGGGGTTAGAACTTTTGGAATATACTGATTTTTTGTAAGGATGATCTCTACGGTGAAGAGATCATTCTCACAAAAAATCAGCTCATTTTGAAACTTCTAAGCCTAGTTTACAAGTTGAAGAATATTAGACCGTCCAATTTTTGTAAATCACTTTTGATGGGATTAGAAGTTTTGGAATAAGCTGATTTTTGGTGAGGATGATCTCCTCATCATAGAGATCATTCTCACAAAAAATCAGCTCATTTTGAAACTTCTAAGCCTAGTTTACAAGTTGAAGAATATTAGACCGTCCAATTTTTGTAAATCACTTTTGATGGGATTAGAAGTTTTGGAATAAGCTGATTTTTGGTGAGGATGATCTCCTCATCATAGAGATCATCCTCACAAAAAATCAGCTCATTCTAAAGCTTCTAACCCATATTTTGAAAAATGTTTGACACTAAACTTGGCAAACTTTAGGGCTGCTGAACCGTCCCGATATATATATTCTAACTTATAACAAACCCCTTGATTGTGGTCTTTTACACAGGGTTAACTAAAATGACTCATCTTAAATATCTTGCGGGATTCAATCATCAACTTCTTCAATCCATGGAATAAAATCTTCTATTTATTTGTAAAATTAAATTGAAGATGTATGGAGTATTATAAAAGTGTGATACTTAAATTACAATACAATCCTAAATAATGGTTACTATCATGACTTCTTAGTATAAGACCAACATGACAAATGTTCTCATCCATCGTCATTAGATATAATAGAAATGCTAACTTAAATTATAAGTTTTGGATGCTAATTGTTAACAATCTCCAATCTTTTTGTAAAGGGAATTCTATCATCCAAAACTTTAATTGGTTTAAATAATCTCCGCAACCATGGTTCTTCAATAAATTCCATAATATGGATATCTATTTTATCTTTTTTGTGCAATAAAATAATATTTATTATTATTCAGTAGTATTCTTATAAATATTGTTTTAATATTTAAAAAATGCTCTTACACAATGATTATAACACCCTTATTTTTTTACACTGATGTCTATGGACTGAGTTTTGGATTGACCCGATCCGACCCTGCCCAACATAGTCTGAATTTGAGACATGTGAGCCCGATTCATTTTTAGGATTGGGTTTGAGCTTGGTCTTCGGAGCTAGGCTGGTGATTTGAGTTGGGCTGGACTTAGACATACGTGTTTCTATTAGGTCAGTCCTGATCATTCAGACATGTTGATCTTAGGGTAGGCTTTAGTAACTATAGCCCAACCCACTAACACCCCTTTAAAGTTTACACGTGAGTTAGCTGATTAGTTTAGAATTTTGATAATATGACACAGTTTGCAACACCATTTTCTCTCTCTTGTCCATAGTGAAATAAAGAAAACTTTATGATATAATCACCTTGTGACATTAAAAACATGATCTGATGCAATGCAGTTGTAGAAGATAAATTTATATAAATTTTAAAATAATAATAATAATTTTTACCATTAAATTTTATTTTTAAATTTAGGTGCTCGTTAGCCATTCATTTTCAACACCTTGGATCAAGCTCGTTGGTCATATATGTATGGAAAATGTTCAACACCCTAAGTTTTACCCTACATTTTAACAAATGTGTTTTATCCTATATAGGTTAGAAGTTTTGGAATGGGCTGATTTTTGGTGAGGATGATCTCTATGATTAGAAGATCATCCTCACCAAAAATCAGCCCATTCTGAAATTTTTAGTCCCATGTTTATAAGTTGAAAAGTCGTGGACCATCCATTTTTTGTAAAAATTGGTGAGGAGATCATCCTCATAAAAAATCAGCCTATTCTAAAACTTCTAACTCCTATAGGACAAAACACGTTTGTTAAAATGTAGGGTAAAACTTAGGGTGGCAAACGGGATCCTAATACGAGCATTTTCATGAAATCTAAAAGGTTGTGTTGTTAGATTGTAAATGCGATAATAAATATAGGCCCAATGCGTTTAGTGCGTCCCTTGTTAATTTAAGCCTTAAGGGCAATTAATGAAAAAGGAAAAAAGGTAAATTATACTTTGACCCCCTAATGTTTTGATAATTGCACTTACCTGCCTTATATTTATCTAAGGGTTTCACTTAATCTCTCTTCCGTCAAATTGGCATCAACTTAAAATATCATTTTGCTCTTTTTTAAATGTTACTCCTTCTTATGAATAAAGAATCGGTACCATGAATGCTTAGACGGAGACATTTTAATTTTTGTCTTAAAATTTATTTTTAATAAAAAAATAATATAAAATAAAAAGGTAAAATAGTAAAATAACACCAGAATTTTAACTCATTAGTGAAAGAGGAGTAAGTGCAATTATCAAAACATTAGAGAGTCAAAATGGAATTATGCCAAGTTACAGGGGTCAAAGTACAATTTACCCCAAAAAATTGCTAAAAATTCGATGTCTGCGTTTAATATTGTAGGCATGATTGTCTGTCCAATTATATGTTTTCACATTTAATAAAAATTGGACTCTTCATGAAAAGGACATCAATTGGGTAAGTGAATCCGCATTAATGGGGTAAGTTAGTTGAGTCCTTAGTTCTACCATTTTTAGTAAATTATTTACATGGATGAAAGTTACATGGGAACCGTTAAAGCATTTGACAACAACGTTAAGTAATAATAATAATTTTTACTATTAGAACGAGAGAAGGCGGAGTAGAAAAAGATCGACTTGGATCTCACAGATGCCCTGACCTTTTGCATTTAAATTTAATATAATCAAAGATTATTTTGATCAAAAATCAAGAAAATTGTAATTCTTAAATCATGTTGATTAATTTTTAAAATTATAAAAATATCTTTTTTATATATAATATTTAAAAATTCTTTTATTAATATTTTAAATTATAAATAAATCCTTTTATTACATGTGCATTTGCACACGCCATTTTTAAATAATAATAGAGTGCCAATTTTATAACTCACAGACATGACAAGTGTAAGAATCGTATATTTTTCCTTCAAGATACACAATTGCACAAATTTTGCAATTGTGCAATTGTGTATCACGAGAAAAAAAATCTACGAATCTGATAGGAAACACCTCAGTTAAATTTTTTAGTCACACTGTTAGGTTGAGTTGCAAAATCATTACACAATAATAAAAAACAAAATCATTTTCAAATGGTAATAAATATTTTAGTATTGGAGTAACATTGAAATTGACATCGTTTCACACATTAGTGTGCACATAATCCCAGATGCTTCTCACTTGTATCTCGATGAAAAGCTTTTATACATACGTTCACATATAAATTTGTGGAACGATGTCAATTTCAACATTACTTCAGCATTTTTCTTAAATATTTACCAAAATACCTGTGCATTATTTTGTATACATTGTCATCATGATCAATTATTAGCAAATATAAAATATTATCATCTACCAACTTAAATATTTATCCTTTCCCTTCAAAAGGGGGAAAAAAAAACATTGAATATAACATATTAACTCTTCGGAGTTCCTAATTCGATAAGATTCAAATTTCACTCGATGAATTCTAGAGTTGACTCCATATGTTGATTCGAATGAGTTTTAAAATCAAGTCAATTAAAAATGGATATTTTAGACATATCAAATTGGATTTTGGGTATTCTAGACAAACCCGATCTTCAAGTCTTTATTTTTTAATTTATTTGGAAAATTTCAAATGTTCATCAAAACCTGGCAAAACATGTATAAAATACCCATAAAAAATTCAATTGTGGTGGGTAGACTTGACAAATTTTACATTCAATCCTAGCATTCCATTTGCAACCTTCGTGTATTTTTCATAGAGAACCAAAAAGTCCCGGAACTATAAGAAGAATAATGTGACTCGTGGTTTTCTCCAATCAATTTCAAAGTGGTGAGGCCTTATTTCTTTTCACCATTTGAATTCCTTGTGTTCTTCAATGCAATTGGCCCTCAAATACCTAACTTCCCATATTTTCTTTAAATAAGATCATCTTGATCAAAGTCAAAGTCAAATGTCAAATGTCAAATAAAGAAAGCCTCCCTCATCAACATCGTCATCTTGTTATTTTATATAGAAAAATATTAGTCATAAAATCCAATTTCACCATTCAACTATATATCGTCCATCATCTTCTTATTATGTATATTAACAAAACAAGAGTCAACAATTCACCTAAATCTTTAGCCGTATTATTTTTCATTAATGATATGGCTTTGTATACTTTTGACCTATTCATTAATGTTGTCGTTTTATTTATCGATGTTCATCCATAATCAAAATTGATTATCAAGATTTCTAGTGGATATGAGGGTAATTAGTGTGTGAAAAGTTTGAGCGTAACTCATGAATCCACATAAAACATCATTAAAAATGGTACAAATCCAATAATTAAAAAGAATAATGATTTTTTGATGCCCTCCTCTGACATACGCTCCCCCTTCATAGAATCGTAGATCACTTGCATCGATATACGTAAAATAACAAATCTTTTTTTTATGTATCCTGAGACAAATGATCTAAGGTTATGTGATGGGGGCGTATGTCAGAGTGGGGGCGTCAGGTTATCAAAACTTAATTTAAAATAAAAGGCCAAAGATTAATAATGGTTTGAGTATAATTCATATACAATTTGCAAATAATATTCAAACCATTTGAATTGACACAAAAAATCTTGAATTATTCTGAATTTTTTATTGGGATCCCCATATTATATAATTTATTTTAAAATATCAAAAATCTATTTATAAGATGCAAACTAATCAAATAAATAATGGTGTGGTAATCTCAAAACTTATTTTAATTTACTTTATTAGCTACTAGCTAGTAGGTGGCCGGTGCAAATGCACGTGGATCAAAAGGGACTATTTGTAATTTAAAATATTGACTTTGAAGATTATTTTTGTAATTTGAAAACAAAGCAACGTGATCGTACAGTCGTAGGTTACAATTTTCTTGATTTTTTACTAAAATAACATTGATTCTATTAAAATTAAATATAAAAAAGGGGGCATTTATGGCCACTCAAATTTTTGTGTCAACCAATTCTATTCTACCTTCTCTCATTACAATAGTAAAGAAGGAGCACACGAGATAAATAAAAAGAATAGAGACGTATCCATGTTCTTCAAAAGCGGGGATCATCATTAATTAAAAATGTTCCTGAAAAACGGATGAGATGATCACATTTTCTATTTACTTGTAAGGATAAATTCATCAAAATTTTGTACACATTTCATATAATCGTTTTAATAAAAGGAATATAATTACAAAATCTAATGTATGATCATTTTTTGTATATATATATATAAACATGGTTAGTTAAGTAATTTCGGCAAAATACATATATATTTTAATAATGCTCATTTTGAAATATAAAAGGGCTTTGCTGGTATACAAAGATCACATTTAAACCCTTTCGACCTATTGAGATACTCCTATATTTTCATATAGGTCACACCCCCTTGAGTATAGTTTACTCCATCCGTTTTATTTCACTCCCTATTTTCTGATGGTTGCTTATCATATTAAGGTTCTTATAATTTAGTAGGTTAGGATTTGAGGAAAAGAGCGAATTCGCTTTTCTTTATATTATTCAATTGTTGCGACTTTTGGTTCCTCGTTTGGCTACCCACAAAGATTTATCCCGACTTACTTAATATGTGTGGTTTTGTGGGGTATTGCATGTATCCAAGGGATCTGGGCAAGATATGGTAGTCTAAAAGGCTAGTTGCCTCATCTTTGCTGATCAGGACTATAGGTCCAGACTTTTTGTCAAAAATAAAAAATAAAAAGAGCTAACGCTTGAGGAGTTTGAAGGTAATTGAGATAAAAACTAAGGGTTTTAGTTAATGGTTGAAGATGAGGTACTCAAATCGTTTTCTTTAATGTCTGAATGACTGTGGCTAGGAGTTAATTATTACTTAAAAAATGCACAAGTATTTGGAATATTCATCAAAACCCAAAGGATTGGTCATGTTTATCTTCAATAATAATAATAATTTCAAAGAATAACATTTTTTCTCAATCTCCATTAAAATGCACATGAACTAAATGCCGAAGGAGGTGTGCTACACTCCCTACATTGGACACTAAGTTCAACATTGAGCTGATGTGACAGTGCACAGATAATCATATATTTATTTCTTCGAGATACAAATTAAAAATCAATGGTTGGACAGTCCAATCCAGTGTTGAACGAAGTGTCCAACACCGGTAGACCATCACTTTCCATGTTGAAAAGGTGTCGTTTTAGAGTTATTGCGGTCTATCTGTATTAATTTGAACAAGAAAATCATCCAAGACCATTCTCTCTCAAATTCTTTCATGCCCCAGGATTCGGGTTCACCGAACCCCACATCCCAAAATAATTCATGGTGTGTCACATTCTCACATGACCCACCAAGTACACAAGGACTTGCCCATCTTTAGCAGCCCTACATAAGTTAGAAATCAACAATGCATATTTGAACTATTTGCAATATGAAATAGGATATGCACCAAAAATTAAAGAGTCATTATAATATGACTCGTTGGGGGAATACTCAAATGACTCCATGACATGACAAGTTTAGGTACCGTAGATCTGTATGTCTCGGTACAGATGATTGCACATCCCCGTAACAAAACATATCCTCAGGAAATCATGTATCCCGAGACGTGCAGATCTCCAATTCCCAAACTTGTCCACGCCATGGAGTTATTTGAGCATGCCACTTGGCGAGTCATGTTATCAGGACTCAAAATTAAATAAGGTAAAAAATAAATTGAAAGTGGGCACTAACTTAATATGTAAAATCCTATCGTAGACTTGGTTCAATTCTTGTCATCAATGAATTACAGATCTCATCATAACAGATTTATCCATAAAAAGATTGCAAATCAAATTTCCATAAGAAATGTTCAAATTAGCTAAAATCAAGAATCCAAAAGCGAACAATAAATCGAAATTCCCTCAAACCATGGTTGTATTCTAACTCATACAAGAATTTATACGAAATGTAACGTGCTCATATTACTTATGTTAATGATAAAATTACCACGTAAAAGATTTGGAGACTTTAATTTAATGATCAAACTATTCCAAAATTTTCAAGTTAATGATTGAAAATGTTCAAAAGCTATTTTTATCAAATGTCCCCCTTGGAAGTGCTTTAGATCTCAAGAAACACTTTTCTTACAGCTATGATTCTTATAGAAGTACTAAGCTGAACTTTCCCAAACAAGACCTTAGATGAAGCTGCAAATTAGGATTTGTTTGGCCCTCTCTAATATTCAAGAGTCAGGACTGATCATAAAGATTATGGTGGGGACAATGATGATAAAATTAGCATAATGGATAAAGATGGTGGGACCCACTAATACCGGTCTACACGCAGGTTTATAGGACTGGGTCCATCAGTCTCGATTAACGCGTTTTCACACACCACTCTAGTCTACACGTGGCGGAGAACTCTTTAAATATGACCCAACTCACCATATTCTCATTAGATGCCCCGTCCACTTCGAGATTCTCTTTCTCCATAAGAATCGGATTTCTTAGCAACTATTTCGGCCTACTAATTAAAGTCGACGTATTTTCCCTGGATGTCAGGGCATCTCTCAATGTATTTGGTTTGGATTGGATCAGGGTGGATGTGGGATCAATTCGATAAGAATTGGAGCTAATCCAAAACTGATTTGATACTCATTGGATCGAATTTTAACGGGTCGGGTATTTAGGGATCAACAGATGATACTTGTATTGGGTCCATTTATACATAACATGTATAAAAGGATGAGTTATGCATGGACTTAGGAAACGTGATTCAAGAAATAAATCACAATATCAGTGTCGTCCCCTAATTTCTATGTTGACCATAGTTTGGGTTGGCATTTTGGGATCTTGTTTCCACCACGGTCACGATTGGCTAGCCAGCTAGAGATAGTGAGAATTCTCCAATAGAGATATTGGAGAATTTTCAAAGTCGATGGATTAGTGAGTTATTACGATAAAATTTAACAACAAAGAAAAAATCTGTCACTATTGTCTTCAATTTTTTTATTTTTACTATTAGTGGCCCTTACAAGTAATTTTTTTTTACCCTTAGTTGTCCCTACAATTTTTATTTTACTCTTCATTACTCCGCATAGGCGAATTCCCGACTCCAACCTTGATGGCATGATCGTAAATGATATGTCACGACATCTCTTTTCGTACCACAAGAAATGCTTAATGTCATCTTGGGACTGATCCAATCCATAGACAAACATGTAGCGTGATTGCTAATACAAAGAAAATGGTAATACAATTACAAACCCAATCTCTCTCTCTCACTCTCTCTCTCTCTCTAGACAATAATGATATGGTGGTCCCTCAGGATAGAAATAGAGTAACGACTGACCAAATCCTTAAATTGTCTTTCCAAAGATCCAAACATATTTTGGGTCCACCAAGCCATAAATATTTGGTCCATCATTGAGTAGATACACACCAAAAATCAGCTTAATCACCAACTAAGATGATTAATAGTAAGGAATGGACCAAACATTCATTAATGGATTGTCCCATGTTGCATTTTTTTTAAAGTCTTGATAATATGACTTGCCAAGTGGCATACTCAATCAACTCCCTAACGTGGACAAGTTTGAGAATCGTAGATCTGTACGCTTTGGGATACACAATTGTACTTTCCCAAGGGAGCTGTGTATCTTGATGTGTACAAATCTAAGGTTCTCGAATTTATCCATGTCAGGGAGTCGATTGAGTATGCCACCTAACGAGTCATATTATCACGACTCTTTGTTTTTTTAAACTATGATCCTTGAAAATCAATCATGGCATCAAATAAATATTACATGGTAAGATTGAGTACACATTCTTGAAAATATTACATAATTGTGACAAATTCATGTGGAGATGATAAATTCATCTAGTTGTAGTGTGTATCTTTCATTTTTATCCCTTTCAACTTGATTGTTTGCCTCTCCTCGTTTTCTTCCTTTTTCAATAATATACTTCCATGTTTACAATATTTCCTCATTTGTTAATAATAACCTTTTAACTTTATGATATTTTTTCTTTTTACCCTTTTAACCTTAAGAGGATGCACGTTCCCCCTTGACCCTTTTCAATTTTTATTTTTTTATTTTATCATTTTCCTCTTTTATCCCATTAACCCTCAAAGATTATTTTAATAATATTCCTTCAATTTTATTATTTATTTATTTATTTACCCCTTTAACCCCAAAGAGGATGCTTGTGACTACAACACAGGCGAACTCTTGTTAGATAAAATATCCAAATAAAGTTGGTATTATATATTTTTCTTTTGTAAGTTGTTTGAGATGTATTCCTGATATAAGTTATTTGAGAAAGGGTAATTAAACCAACTCTCATACGATCAAACTCCTGATTCATTTATCTGACCCTAAATTATGAATTATCAAATAAGGATGAATTAAAATTTTGGGGATCCATTCACAAATGCATTTGATGCGGTTTCCATTATAAAATTTGCAAGCATGAGTACTGAATCCTCTCTTTCTCTTTTCCTTATTTATAATAATAATGATCTGATGGTCCCTTGTCTTAGCTATTGAATTTCAGTAACCAAATCCACATACATTTTGGGTCCACCTAGCCATGCACACCAAAAATCAGCTTAATCACCAACTAAGATGGGTATTGGTGATGAGTGGGCCAAACAGTCATGAATGGAATGTACCCTTGAGAATTTCACACGTGGCATTATTATTATTATTATTATTATTATTTAATTTTGTTGGGTGACTAGTTTTATATCAGCCATGAGACCAATGTCATTTTTATTTGTAATTTTTTTTTTAATAATCATCTAGAAAATATATTATATCTTGAAGATGCATGGGTTCTAATACCACCATCTTACAATATATAATAAGCACGCGATGCAACAAATGTGCTCATAATTCAATCGGCTAGATTTTTGATCATTTCAAATATATATATATTTATTTATTTCATATGCTATTATGTGCTTCGTATACTAGAATGATTATTTGATTAAACATAACCCCATCTCTTTCATAATGATTATCCATTTTCTTTTTACTATCAATAAGATCATTTAGACCCAATAACAAGAGCATATTCTTGAAAAATATTATAAATGTAGAAAATGATTTGCTTGAGAATTAACATGATTCTGAATAGGTATGGGCGGATTTAAAGTAGAGGCACTTGCCCCCACAAGAATTTTCAAAGTCTATGCATTAGTGAGTTATTACAACAGATTTTAGTGGTAGATTAAAAAAATATGCCATTCCTTAAAAAAAAAAAAATTTCCACTTAATTCTCTCCACACAAAAATTTCTACTCTTGGTTGCTTCCAAATGGGCAAAAACCTAACCCTACCCTTAGAGTCCCAATTAAGGAAAAAACGTGCTAAGTTGATAAATCAATGGCACGATTCCATGTGTATAAAATAGAGTAAAATGTAAAACCTTAACTGCATAACCATTTTCTCCCGTAATTTTCTTTCAAGTTAGTCAATTAGGTGATGCCATTCAATACACGTGGTGTCATGCCATTGCTTTAGTAGCTCAACACATTTTTTCAATGTTACTTCAACATGACTTTTCTTCTTATTCTCTAACAATAAAATTATATCAAATACATGTATGAATAACAATTACCCTTTTATTACAAGATGTCAGGGGATGTACCTCTCGACCTTCTGAATTGAAGTTTTGCATGTAGTCCCACCCAAATATGATATTTAAAGGGATTAACGTGGATCCCGCGAAGATGATATTTAGTATCCTAAAAGTCAACTATTTGTTAAATTTGAAAGTAAGCTAAAACATTGGTATAGTTGGACTCCTTCATAAAATTTTAGGAAACTTCTCAATTTACAAAGAAAAACACTTTCCTTACCAACTTAGTAAGATTTCAAATCATACTAAGAATTGTTGATGTCAAATGGATTGTCAAATTGACAATCTAACAACACAATCTTTTAGATTTTATGAAAAAAATTAAGATAAAATAAATTCAAAAAAATAATTTTTTAGGCCTGATCCAAGGTTTTGAAAATTCACACCTAACCCCAAAAATTTAAATTTAAAGGTGAAAAATAATTTTTTTTTTTTTTGAAATTCATGAAATGTGTTTTCCTCTACATGTTTTTAGATGTCACAAGGTGAGCTCAACGACCGTTAGGAAGATTTGAAATCTTATTAAGTTAGGTGGTGTTTGTTTGCGCTATTTTTCAGTGCTTATTGCTGAAAAAAATTAAATTCAGCACTTTTATCAAAATAGCGCGTTTGTTTACTTGTGCTTATTGCTGAAAATAAGTGAAAAAAATTCAGCACTATTTTGATGCTGAAAAAAAGTGCTGAAGCGGTAAGCACTTCGCTTTTTCAACACGGACAAGTATGCCCTTTGTTTTTTTGAGCATGGACAACTATGCCCTTATTCTTAAAAGGATATTACCTCTTATATCCCATGGATAAGTATATAGACACCCCACAAATTAATAAACCCACACCATAGCTAAATTATTTTGTCTTATATGGGTTAAAATTTTTGGAATGAGTTGATTTTTGGTGAGGATGATCTCTACAATGAGGAGATCATTCTCACAAAAAATCAGCACATCTTGAAACTTTTAACCCTATCAAAACAAGTTCAAGAATCGTAAATTGTCCATTTTTTTTTTTTTGAAAACTATTTTTAACGAGTCAGAAGTTTCAAAATAAACTGATTTTTGGTGAGGATGATCTCTAGACCATATAAATTATCCTCACTAAAAATTTGGTCATTCCAAAAATTTTAATCCATATAAAACAAAACAAAAAATGGCTATAGTGTGGGTTGCCCTTATTAATTCATAGGGTGCTTTTATAATTACACATCCTTCATTTCCATCGAAAATTATTCATAAAAAATTAAGTTCTTTTTAAAGTTGATTTCAAATTTTGGTGACTTGTATGACATTATTATTTTTAATTTGAAATTTGTGGACTTTTATAAATAGAATTTATTATTTCTAAATTGAAGATTTGAGTATTATTTATTATTTAAAAATAAATTGTATTTTAATTTTATAAGAAATAATATATTTTATTGTGTTTGATAATAAATAAGCATTTAAAACATGTAAACAATGTATAATATGATTGTAAGGGTAACAAAGACAATTTATCAGTTTTAGCAATGTGTAACAAATATGATTCAGCATCTAAACAAACAACTTTTTTAGCACTTAAATTCAGCGCTTATAAGTTTCAGCGCTTAATGCTATTCAGCACTTATTTTTTTCAGTTTAACAAACAACATCTTAGTAAGGTTAACCTTACTCATCTATAAATAGGGACTGATTCTACTTGGTAGAGGGTAGAAAACAAGTCCATAAATCTTGTAAAATTATTGAATTGAGTTCTTTATTCATGTGGCCTAACTTACAATTGGTATATACCACACTACCACTAAGCATGCACAAGATTGGGGATACGGATGGGATTATTTCCATCACAGTTCAAAGGGTAGTGTATTGGGTTCAAGATCTCAAATCCGAAACAAAAAACGATTATAGATACATCTTTCAATTAAGCACGTGACATACAAGAAACTTAGTTAATTATTCTTTTTTGATAATCGGATATCTTTGCAAATAATGGATTGGACTCATATCTGAATTTTGCTCAATCCATAAACTATGGTCTTGTCCAAGAATTAGTATTGGGACATTGTGCAACGCCCGCACATCACACACATCATGTAAATAGGGGTGGGCCCAAACAAAAAATCCAAAGATTAAAAATCTATAAATAAATGATAAATGAAGACGAAAATATGGCTATTTAGGAAAAATTAAATCTAACTTGATCGTTCACTAAAAGAGATTTAAGATGAACTAGTAACAAAGGGGAATAAAAAATAGTAAGAGGTATCCAATTATAGGAACTAATATTCTCTAACCATCAAAATTCAAACGTATACCTTATAATTGATCACAAATACAAAGACTTCATCTGGCCCCACTTAACCTAAAAGTTTGACTTTTTTACGTGGTGAGGGGAAAAATTGCATTATTTGGTCAAGATTGCACTATAAAATAGAGCGTGATTCGCGTTGGAAGTTAATTAACTATTTAACATACAGTGGTCCCAAAAAACTCCAAAACTGTGCATGTGCGAAGTTGGCAACAACCCACGCCGTAACTAGACTCTAGTTACGTTGTACCCTGACGAGGACCTTAGATTTCCTCATTAAATTTAATAAAAATAAAAATAATTAAATATCTCATCCATTCCTCGCCGTTTCCCTCCGTCTCTTTAACCGTTAGTTTAAAGCCACTTTCTTTAACGGCGCAGAATCTTTCCTGTCAATTTCTATTCTCTGTCTCCGTTTCTTTTGTCGAGTTATGTTTTTTATTTTAATAATCTTCAATTAATTTTTTTTAGAGAGTTCCTGTTGGCACCCCAACTTTTATTTATTACACTTCAATTAAAAATAAAGAAAATGAAAAAATGACCAAATTGAATACAAGTGGCAGAAATACTCTATCAAAGAGTTAGAATCTAAGTTGGAGTTCTTTATAGAAATACTTCAGTGTGCTAGAAGTGAGTTTGAAAATTATACATTCATACTAACTTCTCTTGCTTCTTAAAAAAAAGATAAGAATATTCTTATATTCAATTTGTTACTATTTTTATCTTTAAGTGTCATATTATGTTCTTAAATTGTATTATTTTTTATTATTTTAATTATAAATATTAATATAACATATATTTAAGCTCAATTATATTAGAATTTAAAAATAAAAAATAAAAAATGACAACACCTACCTAAAAAATTGGACGTTTGCACCTATTATCAATTGAAACACTTGTATAAATAAATCCATGCATACAAATCTCAAGTCTTGTTATATATATTCATACTTAAATAAATTTTATATATGCAATTTAATGATTTAAATATCTCTTGTAATTTTATTTTTGAATTTTATAGGAGTCTAATCTTAATTATGAACAACTACTAAATTTCCTTTTTCAACGAGTGTTGTAATATTGAGAATAGAGATAATAATGTGAGCCTAACTTTGGAATGTTTGAATGATGGGTTCAAATCTTTATTTGAGGTGTGATAAGTAATTTAAGAAATTGGATGTAATTAGTAACATTTGGGGTGCCAATAGTAGCCCTTTTTGCCTTTATTGGTAGTTTGCCATCCGATCTTACAAGGCCTCTTTCGCTCTTTCTCTCCTCTCTCCTCTCTCTTTGTTCTGTTGCTTTTTCAGTGATTAGTCGTATACAGTAGTTTCTGCTCTCTCTCTCTCTCTTTCTCTCCGGATGACACAAGAGGACTACTGGTGAAGATCGTTTCTGGTTAATTAGGGTCTCTGTTGCAGAAGCTTCGAAGAAGATTCGTCTATGAGGAGAAACTACTCTTTCTCTTCCACATCTTCTTCTTCTTCTTCTCTCTGAGTAAAAAAAGAGGGTAAGGTTTGATTTTGATTTCTCTTTCTAGGGTTAGGATTAGGTTTAGAGATGGAGAGAAAGCAAGGGTTTTTCTCTGCGTTGAAAGAAGACGTAGTGAGAGCGTTATCGCCGGCGAGATCGAGAGCCAAGAGTCCGGCGAGAAGTGGGTCTCCGATGTCTGGGATTCTTAGGCGGAAGAAGCAACAGTTGGGGAATCCTGAGCCGCTGATTGCTAGATCTGGGAGTTTGAGACCTATGGGGGAGACTCTTACGCCATTGATGGAAGGGCCTGATCCTAATGGATCTGAAAATGGGGATTCAAAGAGAGAAGGTTGGGGCCATTGGATGAAGGGTCAGCTCTCTCGTGCACCATCGGTTTCTTCCAACTCTTACAAGCGGTCTGATCTGAGGTTGCTGCTTGGTGTCATGGGCGCACCACTCGCTCCGGTGCACGTTAGCACCATTGATCCTCTCCCTCACCTTAGTATCAAAGACACCCCCATTGTCAGTTCTCTCTCTCTCTTGACATTTTTTAACATTTCTTGACAATTTTTTTTTGTACATTTAACCTTCTTGGATCGCCGTTTTTCTATCGAAAAATTCTCGACTATGTCTTCTACTTTTGATGCAAAAAATGGCAATCCAAACATGTTTTTAATATCAGAGATTTCTGCATTCTTAAGTTAGTAATGCTCTTTGTATGTGTGTTTGGTTGGCGGGTTTGATTTGCAGACAATAATGGATGCTTCTTTATCTCTCTATATCTCGAGAGGGAGGGATGTTGATCTTTGTGATCTTTGCTATTTTGGATTGCTGAAGAACTCTGTTTTGGGTTTTGTTTTAATTTGGTTAAATACTTGAATGTTCCATTTTTATTTCAAGTTATTTTAGTTTGAAATGGGGTTCCACGGTAATCAGTTTTTCTTTGTCTTGGGTTGTAAAGATTGCTGAGATTTCTTGTGAAGTATGGAAATGGGTTTCTCAGCATTGCCTTTATTTAGATTAAAGAACACGAAAATTCTATAGGTTTGCATCTTAATAGAAGTTTATAGTGGGGGAATCAATGTGAATGGGGTCTCTGTAGTAGCAAATAAGAGGCAAAATGTTCATTTTGATGGAGCGATACTAGATGGAAGAAAATGGTAGCAAATATGTTAGGCTTTTCAATCTCCTGAGATTTACCCAGTCCCCTCTAAATTAACTCTCTATTTGTGGGGGTCTTGTTGCAGGAAACATCGTCTGCCCAGTACATATTGCAGCAATATACAGCCGCCTCTGGAGGACAAAAGCTCCAGAGCTCCATCCGCAATGCCTATGCCATGGGAAAGGTGAAGATGATAGCCTCCGAGTTTGAAACCGCTACAAAAGTCATGAGGAATCGGAACGCCTCCAAAGCCGCTGAAACGGGTGGGTTCGTCCTCTGGCAGATGTCACCTGACATGTGGTATGTCGAGCTTGCAGTTGGGGGAAGTAAGGTTCATGCCGGCTGCAATGGAAAGCTTGTTTGGAGGCACACCCCTTGGCTTGGTGCACACGCTGCAAAAGGACCTGTTCGACCTTTGCGTCGTGCACTTCAGGTGAAATTTCCCATCTTGGTTCATGTGCTGCACTTCGATTTAGTTTGATTTGCTCATAGTCTCATTTTTAAATATGGGTTTTTCATTTCACAGGGCCTTGATCCCAAAACCACTGCCAGCATGTTTGCCGATGCAAGATGTATAGGTGAAAAGAAGGTAAATGGAGAGGATTGCTTCATTCTCAAGCTCTGTGCAGATCCCCGGACATTGAAGGCTAGAAGTGAAGGTCCAGCGGAGATCATAAGGCATGTCTTGTTTGGCTACTTCAGCCAGAGAACTGGCCTCCTTGTTCACATGGAAGATTCCCACCTGACCCGAATCCAATCCAATGGTGGTGATGCCGTGTACTGGGAGACCACTATCAATTCCTTCCTCAATGATTACAGACCTGTGGAAGGGATCATGATTGCCCACTCGGGTCGTTCCATTGTGACCCTTTTCAGGTTTGGCGAGATGGCCATGAGCCACACAAAGACAAGGATGGAAGAGGTGTGGACGATTGAAGAGGTGGCCTTCAATATCCCTGGTCTGTCAATCGATTGTTTCATACCCCCTGCAGACATCGCGTGTGGGTCTGTTAGTGAAACCTGTGAGCTTCCCCATGGAGGTACGGGAAAGACCATGGCTGCAGGGACGCATCGAGCCAAAGTTGCTGCCATGGAGAAACCACACGACAGCAACCTTGATAATGTAGTATGGAAGGTTGAAGTTTAAAAATGTCTGAGATCAGATCAGTGCAAATTGTTCATACAAGTAGTTAGTTTTAATTGACTGACATAGTAGATGGAATAGGAGCTAAGCTAATTGAGGCATATTTTGAGTTGGGCGTGTGTTGTTATCTGTAGATAGAAAGCATATTGGGTGAATATTTATGCAGAAGCAATTACAGAGTCTGTGGGTCAGTTTTCCGGTGGACGGAGCAGATGGAGGTTTGTTTTTTTCAGTCTACCTTCCATGCAAAGGAGTAGTGGTGAGAGTTTGGTTTCTCAGATAAGAGACCCACCCACCAGCCTTCAATCATTCTAGTAGTCCTTTTTCCTTAAAAAAAGCATCCAGATGGGCGGTGGTGACAAGAACGCCATTCCCCCAAATGGGGTTTTACTAACACTATCAAATGTTTTCAGTCTTTGATTTCTACTTTGTTGTGTTTTAGTGTTTCTGTCTGTTATTGTTTAATTGTAGAAATTGTTTTGGGTGGTTGTGGGAAAGAATGGGATTTCTCGTGTTTAAGAAAATAGGTCTGAGTTAAAAATCCAATTTTTCTGACCTACTGTAACCAAAATGTGATTATCTGATAATGTGTTTCAGGTTAAGGATTGTGAGCCAGTGCTGCTGAGATCAGATGTAAATCAACTTTGTTTTTCAATGAGATATTGAATGCTTATAAAAATATATATAATTTTTCTTTTATTCTTTCTTTTACATCACTGTGAATTTTGTATATTTCAATTTAGATGAAAGATGAGATCATCTTTTACATTGCATTTATGTAGGTTTTGTTATTGGAAGGTTTCAATGAACAGTATTAGTTTGTTGTGGTCATGGTTTTTAAACTCGTCCAAGACGGAGATGTATTGCCCGAGTTAACTAGGTATCAGAGCTGAATGAGATCAACTCATGAAGTCATTTTTTGTTCGAGATTTATGAGTCACAGTTCAATTTATTGATTTGTCTAATGAGACGTTTCAAACGTATCGGAAAACTCGTCCGAGATGATTCGGTATCGGAGATGAACAAGATCAGATGAGATGAAATACCGAGTTTAAAAACCATGGTTGTGGTCCTCCATTTTTCTGGTGGGAAGTATGAGAAGGGCTGATTGGTGGGACCCTTAAATTCAGAAGTACTTTTCCTTTTCTGACTATTTGGACTCAAACAAATAAGGTGTGGGGAAGGATTTGCATTGTTTGAGGCAAAATAAACTTCTATGAGAAAATATCATCAGTGTGGGGTGGGGGTATGAGATTAAAGGTCACTCTGTCCCTTTCTCTTTCTCCTTCTCCTTCTCCTTCTTTTGGATGGTACCCGATACCCATACCCATACCCCTGTGAAACTGAATATATTCATTTGCCTTTTTTTGTCTGCAGGTAATTGACTTCCCTACCCTTGAAGTCGTATTGGGTATTTATTTCTTTATAATAATTATTAGAACAGTTAATATTGAGGGAGGGATATGACCTGGTAGGCTCTCAAGGACTCAATTAATAAGGAACCTACCTTACAAATCTAGACCCTATTTGGTCTCACTTTCACATCATACATACAGTAATTTATATTTTTCTGTCATTAAGACTTGATTGACAATAGAAATACCTTTTAGACCTTATATATATTTAAAAACATATGGATGATTGAGCCATCTGATTAATTGTATTTTGCCTCCTTCAATATCCATATCAGCCTATTAAATTGGATATTTTCTTCTCATCTGTGATATATTAAGGATGTCATAATTAATTATTGATAAATCTCTATAATTCAATAACTGGGTTGCCTTCTTGATGGGCAACAAAAAAATAACTTGCATAGAAGTGCCTAGTCGGTGTGATTTTTTCCAATCTTTTTGTCCAAGGTTGCCCCCATTGATTCAAAACTCATCTTACAATTTAGATCAGTGAGGGTGATGGGCCTTGTTTAATGGTCTGTCATATATATGAATGGTCTGTCATGACCAATCGTATTCCAAAGAAAAATTAGATTGATATCATGTGGACCAATGACCTACAAATTATATATTTAACTTATAATAACCTATACTACATTTGATCTTAGCCAAAAGGCCGAGAAAGGTAAATTGTTTAAAGTTGTGTTGAGGTTGGATAGAAATCAGGATCATATGGTTTTATATAATAAATACTTCAAACTTCATTATTCTATGGGGAACGACAACAATGAAACTTTAGTTTAGTTTAACATTAACCCTAGATTCCTTTTCTTTTCCTATGGTGAGAATTAAACTCTGTGATTTCCACTCCCATAACTTACCCTTCCTCTCTCTCTCTGTGTATTTATTTTTTATTTTTATAAGTTACTCATACACACACCACCTCCCAAAACATATTCAAGTAAAAAAAAAGAGGGGTGAGGGGAGGGGTCATGTGTCGGCAACGCGGTGAATCAATTGTTTTTAAGTTTAAACTGGCCCAACTTACCAAGTTGAGGTTCTCATTTGTTTAATGTGTTGAGCATTTCAAAACTGTGCGAGTTGATGCACTTGCATGTCACACCACACATTCAAAATGTTTGTTGAAGGTTTCTAATGTTTCTTCTGAAGAACTTTATCTTAAGAAATGTTAATGACACAAAGCAAAGAAAAACGTGAAATTAATGAATAATTCCGCTGGAGCAGATCCGAATTTGATTTGATGAGCTTCCAATAGTCATGAAATGGTCATCTTAGGACTACATTTAGTGCAAATTAATGAAGCCAAATTTGCAGCTTCGTGAGAATGTTGACAACATTGCATTGTGTGTTACAATTTAAAACTGTAAACTAATTGAAGTAGTCTCCAATTATTTGATAGTAATCTATAAAATCACGAAGAATTTCTGCATATCTTGGTAAAGGAACATAATATAATTGGAATGAGATTTGCCAAAAAAAAAAAAAATTCTTTTAAAGATTTGGTGTCCACTAAACAAATTATGTTCCTCTATTCCACTCCATCCTAAGTCAAGTCTTTTGTTGTTGAAAATGAATTATTTCTATTGAGGTTCTTTTAGGGCTTACTCTTGCTCTTTTGGGTTCATCAATATGAATATTTCTTTAAATCAATAGCCTTTAAATTTTAATGGAGAAACAATTTAATGTGATCAAGATAACCATGATCATCTTATATTTGTTAGAGAAAAAGTACCAAGACAAAGAAATTCAGAAATTTTAACTCGGGACTTGTTGATGAGTTTGATTATGGAGATTTCTGGAGGACCACATTTTTATTGGTCCATGTGTATTGAAGGGCATAAAAAATTTACGAAGTACCATTGCTTTCAAGATACACGTGGATAAATTGAAATCTGGGGTCTTTGGGTGGTCTCCAAAATCGTACTCCTTGTTGATCAAATGTACAATTTTGATCCTTACCCTCATTTTTAGGTTTTGTCCTGGGCGACAAGACATGAAGGATGCTAAATTCTAGAGTAATGGTGGGGTGTCATTAGGAAATATATTTTGAACTAGTTTAAATGCATTTAAAAGAACAACTGTTTCTTTTTTACTTTTAAAATTGGAAAGTTAAAAAGTTTGTTGGAATTAATTTTACAAAACTAATTTTGAAAAGTAAATTTTTATTTTTTAACTCTTTTAAAAACTAAAAGAAATTATTTTCTACTTTTTAAAAATTACTTTCTACTTTCTATTTAAACAATGTTTGATAACTTGATTAATTTTGAAAATATTTGATTTTATATCTTTAACATTGTTTTATAGACTAACCCTAAGGTGGTGGCTCACTAGAAATTTCTAATCCATAAGCGTTGAGAGTCCGTTGGTGGTGAGTTCAAAACCCAATATGAGCAGTATTTTCTCGGGGCCACCCATGAGGACACACCCTCAATTACCCGGTGTGTGTGATGTGAGGGCATTAAACATGCCTGGGGGAGGGACCCGTGCCTTGGCTCTACAATCCCCCCTTGGTCTGACGCAAGTTCGGAATCTTGTCATTAAAAAAAAAAATTGTTTATTGACCCAGTATCACATAAATCACTCTTGGAAGCCCTAGTATTAAATAAAATTTAGATTATTAAGTAGATCACAAATAGAAACGGGTTAGAGAAAAAAAATTTCTCAACATTTTATGTTTGTTTAAGGTTATGTTGGGATTCAAACACTTTTTGGTCATTTTGCAAGAGAAGAGGATAGAGAACTCGTCGGGAAGATCCAATGGCCAAAATTTTCCATTGGATTTAGGATATGTGATCCAATTCCAGATGATCAGAAAGATTAAAAAAAGAAAAGAAAAAAGGGTTAATTTAAACATAGGCCGTGCTATTACCACTCAATTACAATATGAACTCACCATAAGAGATTTTATTATAAAACCACACCATAAAAATAAGATTTTGTCTCACTAGAATCTAGATTACCCAAATGGTCTCTCATCTTCAACCTCCGAGTAAATTATTTTTAACTCATTAAATTTTGTATTCAACTAATCGTGTTCAACCTCTTTTAAAGAACACTTGACTTTTTACCTAAAAATCCTATCTTGTTCTTGAGGTTTAAAGGAGATAGAAATCTTAAGAGTGGTCGAAGAAGAGGGGATTCACACAGATTTAGTCTCACCATAATATGGAGAGGTGTGTCAAAATCAAATTCCCCCCCCCCCCCCCCCCCCCCCCCCTCTCTCTCTCTCTCTCTCTCACACACACACACACACACACACACACATACACACGCACAAAACAAAAAAAAAACCAAAAAAACAAAACACAAAAGAAAAAGAAACCAAGGGAAAGTTTGAGGGTTTGAGAACTCCTTTCTTCTGCCCTATTCTTCGCCCATCTGTCGAAGCTTGTTCCACGAATCACTCATAGATCACTATTATCCAATTTGCATCCCAATAGCTTCATTTCAATCTAGGCCGAATTAGATTGTTATTTCATTTGTCCTAATTAGATTGTTAAATTCCGCGAGACATTCAAATCAGTTCGAGGATATATTACATTTTTATAAAGCAAATCGACTTTGATTCTTGAACAATCTAATGTTATCCTTATTGTGTCATGAAGTGACGATACCCTAATCATCATTTTGGACAAGATGAGCAAAGCCGGACCCAATCAATTACTTTAAACAACAAAAAGAGATCTACAAAGAATTTATTGCTAGGAAGAGATCTAAAATATTCTTTTTGTATGTACAACCTCTAGCATTCAACCTCCAAAATAATGGAGAGAATAAGAATCTTGAATGGATAATAAAATGATGTCTGCTTCACTCTTACAAAAGCAGTCCTTGTATGCTTCCAAATTTAACCATGTAACTTGGGCCGGGTTTGGGCTGGACTTTATATTATATTTCTTACCTCAAGCTGCAATCAGGCTGTTGAACCGAACCTCATCGAAGCTGGATAATAAATTTGGTTTTTGTTAAGAGAATGCTAACGTTCAAACTGATAATTTTGGGGGTCCAATTCAAAACCAATTGGCGATGAGTGAAGAGTCCCAAGAGCTTATAAGGAGAGAGAAAAGGCAATTTGTGTCCGATGCATGGTTTCAAAACTCGTCCGAGAATTGCCCGAGTCATCTCAGTATCAGGCATGGACGAGACAAACGAAGAAGTCAATTTTTCATATGGGATTTAAAACCCGATGTTCTTTTTTCAAATTTTTGAATAAGACGTCTCAAACGTATCAGAAAACTGGTCCGAGACTACTCGGTATCTAGCATGGACAGACGAGATGCGAAACCAAGTTTTAAAACCATGGTCTGATGGGGGACTAAACAAAGACTTCAAAGGGATGCTAGCAACATTTTTTTGTACATAATTTTTTTTATTATAAAGTTTTGTGATACTTACAAAAATGTCATTGCATAATGATTATAAAAGTCATTTGATCTGTAAAAATATATATATATGTAGCCGTGGAAACATTTTATTTCTCATAAATGCTTATAAAAAGTCATTTTATTTTATTTTCTAGAACAAAATAACTGGTTTTTATAATCATTATGCAATGATATTTTTTGTAAAATATAACAAAACTTCAAAACTTATATACGAAAAATGAGAATAGACCCCTTATTTTTTTGGTAAAAAAAAATTTATTTTTCAAGGCATTTATGAAAAATAAATGAATTTGGAAGTTGCTAACATCCCAATGAAGTCTTGGATTAGGTTGAGTTGTCTGAAGCACTGTACCTTAGGTTGGGCTTACTTTGTTCCATTTACCCTTCGCCCAACAAGGCTTTGCACCTGTATTCACGTGTGCAACATGTAATGGGTGATGGGACGAACAAAATGATTTATCTATAAAGAAAATGCATTTGAGAAGGTTTGGGCATCTACAAAGAAGATCAATGACGACAAGGGCGATTAAGTTCCAACTATTCCAATAGATTTTTAGGTCTGGGCACATTGATTAAGTTGGTTTAAATCATCTTGTTCTTTTCCATTATTATGATTTGCTGTTAACAAACACCAAGTGTTGTTGTCGGGGGATGTTCCGTCAATTTGATACCCCAAGATACCTTGTACAATAAACTCAAGTCAAATTATTGTTCTAGGACACCTGTGTGATATCTATCAAAGAGACTTTGATGCCCAAAATAGATTCGCTTATAATATTTTAGTAGGATTACCCTCACATCCTTTTGGAAGTTTTTCTTGTTTGTTTTGTATAATATGGAGCATGGCTAAAGATATGGGATCTACCTAGATCAGCCCTATACCCCTATTGGGTCTAAGTCGACAAAGCCGTAGCCCGACTCTAATGGGCTCAGGCTTGATTCAGCCTAATGAAATTATTAGAATTCAATGTTTTTAATGAAAAAGTGTAGTTTTTAAATAACTTTTGTTTTGTATGTTTGAAGATTTCCAATTGAATTCAAATGAATGTTTTATTGACCAATCATTATCATAGGTGAGAGTTAAATTGTAATTAAGCAATATATTTTACTTTTATCCAAGTTTTATTAGAAAAATATTAATGCTTTATTAGCCAATCATTATCATAGATGAGAGTTAAATTGTAATTAAGCAATATATTTTACTTTTATTCAAGTTTTATTAGAAAAATATTAATGCTTTATTAGCCAATCATTATCATAGAGGGGAGTTAAATTGTAATTAAGCAATATATTTTACTTTTATTAGAAAAATATTTATCTAATTAAATATATAAATCAATGTTTTTATAAGATGTAGTAGGGCGTCGCTGATCAAGGAGATTGAGTTTCTTGTTTCTTCCCGCCTCTACGAACCCCATTGGAAATCTTGAGAAAGTAAAATGGTGGTGGAGATGCATTTTAATTTTTTTTCTACCAACACAAGTTTCCCCTCTTTCGATAACCTATAGGAGTCCAATACCTTGAGATTCATACAGTTACATTTGCCCTCTGTTTTTCCTCATACATTTTTGAGGCAACGACTACCTCACCATTACTTTTGTGTCCCCAAATGCACCGGTGTCATAAACCCATTACAATAATGAATTTTGCATTTTGTGGTCGATCATTGTCTAGTTGGGTTAGGGGCGTAGCCAGGATTTTGTCTACGTGGGGGCAACTAACAACTTATTTATAATATTAAATTTTATTTGATAAAATCTATTAAAATCAACTTCTAGTATATATATCTGCAATAATTTTATGACAGATCCCCACTCCAAAGTTTGGTTACCAATAACTTGATATCAAAGTATGAGAATTCGCCAGAAACAATTGTGAAAACTTATGCATATAGATTAATGATTGGTTTTCTGAGGAAACAATGTTAACATTTTGTATAAATATTATGTATAAATATTATGTGTTATTAACATACCATGGAGGGAACCTAACCGCATCAATTTGTGGTATCCAAAAACATGATTTGGTGGCATGGGTTATAAAGGATAAAATTCTAAAACTTCGAGGAAAAATGTTAATTTTTATTGCTGAATTTTAGTTTAGATTTGAGAGTTTGGTAGTCATCTATTTTTAACACATTTGATTAGACTAAATATTTTATTTTATTTTATTTTATTTTATTTTTAAATCAATGTTTTCCATGAAATCTAGAAGATTGTGGTGTTGGATTGAAAATTTGATAATCCATATAGGCTCCTGTTAATAAGATTTGAAATCTTACTAAATTAGTCATGCTAGCCTAATTCATAAAGGATGGTTTGTTCTCTAACAAACTTAATAAATAAGGGAGTTTTTGTAATAAAATTACAATAGATAGATTTGCCCAATAAAACTCTCTTCAAAAAAATTTAAAAATTTTCAAAAGTCCTAAATTTTAGAATTTTGTGTGTGGACGAACTCTTAACAAATTATTTTAAATTATTAATAGAGAGCTACTATTGCCACACCAACATTTAATAATGCCTCACCAATTCTTATATATATCACCAAAGAATTCACATAGTTGGTGTGGTGTTTGAAAAGTGGCAATAGCAACTCTCTTATTACTAATCTATTAAGGTTTTTAAAAATCTTGTGTGTGTGTGTGTGTGTGTGTGTGGAGGGGGAATAAGAGATTTTAGAAATCTTTTTGAAGGCAAATTCTTAGGAAATCAATTTTTCATTATACATTATGAATTACCCCTTAAGATTTTATACAGTCAATGCACTAACAGCAAAAAAAAAAAATTTCTCTCTCTCTCTCTCTGAAGTACAAAATAGCAGGGGCTGAACCTTCTTGGTCCATGACCTGTCCAAGAGGCAATTGTGACTTGTATTTCCAACTTTGACAATAATTGGTATAAAAAGTTAAAAACCACTGGTTTGTGTCCAAGAATGAACTCTCCAGGCGCGTTGGTCCCAATTATCAAGACTAGTGTGCTCAAATGTAGAATGTGACCCACAATTCAAGTTTAATTGGATCACATGACCATGATTATTGTGCGGTTGAAATTCGGTGAACGATTTTTTATGGATTCAATTGCATTGATTTGAAATCATTCCTACCACCTCCCTCCTCACGATGGTGTAGCACCTGTTAAAATCACTCTTACGCTCAAGTTAGAGAAGTCGATGAATAGTCTAAAGAAACTCGTTAGATTCTAATCTCTCCAAAGGATCTCCTTCAATAGTACTTACTATGCTATTTATCCCCTCTAGGCGTCCATTGATTTTCTCCCTCTATAGGTTATAATCATGAGATATCTACTGACTTTGCGGAATTGTTTACATAATCGAAATCTCTTGGATTGATCGTACTAAAGTACAGAGATCTCTTCTAGAATCTTTGGGATTGACGTGCACATATCAGTCTTACGATTACTCTATGACCTAGCATGTCTTACTTGGCAGACATGATCTTGTTTAACGCTATGTTGTCCTGCCAGACAGACTAGGGAGGCCTCTCCTCTGACCTGTCCTGTTTGTAGGACAACATCCCGTATGTTGATCAGCACTTGATACCACTTAACCGATTTGGACATATCTATGACTTAGATTAACGTGCAATTATCTTCTTTTACAACTATCATCTTCAATGATGGTAGAATAAAATGACTTTTTCCATAAAATAAAGGGAACATATTGAGAAAGGTTTGGACGTATATGTAACATCACGTAGGGATATTAAATTGTTTATTGATCAAATTAGTGTAATGGACTTTCAGGTCCCAAGCAAAATGGGTCAGGTTGATCTAATTCATCATCATTAATTGTTCTTTCCCTGGTTTTAAAACATCTTTTGTTCATTTTAGGTTCGAACTATGTGTCATTCTATTCTTCTCAAGAAAAAAAAGTCCCAAGCAAGGAGTGATACCATAAAAAATTAAAAAGACCACATTTTTTTTCTAATATTTTTATTTTCCATATTATAACTGTAAAGGTGTAACATGCGTAGGGCTGACAACAGCGGTATGCCAGCCCCCGCACACACACACCTGTGGACAGAAAATTTACCAGTCTCAGAGAAGGGACACATGGCAAAATGATTGCCCAAGTCACCGATGAGAATATATGAAAAAAGGGCATAAGCTGTAAGATGGGAAAAAATGTCTAAATCCGAGATTCATAAAAGTATGAGATCTTATGCTTAATCAATCAATTACGTTTGAAATAAAGAATAATTAAGAAAAAATTAAGGAAAAATAGGATTAGGAGATCAAGATAAACAAGGAATCTCCCAAAAATCTATACATAAATACTCAACATCACGAAATAGGTTCACAAGATTTTCTTACTAAAAAGATGTCTTACAATATAAGTCATTTTCTAACTTAATCGTCGAACTCACTGTGAGAGAGGAGACAGGGAAAAGACTGAGTGATCGAAAGGGTGGAGAATCTCGAGGTATACACTAAAAGGACCTCTACAACACTCATACCCAAATTTTAAGATAATACCCAAATCCAAATGATTCAAAAGATGATATAATTCTTTGGTGATTCAAAATTTCTTCTATTGTCGCACCAACTTTTGCTAATGCCACCCAAAATGTGTGCTATAATTCTTTGATGATTTACATATTGAATTGTGGTGGCATTAGCAAAAGTTGGTCTGGCTGTAGAATCGTTCTTTGAAGAATTATTGGATTTGAAATCCACAGATTAATTGCAATACTTAATGGACATGGAAGAAATGAATTTTGCAAGAACATACAAATTTCGCACCCAATCGAAATAATCCACTTAATACAAATCTCTCCTCATACCAAAAAGAATCCAAGTAAATGTGTGATCAAATCCCCCAAAGAAGTACACATCAATCGGGCTAAGACAACAAATTCAGAAAAAAAAAAATTAAACAAAATAGTCTGTAACAGTAAATTTAAAAAAAAAAAAAAAAAAAACAACAGAGAGCGAGATCAAAGGAGAAGCATAAACTCTCCCTTTTACACAAGCAGGCTAAGAAGAGCACATCCAAACACCAAGCTTCCAATCATCTTCTTCATGCACCATATGTTCTTTACTCCGCTCTGCACCATAACATTCCAACACCAATAGCTTAGACCAACACTATTTATTATTTAAACAGAATCTAAAGAAGAAGAAAAAAATCTCACTTTAAATTAATTAATAAAAAAAATCCTTGTTTCTACAATGTGGCTTAGATAATAAAGCCCCTTGGGTTGAGATACAAATCTCTATAAAAATGTCCTGATCTCGACAAAAAATATAATATTTTTTTTTTCGTTGTTTCTCGACCCTAGGTTTGATGAAGAGTCGGATAAGTCCGTTTGGCGTAAGAAAAGTCCAACTGTCCAAGGGCCTTGTTGATTTCTGAGCCATCGGATCTCAAACTTTTTTAAAGAAAAAGTATAAATAATTTTTGAGTTCCGTATCTTTCCCAGCTGGCAAAGGGCCAATCATCGAAAAGACCAATAGGTCCCTCCATGATTGCTCTGGTCCCAACCAGATCTAAGGTTACATCCGGGGACAATGGGAGCAGAACGCACCCTAGAGATCTACTACCCAGCGCACGTTAGAAAAACTAAGTTATATTTGTTAGATAAAATAAGTAAATTTACCAAAAAAAAAAAATCGGACGAATTAGGAAAAAGGATCAGATCTGATCTACGGTCCAGATCGCACACTAATCCTTTAGCCAGATCGCAAATCGGCGCATGTTAGAAGTAAAAAAAAGAACCACGAATGACCAGATCTGACTAGAGATCGTGTAGCATTGACTTGGGAAGATTGCGATCCGGCGCATGTTAGAGACAAACAACAGACAAGAACCAAAAACAAACTCACCGAGTCATCCTGAGTTTGAGACGGTCCAGGGGCGCTGAGGTCCAGAGATGGTCCAGGTGCCTCAGTGGGCGGTGCAGGAGGACTGAGAGTAGTAGGTGCTGGTGCCGGAGCACTGTGCTTCTTCTTCTTCTTATTCTTACTAGGAGCCGGAGCTGGAACCGCAGCTGGTGGTGACGCGACCGGTGCTGGAGGAGGAACAGCAGGAGGAGTCGCAGGAGGACTGGCCGGAGGGGGAACAACAGGAGGAGGGGATGCAGGTGGAGGAGAGCTGACGGGAACCGGCACTGGTGGAGGTGTAGTCGGAGGAGGCAATGCTGGTGGTGGTGAAGCTGGTGCAACAACTGGAGAAGGCACCTTCGGCGTTGGTGGAGCAGCTTTAGGACTGACAGCCGGTGGTGTTGCTACTACCGTCGGTGGAGCTGCAGTAGGAGGAGTTACCGGAGCTGGTGACTTAGGTTTTGTTGGTGGAGTTGCAGTTGCCGGTGGCGAAGCAGTTGGTGTAGTCGGAGGTGCCGGAGTTGTAGTCGGTGCAGCTGCCGGAGCTTGCCCACCAACACTTGCGACGGCAATGCAGACGAACGCAAGAGCAAAGATAGTCTTCCGATCCATCCTGCTCTGTTTTTTCTCTTATCGTGCGCACACTCTTCACCTTAACTTGCGCACTCAGGAGATAGAGCTTCAGTGATGAGAAATAGAAGTGAAAGACGGAATAAATAGACTTTACTTCTCTTTTCTCTTTCTCTTTCTTTGTTTCTCTCTCTAGGGTTTGGCGTCGGTGCAAGCAAAGTGAAGCTTCGACCCCACGCACAAACCAACAAAAGAAAATAGCTATGTGGCGCTTCATAACAGTCTGTAAATGGGGCCCACTGTACATGTGAACCGTGATTGCATAAGGGTTTGTATTTTCCACGTAAGATAATTTTGTGCAATAGGATGTTTACACGTAGAAATAATGATTCTCAGCTAAGTTTAGTTGGCTTAGAGTTTAATTCAGCTGTATTATTAGTGGGACCAACCATAAGTTTAGCAAATGAGATTCTCCCATGTAGGAGATTTGGTAGTTATGAACCATGATTGCAAGCTAAATTTTGGCTTGGAAGTCGACTTAAATAGCTACAAAGTTCAAGCTCAAGTTTTCTGAGAAGCACCGTCAATGTGGGTCCCTGTCGGTCTTGTAAAAGAACTTTATTTCGATTGTACTACGGGCAGAAATAATTTTCAGATAAATTATAACAAAAATTAAAGTATTTTACTTTCATAGGAAAAAAAAAAAGTTAAAGATGTATTTAGTATTTACATATCCTCCCCTAACCTTTTGTTTTGGTTGGGAGAATTGGAGAGAAGAGAAATCAGATTAACTTAAGTGAAGAGAAATGGGGATAATTTTGAAATTTTAAAATGTATTAAAAGAGATGTAAGGGCAAAGTTGAAATAATAAAATATTTTAAAAGAATTTTTCTTCATTTCTTTTAAATCTCTTTACTATTTGAGAGAAATAGGACTCTCCATTTTTCTCTTCCTTCTAATTTTTTTTTCTCCCCTTAACAATCCAAATAAGAGCAATGGAGAGAATCTCATTTATTAAAATTTTATTTTCTCAATTTGATTATAAATACTTATCATATGTTCTATATTGTATCCAACTTCACTCTCCTCGAATTTTATTTGAAGGACTTCAACTATTAAACTTCATCTTGATCCTTAGATTATACGACAATAAAACTACTAAAAAATTATGATAGAAGCATTTTTTACATTTCAAAATTATATATATTTTATAACTCCTTGATTATAATTCAAACTTCAACTTGATCCTAAGATTATACGACAATCAAAATAAGGTTGATGATGCACTCCAGCAAGTTACTATGGAAGAATGGATGCCTAGGCATGAGGCAAGGAGGGCTAAAAGTGTGGCGTAGGTAAAAAAGCTAACGCCGATGATACCGAGGGCAAAAGGTGAGGTAGGTTAAGTATAGAATTTTTTTTTACAATTCGAAATTATATATATTTGCCTTCTTCTATATAATTATGTAATTTTTGTAGCTCATCGATTATAATGCTTCTAACACTACATGCGTTGCATTTAAAGATTGCAATATTTGGTTTATTACAAGTCTTGTGCAAAGTTTATTTTAAACATTTAGTTTTAAAAGATAATATCGATAAAATAAATAAGTTGTATTAGCCTGACTTAATAAAAAGATACTCAAACACACTCAACTAATGTGAAATGTGCACTGTACCCTGAAAAAACATTCTTGCAATTCTGAATCACAATTGGGGGAGGAGTGTGTTGGGGTACACTTTATAGGTGTAGTATAGCCATGTTTTATTTCTTAGGGAGCTACTTTTTTACATTGTAGACAAGGAGGACCTAAATTTGTTCCATAATTTGCTAATGGGGCACGTAGATTTTTTACCATCCACATCAATTGAGTGTATTTTGAGTCTTTTTTTTTATTATTATTTAGAATTAATCATAAAAAATATATCACAAATGTTGGACTAACACAAACAAGGACTGGGGTGACACAGTAACTTGGTGGGACGTATATAATCGTAGATGCTTTTTCACGAAATAAAAACATCTACAGTTATGTGCATGTCACCACATCATTTGTGTCACCCCAGCATGACTCAAAATACATAGACAATTATGAAATCCAAAATCATTAAAATAATATTTGTTAGCATCTTCAATCATTAAATATTATTTTTAAAAGACAAAATTACCTATCATTTACAATTAATTAGCTTACCGTCCCTTGGTTGCTTTATTGGAAGCAACATTAACCCTTCAACTAAAAGTATGAAGTTCTTCAAGTCGTGGTATCAAACATAATACAATTAATAATATTTACTTGCTTTGTAAATTAAACACAGAGGACAATTATAGTGCCTTATTGGATAAAAATGGTTCCGCACGATAAACTTTACTATCTATATATTGAAAATACAAAACCACGACAGATTCCCTTTGTTTTTTTTTTCTTTATCTTTATTTGTTTATTATTAGTCTTTAAAGCAATAAAGAGCAAGATTATATTTTACTTTTAATATCATTTATTTGTTTGTAATATCTTAGAACTTCCTTTGAAAAAGAATGATGTCAAGGATTTTGTTTTAACTTTAGGGGATAATATGTAAATAGTAATTGGATTTCGCATCCCATAGTAAAAGTTTAACAATTATTTTAATTCGGGCATACCCTCTCGCTAATATTTGAGATACTTATGCATTTTTTCCACTAAAGGTTATTTCCTTCAACCTTCGACCCCTAAAGAACAAGATATAAATTTGGAAAAAGTAAAATTCATTGAATTTGGATATAAAAATCATGGATTTTCTATGAGAGATTAGGACAACGTTGAATGGGTTGGAATAATTGATCGTAGATGTAGAAGAGTTTGAAGGTGATGGATTTTTGAAAGAAAAGACCATTTTTTTTGCTAGACGTTGAAAGATGGGTGTATTTTAAGTCATTTTTTCTAATACACCAAAGTAGATCAATGTCAAGGAGGTATCATTAGTTTGGAAACATTGGGGTGTAGTGGGTTTCTTTCATCAATTAGTCACCTCCAAGCTAGTTACACAACAGTTTCAACCCTCTCAAAACTCCTGAGCATCAATGTTAAAGAAACTCTTATGCTTAAGTTAGATTTTAGAGTCCTAGTTAATAATTTGGCTCAAATCACATAAAAGGTAAAGTCATGTGATATCTCCCCTTATATATAACTTTTTATTTATGATGGGGGTTCCAACCTATAGGCTTGAATAGTAGGGGGTGAGGCAAATAGGTTCTTAGAGCACATAGCTTGCCCAAATCCTCCAGGTACATGCAATCCCCCACAAACCACACATACCAAGTAAGTAAGGCTAGCAATGAATCAGTTCGATTTTGAATTAACACTAAATTGATCCCAATCCGAACTTTTAATTTTATGATCCAAATCTGATTAGATTAATGAAAATTTTATCCAAATCTAATTCGATCACATGTTTAGTTAATCCCAAAATCGACCTAAACCGGTCCGATTAAAATTGAATCTTTCACACACACACACACACACACTCTCTCTCTCTCTCTCTCTCTCACAGTGTACTTATCCTTGGAAATTCGAGACAAAAGAATAGAGAGAAAAAGAACAGAGATTGAGATCAATAATGAGAAAAATCAAGAGAGAGAGAGAGAGAAACTTGATCGGTCAGAGTTTCTATCAATGGTGCCGATTTTGATGCTTGAATGTTGTGGGTATTAGAGGAAACAATAGGAAAACCCAAACCTAAAATCAAATTTGAGATTTGAGAAGAGAACGTAAAATAGGATACATGTATGGTAATATATTTTTTTAAGGAGAACTTAATTTGGATCAGATTTTTATCGGTTCAAACTAGGGATAATTTGAAACTAATCCAAAAAATTGATCGAATTTTATTTTCAATCCAAATCTGATTCGAAAAATTAAAACTCTAATCGAAATCCTATTTTTTCGAATCGGATCGAATCAAATCAGATAAAAAAATAAAAAATGGACCATTACCAACCCTACAGGTAAGTAGGGACAAATCTTTGTGGTTGGTCAAAAAAGGGGCTTAAACTCAAGACTTCTCCCTCTATGTCCCCTTATACATTGCTTACTTCTTATTTTTTTGAAAGCTCTTTCATTCCCTTATAACTATTTGCAGTAGCATGAATCTATATTTTTAGGCAAACAGGGTTATCTAAAATATTACAAAAACCTAGAGGGGTAGTGAGCCTCAATGACCCAAAATTAAATAAAGAGGTACGACAAAGAAGTTTGGTGAATTATGGTCCCAGTTTCCATGTGAGAAGAGTTGTTTTGGAAACAACTCAGATGTTGTAGTATTTGTTGGTGGTGGGTCAGATCTAATTATGGTATGGTTATGGGTATGCTATGCTGTGGAGTAAAAGAGATGCTGGGGGGTAATTAAGTTAGTTTAACGGTCACATTTCCACATGCTTTTTCTTGACGTTATGCGCTAACTTCCACTCCTTAGGTTTTTTCCGCAAATGCCGTTTGTTTCTTAGTTGGAGCTGCGAACCTAACATTTAATTTGATTTGTGTGGGGCCACAAGTCTCAACAGACCTTTTTAAGTTCTCAGGTTTTTTTTGGTAACTTGTGCTTGTATGTGACCATACGATCATACGTAAGAACAAATTTGCTCTGAAAAATATTTAGGAAACTCAATTAGACGTGCCAAAATGGTTTAAAATGAAATAAAATCAACCAACTCAATTAATTATAATTCTAACCCATTAACGAAAGAAGACATTAAACTCCTCTACATAAGAAAAAACTTTGAAGCGGACAACCCCCTTCAAAATTTTGAAAGAACCCTCTCCATTGGATTACACGTGGCATTTTCAAGAAAGCATCTCAAAATTTGGTGGAATTGTAAGGACATGAAATAAATTCAGAACACCATTTGTCTTATATCAAGGAGGGTACCTTCAAATTTTGAAGTGGGCTGCGCTCTTCAAAGTTCGACTCCTCCAAATATCAATTTAGAATGGTCATGAAGCCAATAAAAGAATCCTCCATAATAAATACACTTCAATTAATGTGTAATCTTGAAAGGAAAATGTTTGGCACCTTACTATTTGCTGTACGTGTTTTGTCATACAGATCATCTCAGCCAAAAATCAGCCCATTTCAAAAATTTTAACCCTATCATATCAAAAATGATGTACAAAAAATGGACGGTCCACCATTCTTCAACATGTAAACATGGAGATAGAAATTTCAGAATGGGATGATTTTTGGTGAGGATGATCTCTTTACCGTAGAGATCATTCTCACCAAAAATTAGCACATTTCAAAACTTCTAATCGATGTTGGACAAAACATGTAGGGCGAAACGTAGGGTGCCTAACAAGACCCATCTTGAAATAAGGCAATCAAGACATGCATGTGTTATCATCATCATTAACATCATCGAAACCCTTATCCTAAAGATTTAACGTTACCTAAATGAATTATTTTATTTCAATTAATTTTACAAGAGCAAAGTCTTCTTTTATTAAAATTGCATTTATTTCCAATTTCCCTATCTCAATCTATGATTTTTAGACCTTCTTCTCTCTCTTTTTTTATTTTTTAGAACAATTTTTTTACATTCTTTTTAATTTAGATTATAAACAACCTTCATTGAACATATCCAAATTATCTTTAATCGATTTTATTGTAGTTTATCATCCATTTGTGTTACTGCAACATTTTCTTTAAAGAGTTCATTTTCAATTTGACCTTTCTTACTCATCCATGTCGATGTCTTCATTTTTCTTACTACACTCAATTTATTGACATGGTATTTTTTTTTAAACATATAAAACCATATCTAGCCCTCCTACAATAAAATATATCATAGGATACATATGAACCATTGGAGCACTTATTAAAACGAGTCATGATCTATGACTCGCCAGGTGGCATACTTTATCAACTCTCTGACGTGAAAAATTTGGGAACCATAGATCTATACCCCTCTAGATACATGTTTCCCTCAAGATACACTTTTTTATAAGGAACTATGTTCGTGTATCCTGAGGTGTACAAATCTATGATTTCCAAACTTATCACGTCACAGAGTCAATTGAGTATGCCACTTGGCGAATCATATTATCAAGACTCACTAGAAGAATTTCATTGACCACCGCTTGCCGGAAGAGATCGCCTCATTTGTTAATTTATGAGAACCAAAATGCATGTTTAAATATTATAAGATCCATATATGGGAGACATAATTAGTTTTTATTTTTCCATCTCGGCCGTTCATTTGACACCAATATCCAACGTTGTTTGACCCTAGAAAATCTTTGTTGGTTGATTATGCAGTTTAATGACATCTCCATTTATTAAATAGGATTAGGTAAGAAAGATTTGAAAAATCAAATTTTCTTGAAAAAGAAATAGACTGGCTATCTTCTTGAACTGGCAGATTATGCTTAACTTGGTATAATAATGGTAATGGATCCATATATGGGGATTTCAATTTAGGCGACATCATCATCTTTAACTTGACGTGAACATCCTTGTGCTGTCCTTGTCCCCTAGGACTATAATGCAGTGACTAGACATGCAACATTAAATATATAAATAAATCAAATATAATAAAATCTCACGCTAAGACTATCCATGAATAATGCGATTGGGCTCAAAATCCAATCCTTTACAAGCTAATATATAACTTCAGATCTGGATTTATAAAATTTCAAATTGATTCTGGTTTGGTCATACATATATATAACAATTAAATATGGCCTCTATCCCATAAAATTTGAGAATATATATAAATTGTACTTAATGCTAGAGTGACCTTCAGAGGGGGACATCTTGATATGGTGGAGTACGCATGTCTGTAGATGTATTTTCTCCGAGATATGAGTAAAATGCATCTACGGATATGCGTGTGCCACCACATCAAGATGTCCTCCAATTAAAGTCACTCTAGCACGACTTATAAATTATATTAAATAAATAACTAATTAATAAACCTTGAAAGAGGTTTTTTTTTTTCTTCTAAATACCCCTTAATTTTTTTATGGTATCTTGATAGTTAAGTTAGACATTTTATGACCGTTCGGATCAATAATTATAAATTGTCGTTTTTAAAAACTGTGGGTGCATTTATAAAGAGACCTCTACTATGAGGTCTATTAAGTAATTTGCTCATTTTAAAACCATTCTGATGAATCACAACCGGACCCCAGGTGAACCTGACTCTAGTTAAATCCTCTTAACACAAAGACAACTTTCCATAATGCTTGGATTTGTCGTTAAGAAGTTTGATATATAAAAAATTAAATAAAAAGTATATATCATATGCATTTAAGCATTTATTTTATATGATTTATAAAAACTCGTAAATTATTATTTTATGCTGGAATAATGTGACAAACAACTAACTGGCCAACTGGGCACATGGCAACTCAAGCTCATCTTATAGAATGCTCACATTCCTTCAAGATTGAACCTACACACACACCTTCAAGGACTATGACCACCCAATTGGGCCGGTTGGCCCGCTAACTCATCTAATAATAGGGTTTAAAATGATAAGAATTTTATTCGAAATTTGAGTTATCAAATCTGAATTTAGTGGGTTTGATTTCATCAAGTATATCTGAATTAAAATATGGTTCAGATATGAGTTTATGTCCCTTGACCTAAGTTGGATCTGGGTCGGATAAGATTTCATTCTTATATCCGTTAAGATCCGAATGATATATTACTTTGTAAGATATATTTTTATATTTTTTTAAAATCATCTTTCATCAATCAATAATAATTGGGTGTAGTGGTCAAGATCTCTTTTTAAAGTGGAGAAGTTTGAGTTCAAGTCACATTTTAATAATTTTTATTTGAAATAATCTTAAGCGGTTTGAAATTATTTGATCCGATCGACCTAAATCAACAAATTCGATCGAGTTGAATTCAGATCCAGATATGAATTCGGATATGGATATGGACACACGCATATCCAACCCGTATCTTCAGATCCAGATATGGATATGGACACACGCATATCCAACCAGTTTTAAGCCCTACCTTATAAAAATGGTTTGGGCCATGATCTTGACCTTGCAAACATATAAGCTGGCTCAAATTCTACCAACAACTCAAATACGAGTGAGGCTAATGCCTAATCCAATCCACTACAACATTGTATATATATTATATATGGTTGATTGTATGATTTTATATCAAAAAAATAATTAAAATATTTTACAAAAATTATAAGCTTATCCTCATTTCTAACCCTTTTTTTTCATCTAGCATGGAGACTGGACCCTTTTTATTTTTATTTATTTTGTATTTTATGAAAATCAATATAAACTACTCTAAACAACTTTGAAAGGTGTATTAGGATTGGGCTTGAGCTTAATCAACTTAAGTCTGATAGGAGTATAGGATTGATCCAAGGTACAATCCACCTCGTACGAGACGGATTGGAGTTTAATAAAAGCCCGTTTGAACACACCCGATCACTTCGACAATTAATAAATTGTTCAACTTGTGATTCATAGCCAATAGATAAAGTTCCTGACTATCTAATAGGTATAAAAACATCCATTAGATAAATATCCCACATGATGTCTAGTAAATTGGATAGGATGATTTTAAGGTATTGACTTTTGATTTTAGTGTCTATTTGAAAATGAAAATATTTTGAAAAAATTAATACAATTTTTAGGAATAATGAAAATATTGAATTTTTTCATTGTTAGAAGAATCATGATAATCTGACTATCTTGCATGGCAAACTCAATCGACTACCCTGATGTGACAAGTTCAGAATCATAAATGTGCTCTGCTTGGGATATATGGCTGCACTTCTTCAATTTTTTTTAAAAGTGTATCTCAAGAGAACTGTGTAACTCTAGGAGCGCAGATTTATAGTTCCAAACTTGTCAAGTCAGGGTAGTCGATTGAGCTTGCCACATGGGGTAGTTAGATTATCACGACTCTTGATAGAATTATCATAGAAATGAAATAATCATGCCACGTTAGCCACATACACACCAATATATAAAACATTTAATAAAGAATTATTAAATATTTCTCTCACACGTTAGTGTATATATATATATGGGTCAGGATCAAGGGCCATATGAAAAAACATATGTAAAAACAATGTAACATTAATAAATTTTCAAAATATGGGTTAGAAGTTTCGGATTGAGCTGATTTTTTGTGAGGATGATCTCTATGATGGGAAGATCATGTGAAAAAAAAAAAAAAATCAGTCAATCTGAAACTTCTAACCCCATTAAAAGTGATTTAGAATGTGAACCGTCGATTTTTTGTCAACTTTTTTCAATAATTTGTAAATCACTTTTGATGGATTTAGAAGTTTCTGATTGAGCTGATTTTTTGTGAGAATGATCTTCTCATCATAGTGACAATCCTTGCAAAAAATCAGCACAATCCAAAACCTCTAACCCATATTTTGAAAAATCATTGTTTTTTCATATGTTTTTACATAAGGTCCTTGAACCGCCCCATATATATATATGGAAATGTTCAACACCCTACACTTTACCCTACGCTTTACCAAACGTGTTTTGTCATACATGGGTTAGAAGTTTAGGAATGGGCTGATTTTTCGTGAGGAGATCATCCTCACAAAAAATCAGCTCATTCCGAAATTTCTAGCCCCATGTTTACAAGTTGAAAAATCGTGGACCGTCCATTTTTTGTAAACCATTTTTGATGGGGTTAGAAGTTTTGGAATGGATTGATTTTTGGTGATAATGATCTCCTCACCGTAGAGATCATCCTCATAAAAAATCAGCCCATTCCAAAACTTCTAACTCATGTAGGACAAAACACGTTTGGTAAAGCGTAGGGTGGCGAATGGGACCCATATATATATATATGGGTCCCGTTCAACAGCAAACATTTTAGCCAACCATTTTTGTCCTACATGGGTTAGAAGTTTTGGAATGAGCTGATTTTTTGTGAGGATGATCTCTACGGTGAGGAGATCATACTCACCAAAAATCAGCCCATTCCAAAACTTCTAGCCCCATGCTTACAAGTTGAAAAATCGTGGACCATCCATTTTTTATGGGGTTAAAAGTTTTGGAATGGGCTAATTTTTGGTGATAATGATCTCCTCACCGTAGAGATCATCCTCACCAAAAATCAGCCCATTCCAAAACTTCTAACCCATGTTTTGAAAATTGTTTTGCCAAAATGTTTGGTACTGAACATTTCCCTCTCTCTATATATATATTTTTGATACTTTCTTGTCCACATTTATAGAAATGAAAAATGAAAGCAAATTTTTTTTTTATTTCACATAATTTTTACATTTCATGAAATTTACCCAATGTTGAACCTCGACCCTGGAATGTATTATAGTTAACGTTGAGCCTCAACGGTACCTATTGTCAAGGTTCGATGATGTGGATATTTTTTCTTTACATAAACTTTTGTTAGACGTTTCCATCAAGGTTAGACCATAGGTATCGTTGAGCCTCGATGCCATAATATATTCCAAAGTCTAAGTTCGACGTTGGATAGATTTTGGGAACAAAACCATTACATTTTCAAGAAATCGAAATTTTTTTTTTTTACAACTATTTTTCATTTATATAACTATGGATGAGTAATATATCAAGATTATAAGAATACAAAATTGATTTAAAAAAAAAAAATGAAAGAAATAGAAGAAAAATTGATAATGAAAATCTTCAATAGATCATGGATCGAACACGAGAATGGGTAGATCTACAAGGTGCATCATTGTTCCTCCAATCTAGAGTCTCTTTGTTGAACTCCAATGACTTTTTGCTAGAGAAAATAACACACACGCACACAAATACTCTCTCTCTCTTTCTTTATTTCCATAGAATAAAATGTTGGAAGGGAGGAAGTTATAATTTAGAAGATTATTTTTCAAAGATTTATTGGAAAGAAATACAAGTGAGGATATTTCTGTCCAAAAACATAAGTATCGGAGCAAATAACCCTATTTTGAGTATTAAAAAAAGTGATCATTTATAAAAAAAGATATTCTTTCGTTGCCTAGAAAGAAAGAAGGTAATACAAACATGAGCTAATGATAGGAATTGTTTATCCTCGATCTAACTAGATAGAGGACGACTAGTAAAGACTGAAAATGACTTCCCTCCCTTATGACCCTGTTCGCTCGATCGATTTATCACACTTGGATGACTATTTTAAAATGACTCGAGAACCGAAGATGGGTTGCCCTTTGGTTTGAATCAAAGGTCCAATAGAACAGTACAGGAAACTAGCCTAATAGATTGGAAGTACTTAATCAGGGGGAGTCAAGACTAGACCAAGGGCAAGGGCTTAACATCTCGAAAAGGCAAGGACTCCAAAAAGAAGCCAAACTTAAGGCCGAGAACAACAAGCTTAAGATTGAGAGCCAAAACAGTATGAGAAGAAAGATGGCTAAATCTGCTCAAAGGCAAAACGAACGCCCTAAAAAAAGAAAATCAAAGTGAAAATTGTTAGTTTATGGAGGATGGACAGATCGTCCCAATTGGAAATGATGACATAATGCATAGGTCTCATTAGAATAAGTGGTTGACAAAATCAAAGTGAACCTACGGAATTTTTATGCTAAAAGTCTTTTTTTTTTCAAAAATATATCAAATAAAATTTAGAGAGTTTCTATTGCCACACCAACTATTGCTAACATAACCCCATATGTGTGCTAATTCTTTGTGATTTACATAAGTATTGGGGTGGCGTTAGAAAAGTTTGTGTGGCAATAAAATCTCTCAAAATATAACGATGCAAACCACAGAAAACATACCAATCTACTGTTCAAATCATCAACCTTACATGTGTGCCACGTGTGAAACATAGATGGCGAGGATCTCTCCTCGTCTCCTTTCGTTCCTCTAGTCCTAGCAAAACCATTATCCGAACTCATTTTGAAAACTGTGAAGCGTGAAGTAAGTGTGAGTGTAGGAACTAAGAATCGCTTCCTCTTCTTCTTGAAATAAAGAAAAAGAAACAGAGTTAGCAGCATTTGATTTCCGAAGCGAAATGACGACAATGTCCTTGGGATGCTGTCGCTCCACCTTTCTATCGGGCGAGTTGGCGCTCACCAGGTCTTCCCTCGCTCTACCTCGTCATGCTAACATGCGCAATGTGCGCTTCGTAACCTCTGCTACTGCTTCTAAGCCTGCATCGACTGGAAAACGCGAGCCTCGAGGCATCATGAAGCCCAAACCTATTTCTCTTGCAATGCAAGATCTCCTTGGTGTCTCTGAGATCCCTCGAACCCAAGCTCTCAAGCAGATTTGGGCTTACATCAAACAGCATAATCTCCAGGTCACCATTTCTGTTTTAGTTTTTATTTTTATTTTTATTTTTATTTTTTATATATATTATTATGTATTTGGTTACAAATCATTTCTGTTGATTTTATGTGTGGATAAGGTTTGTATGTGTAGTGGGTATTTGTCTTTGTTGTCAAATAACTGAGTTTTTAGATTCTTATTAGTAGTTTTAGGTGTTAATATAGTTGGAAAAGGCTGCATTGATGGTTGGATTACCCTGATACACGAAGGGTACCCAAACAGGGGGGAAAAAGGGAACTTGAGATTTTTTAAGATCCCAAAGACCATTATGGTCTAGGTGCTTTTGGGTGTATTGGTTAGTAGTTTAGATGTTAATATGGTTGTAAAAGGTTGCATTGATGGTTGGGTTACTGTGGTGCACAAAGGGTACCCAAGAAGTGGAGGAGAAGGGGGACCTTGAGATGTTTAGCGACCCCAAAGACCCTTAAGGCCTAAGTGAGTTGGGGTGTATTGGTTAGTAGTTTTAGATGTTAATATAGTTGGAAAAGGTTGAATCGATGGTTGAGTTACCCTGATGCACAAAGAGTACCCAAGAAGTGGGGTAAAGGGAACCTTGAGGTGTGTTATGACCGCAAAGACCATCAAGTCTTAGGTGCTTTCGGGTGGATTGGTTAGGTTTGTATTAAATGGTATCAGAACCAGCTCTATAGATTCAAATTTCGGAAAAAGGCTACCCGGGGGAGTGGGGTAGAGAAGGTTAATGTAGCAAAAGTTGCCAAAGAGTCTTGTGAAAAGGGTTACCTCGGGGTCCATAAAGAAGGGTACCATAGTAAAAGTCACCACAGAGTGAGCCAGCCAACTTAGGACACTACCCGTGGAGTGTGTGTTGTGTAAGATGTCTTGTATTCTTGTTTGGGATTGGGATTCAAGAGGCAAAATTGAAGGAGACTTCTTTCGAAGCAGAGTGAGCTCGAGATCATGTCTTTTTTGGAGAAGTCTGTAAGGAATTCAACCAGAAATTCCCAACCCGTGAGAAACAAAAATAAAGAAAAAAAAAAAAAAACACGTCGAAAAAGAAAGTAATCACACGCAGAAGACATTATTTACATGGTTCGGCAATTTGCTTACGTCCACAGAGTTGCAAGGATTTCACTATTATCGAGAAGAATTACAAAGTGCAGTTCTAGTCTCAAAAACGACAACCAAGACCATAAAAAATCCTAATCACCAAAAACGGCTTCTATATACCGCGCACAGGATTTACAATGGATTACAAAACGAGTCCAAAATTTTTTCCCGGGGGCGTTGTCCCCTGGGCCCCTAGGAGGCTTGTCCATGAGCCTTCGGCTTGGGCCGACTCCATGGACTAAGTCTCAGAAAATCTCCCATCAAAATACCACACAAACATTATTCGGGTCAGGTCAGGTCGTCAACCGGATCAAACATACCTAGGCTCCACAAAGCCCAACAAAGTCATCTAGGGATTCTTTTCAGGAAAAGGGAGAAACTTTTTCTCTTGTCCTTGTTTGCTAGAGTCTAGGACTAGAACTTTGAAAGAATATAGTGATTAGATTTTGATTTTGATCCGTCGACGTAGGCACATTGCCGAATAACGTAAATCCTTGTGTTTTGTGTGCGATTCTCTGTTTTTTGCTAGTACGTTTTTCACAATGTGGTGGTGTATTAGGACCCCGAAGAGATGGGGGCTCGACTTTCCGCACCATTAACAACACCTAGGTGCTTTTGATGTATTCGTTCAGTATGAATCAAGTTGTCTCACAGATGTAGTTAGATATGACTGCTCATCTAATACATGAGAATGGGGCTTGATAGAGCTATTAATTGAACCAGTGAGAGAACGGTCCACATCCTCACTACCTTTTGGTGAAAATGAAGGCCCACTAGTTGATTCTTCCTCCCTTCTTTGAACCTTTTCGTTATAACTGTTCTTGAAGTCAATCTAGTTGTCACATTTATTTCCACTACTTTTATTTTTATGTAATTCACTTATATGAAATGCGAGACGAAGAGAGGGAAAGATGGTTAAGATTTGATAATGCTTTTTTTTTTTTAATATTTTTTTTATAGCAAGATTGTAGAGAGAGAAAGAGAGAGAGGAGATTGTGTTGCAATCTTTGAAATGAATAATTGGGATTTCTTACCATTTATATAAATTTCAAAACTTCTTTTAAATTTTAGATAATGTTTAGCTCACAATTCTCCGTGTTTCTTCTTACTTTGTAGTTTTATGAAATTTATTAAGATTTTGCTTTTAGTATATTGTTGTTCTGGTATGTTTGTTATACTAAAGAGGTTTAATAGAAAAATTACAATATTTGAAATTAAATGCAGTTTCCACAATCATATCCCAAGTTTTGAATGTCATGAAAAATGCTAATCGTTTATATTACAGTGAGGAGACAACTGATTTTCTCGCTGGCTCACACTTAGAACACAAAATTACTGTTTTTAGTTTGGCTTATTTTTGAATTTGGGGGTCCTCGATGGTTGCTGGAATGAACTTCTTGTAGTATTTTTTTTAGATTATCATTTTTGGAGTTAATAGTAATCAGTTGATCTACCAAGAGTTAATCGTAATCAGTATATCGTCCTTATTGCCACAATAATTGTTTGGAGTTCTCTTTGGCTGTGCTTGATGTTTCCCTAAAATTTGGTTGGTAAAATGTGCTAATCAGTATTGAAAAGTAATTAGATTGGGGACATTTTGAGAAGATAAGTATGCTTGAATCAAGGTTAGAAAAACAAGCGGGCGAACCCTACATTGCAAAATAAAGTTTCTTTGCTTTGTTGTGGTGGGGTTATGGATGTGGTTCCAGCTCACTCCAGTTTTTTCATCTTGTTTTGCTTTTATGTTTGGGCACAATTTTATATTTCTAATATATAGGAATCTTTCTCTCCAGCCTGGCTTAATCATTAAGTGGAATGGTTTTTGTTCTTACCCCTAGTCCTTATGCATAACCCCTGGATGGTTTCATAATTTAAAAAAAGGGTAAAAGAATATCAATGTTCACAACTTGTCTGATTGATTCAGACCTCAGTCCAGTCAGCTTTGTTTGGCTGTGCTCTAACTACCAGTTTTATGAAAAAAATATCTTGATTAGGAATTATGAGTTTGATTATTTAATGTTGATTACATATAATTTTAAGTTCTTCAATTTACAGTATCACTCTTTCTTGAAAAAAGGTAGGAGTGAGTCATTATATTTGTCACAACAGACAGAAAATTTATTAGAAAGATGGACTGATGGAGCTCCCTATCATATTCAGGGAGAAGTATGCAGTTGAGTGGAGGAAGAAAGGATCCGAGTGGGTTATAATTAAGAAAGCCTACCCATTAAGAATTAAAGAGAAGCAAGAAAAGGAGATATAATATAACATATATAGAATTTATGAAAAGTGGACTTAAAATTGCAGTAGATTGTATTCTGATGTTGCAACATCGGAGCTTTTATAGCATCTAAAGCTTCATATTTCCTCATTGTGGTGTTGTAAAACAATGATGTATGTTGCTTTGTGTGATCGACCCCAAACAATAAAGCAAGTCTTTATTGATGAATTGTTCATTCCTTGGCTCTAAGTTGGGATTTGGTTCTACATACGATACTATTTCCGGTATGGTCAGTCATGTTAGATTTAGACCTAACTGCTGGTATTACTTCATGTGCATGGTCAATGGAGATCAATGCCTTTTCTACTCGCTTTGTTGTCCTTGGTAGCACTCATGTTGATTATTGAGGTTAATCTTTTAGAGTATCTCCAGCTAGATTGCTAATGCTGTTTGTTTTGCAATTGTTTTAGAGATTAAGGGTGTGAATTGTTAGATGTTAGAAGCTTACCATGTCCTCTTGATTTGCTTGTTGGTCAACTTTCGACCAAGATTACTTGTCAGTCTAGGTTGGTCACTCTTGCTTGAATCCAATAAATGTCAAAAAATTATTGTCATGGTTGCTTTGAGATAGGAAATTGTCAAGTTGTTCACTTTCAATTACGGGCCTATTATTTTGATTACTGTCATAAGCATTGAACCATCAACTTATTGCCTTGTTCTATCACATTTAAAATTTTAATATCTAAAATCTATACTTGTCAAGTAGGTGCCAATAAATTCTTCGAGGAAGATATTTTTTGTTCGACTTTCTCACAATGAAAGTTGTCTGTAAGCTGTTTGTGAATCTTTTGGAGTTCTTTTATCTGACTTTATTCCTGAAAATGTTTGCACCTACATCCATTGACCTTTCATTGACGTTTAATGGAAATTTGGATGTTCAAAGGAGCAAAACAAATTGTCTCCATAGACCCTAGCTTCCGACCGGCATAACTTTACAACCACTTACCATAATCACTTTTATCAATAAATTTTATCTTTCATCGAGAATTTTTTCCTTAATTTTTCCATTTGGATTGAAGGTTTTATCCCAAGTAAGAAAACACTTTCTACTTATCTTCTTTATGTTTCAACTATGTCAAAGAACTTGTAAAAGAAACCAGCAGAAAAATAATTATCTTGATTTTCCTTAAAAAGTTGTTCTGCTCCGAGACTGGGCTGAACAGTTTAGTGAAAATGGGATTTAATATCTGGCTCTTTTATTAAATATGTTTTTCATAAATTTGATTACTGCTGTTTATATTTTTATCTTTCACTAAACATTTACTATCATTTCTTTTGTCCTGATACCGTTCTTGTTACCTATTTCTTTTCGTAGGACCCGGAAAATAAGAAGATCATTGTGTGCGATGATAAGCTCAAGAAAATATTTGCAGGGAAAGATCGTGTTGGCTTTCTTGAGATTGCAGGGCTGCTTAGTCCACACTTTATCAAGTGAAAGATAAAACCGGTAGAGAGAACTAATTCTGAAGTTGAAAAATTATCCATCAAGTAGTTTCATGTGCTTGAAGGTTTTGTTTTGAGTTGATTACATTAACAGGAAAATTTGACTTATTTTGCTTTAATAGCTTAGACTCTTGCTCTTCCTTTCATACTCCTTATTTGCATAGAAAGATATTGTTATTTTGTCAAGCTTTGCTTCTGTGCTTTAAATGCCGTATCTATTTTGCTCATACCCGATGTCTGGCTAGTATTTTGGATCATTATGGATGTCGAAACACATCTTTTATAAATTATTCTCTTTTCATGTTCTCTACCTTCTCCTTGTTACTCAACAAGTTTTGCATTTCTAAGTTTCAGATTTTAAGGCTATTTTACATGATGTGTTGTTTTTCACCCCCTTTTGCAGAACAATCGTTATAATTTGACATGTTAGATTATTTTTTTCCCTTGCAATCATGCTTTTATAACTAGACATATAAGATTATTTATCCACCACTATTAGGTATAGTTATAATGCACTTCACCGTATCTCTCTCGTGAATTAATGGATGGATTTAATTATATTAGATTAGATTACTTTTTCTGGATACATTTTGTTTCTATTTAGGATTGCTCTTTATTTTCTTTATAAACCTATTAGGATTCATTGTAATGTATTCCAACGGTCATTGATCTTCTGATCATACTCTAAATCTTTGTTATCGTTGTTCGACCTGTAGTAGTGCCATTACTTACTTGGTCTACCGCACTACAATCAATCCATGGCCTCACCATAACCATCACGTTGTATCGTCGGTGCCACTTCAGTGTTCTCGTTCTCACCTGCTACCATTCCTTCCATTTTGTAATAGCTGCTTTTATCACACTATCCATTCTATTACGGCCGTTCATGGGACATATGTAAAAACAATGGTTTTTCAAAATATGGGTTAGAGGTTTTGATTGAGCTGAATTTTTGCGAGGATGGTCACTATGATGAGAAGATCATCCTCACAAAAAATCAGCTCAATCTGAAACTTCTAAATCCATCAAAAGTGATTTACAAGTTATTGGTAAAAAAGTCGATGGTCCACATTCTAAATCACTTTTAATGGGGTTAGAAGTTTCAGATTGGACTGATTTTTTTTTTTCCGGATGATCTTCCTATCATAGAGATCATCCTCACAAAAAATCAGCTCAATCCGAAACTTTTAACTCATATTTTGAAAATTTATTAATGTTATATTATTCTTAGATATGTTTTTTCATGTCCCTTGATCCGTTTTCTTCTATTATTTATATTATTTTCCCGTAGGTTTACCGCATGGTAACGCCCCATTGCCCGACTTAAATTACTTCAGTTCAACCCAAATTTTGGGTAATTTTGACATCTCCCCCTATGTTTTGTTGAATATTAGAGATACCCCTTATGTTTTCAATAAGTTAACATACATCCTTTGTCTTTATTAGACATATAAAGACAAACACTGGAGTCAGAGAGAGATTTAAGTTACTTTAGAAATGACAAAAATACTCACTTTCTTTGCAATTAACATGATTTGATGGCCAAATCTCTCTCCGGCATATCCACCTTAAAAAGTCGAAATTACCCCCTCTCCCTCTCTCTCAATTCCCATCATTTATGCAAGAAAGTTGCGGTTGGCACTCTTACTTTTAATTATTATACATCAATTTCTTAAATTATTTATCATACCTCAAACAAAGATTAAAACACTCTTCAAACATTACAAAAGTTTAACTTAAATTATAATTTTAACATTTCAAAAATTTATGATACTCGTTCAAACAATTCTAGTTGTCGCCTACAATTATGATTAGGTTCATATAAAAAACCTAAACGCAAAAAATCGAAATGTAGGAAAAAAATGTGAGTTTTTATTGGCACCCCAACTTTAACTTATTGTACACCATACATTAATATTCTTTGTTTTAAATTAGGTGTAATAAGTAAATGTTGAGGTGCCAATAGCAGTTCTCTTATACAATGTTATACCATTATCACCTATGGAATAAACTGTCTACATATTAAGTAATAGAAAATATGTAAATATATTATACCTATAAGAGCATATTTAAATTAATAAAATAATTGATATTAGATTAGGATTACATGGTCAAGATCTAATTTTTCTTCCTAAAAAAATTTAGATATTTTAAATTCAATTTTGATTAGGTAGAAATATAAATTGAGTTGACTTGATCAAACCATCTTTTCTTGGATGAGTCAATAAAATTCGGTCGAATCAATCGATTTTGTGTATTTTTTATAAAATAGATAATTTTGAGTAACTTTTAACCCAAAATCTTATCAATATATATATATATATATATATATTAACGTAACTTTCAATCTGGGCTGTTCATCCGATCTTTATCCAACGGTCTTGTGACGTTTGCTATTTCGACTGATTTTAAGGCGAGACCCGAACGCGACCCATATATATATATATATATACAAGTTACTCAAAATTAACTATTTTATCAAAAAATTTGTTAATTCAACAAAGTTAATTTTAAAAATCCATTTAAGTTGGTTTGTAGTTCTCTTATTCTTATAACCAATATTTTATCAAATAATTGTAATTTTTATAGGAGGATTAGAATATATTTAGTCACTAGATCATTTTATATATATAAATTGTTCAAAATTAACTATTTTATCAAAAAATACAAAAAATCAGTTGATTCAACAGAGTTTTATGAACTCATCCAAGGAAATATGACTTGATTGAGTCAACTCAATTTATATTTCTAACTAATCAAAATTTCATTCAAACTTTTTGAGAAAAAAAAAAGATCTTGACCGTGTAATCTTAATCTAATATCTATTATTTTATTAATTTAAATATACTTTTATAGGTATAATATATTTACATACTTTCTATAACTTAATATTTAGATCATTCATTCCATAGGTGATAATGGTACAACATTGCATGAGAGAGATTGGAAGTTTGGCACTACAACATTTACTTCCTACACCCTAATTAAAAACAAAGAATATAAGTATATGATTGAGAATAAGTAAAGGTCGGGGTGCCACTAAGAGCTCTCAAATTTTATTTTTTTACTGATTTTGATTTTTTGTGTCTAGGATTTTATATGAGCCTAATCATAATTGTAGGCAATGACTGGAACTATTTGAATTGAGTGTTATAAATTTTTGTAATATTAAAATTATAATTTGAGTCCAACTTTTGTAATGTTAGAAGAGTATGTTTTAATCTTTCATTGAGGGTGTAATAAATAATTTAAGAAATTGGTGTATAATAATTAAAAGTCAGGTGTCAATAGCAGTTTTCTTGTATAAATCAACATTTTAGTAACTTCTAAATTGAGAAAGGATAGTTTCGTCTTTTTAAGATTGATATCTCTGAGAGATATTCGACCATCAATTCACATTAATTGCAAGAAAGATTAGAGAGTATTTTTGTCATTTCAAAAGTAAGTTAGGGTATGTTTGATTGCATGGAAAGTCACTTTCCATGGAATTTGAAATCCATGGAAAATTAGTTGTGGAAAATAGGTAGGGTTGGAAAATCAAATTCCATTGTTTGATTTCACTTGGATAAAATCATGGAAAAATATGAGAAAAAAGAAGAAGAGAAAAAAGAGGAAGAAGATGAGAGGAGGGGGAGAGGAAGAAGAAGATGACGAGGAAGAGGGAAGGGGGAGGATGTGGCGATGAAGGTGGCGACGGCGACGGTGGCGGCGATGGCGACTACGGCGTCGGCGATGACGGCGACGGTGGCGGTGGCGACGATGGCAGCGACGGAGGTAAGTGAGGAAGATGGAGGGAGAACGTGGTGGTGGCGGAGGAGGTGAGGGATGGAGAAGAAGAAAAAGAAGAAGAGAGAGAGAAGGTGGTCGGAGACGGAGCCGACGGCGACGACGATGGTGACGACGGCAAGGTTAGTGTAATGGTGGTGGTGGTGGTGGTGGTGGTAGGGAAGAATTGAGGATGGAAAATATGGGTGGATTTCATTTTCCCACCCATATGTGTGGGAAAGTGAAATCCATGATTTAGTGGACTTTTTGAATGGGGTGGAAAATGAATTTCCATTTCCATGTGCAATCAAACACTTGAAAAATGTCATTTTCCATGGAAATTGATTTTCCACCCTATTTTCCATGTGCAATGAAACATACCCTTAATTCTTTCATTAATTCCATCGTTTGTCTTTGTAAGGAAGTCAAAGGGTGCATGTCAATTTATTAAAAATATAAGGAGGTATCTCTAATATTCACTAAAACATACGGGGTATGTCAAAATTACCTTATTTATTTATTTATGATCAAGCTCATCATCAACCAAAAAGTAAAGAAGCTCATCTTGAATGAAACCCATAATAGGGTCTATGGAACCAATATTAGAGATTATGATGGCACCCATATTAAGACCCTAAAGAGGCAACAACCAATGATAGAGCCCACGACAAACCCTATATCAAGCTCATTTTAAGGCCCAACAAAGTCAATCCAATTATTTCATTTCATGGTTGTCTCATCTAGTTTTGAGTTAATTTGTGATATCCTTCTTTTAAGTCACTTGCTAATTGAGGAAGCCATCCTCAATGGCATGCATTTGGTAATTAGCAACACTTCGTTGACAATTATGTTCTTAGAGATCACATATTATTTTGAAAATTAAGATATCCGAACCTCTTAGAGCACGAAACTAATCCTCGAGGCTCATAGAGTCCCACACTGATTGTTTATCACCATCAGTTTGAGAGAACATATTCAGGTATTATTTGTGCTGCACTGTAATAAGGTGTAATGTGATAATATCATGTTAATGAAGATTAGAATCGAATCTAATTAAATTAGATTAGATTATTTTAACTTGGATAGAGTTTATTTCTATTTAGAATTGTTCTTTATTTTCTATATGAAACTATTAGGATTCATTGTTAAGTAATCCAACAATAAAGTGCATCAATATAATTATATTATTCCTCATCAATTCGCCTTTGGTCACCTACCTAGAGTGATTTTGCTCCCTAATACGCCAAATAACAGATAATATGTTTTTGCGTATTCACTTTGAACCCCCACTCCCCCCCCCCCCCCCCTTCATATGTAAAGGGATTCTAATTGTAGTTTTCAATTGAGATTTTCCTTAGCAGAGTTTACAAAAAATCAATTTTTTAGCTTGACTCATTGTTACCTTAGAGATTGTTTCACAATACTTTAGTCTTGGAATCATTGTTTTAAATCTAGGATTGCCCCCCAACCAAGTTTTCCAATTTGATTCTCTTTAAGTGACTTTGTTGGAAAACTTGGTCATCTTGTTGAGATTTTATGAGCTCTATCAAAGCTACAAATTACAAGCAGATTTTTTAAATATTTATGATCTATATAAAAGGAAATTCTGTGATCTTAGAATGGTAAGTGAAAGAATAATGATTTTAGGAAAAAAAGAAGAGTAGAAATATTTGGATAAAAAATCAGTAGGAACCATGGATTCAAATTGAATACATGCATCTCCATACAAACAGATGTCGATGGATGACCTGCAACACACATTATCATAATCAATATCGTCGTTATTGTTGTCGTGTCGTCATCATTATAAATGACTTTGGAAAGTAAATACTAGGCTTTGTTTCTTTTAATCAAAGTTTATAGCTTATTTAGCTGTATTTTATTATTTAAGCCGCATTTTCTTGAGACCAACCTCACACACTTGTACTACTACATATCTCAGCTTCCTCTTTTGCATTATTTGTTGCAAAGCATGCACACACATTATGAGACTCACATAATATATTATGGTTATTGAAATAAATTATTTTGAATATCTGCTTTGTGATTGGTTGGATTATTTTGGGACCACAGTGGGTTTCTTTTTCGTAGGACAAGCTCCAGACAACGAGCGGTGGTCCCCCGTTCTTCTCCGCCGTTCACTCTGCACACTACATTATCACACCTATGGGAAGAACGAGATGGAATTCTAGCTAGACCATGGTCAATTGAAGTAGATCTTATGATTTTACTTGATATTCTATGATACATCCTTGGTCGATCCGTACTGTTTAATCCATGGGGGATGATTTAATTTTATATATTGTCGTAATTTGCTCTAGGTTGAGATCTTTGGGTCAATCTAACTATTAAGATGGCCCATTCAACGAACGGTTCAGATCAATGAGTTGGTTAGTTAGCTTCATGGATCATAACTCATAAGGGAGTTAGGGCCATTGAAAATGGTGACTTTTGTTCTATTATATAATAACCTCTTTTATGTGGTAATTAGATTTAATAATTATATTTATACTTCCATGTAAAACACTTTGCAGGAGAAGTTGAGGAGGAACTCAAAACCAAATCTAGACAACATAATGACAAGAAACATTGGGAAAAAACAAACATATTAACAAACTCTTTTCCCATTCTTGTTTTGGGGATTATTATAGATCCAAGTCTGGCTTTTGAAATAAATAAGGAATGTTGGATTAAATAAAAGAGTAAGGACCATCCCATCTCTATGGGCACTATTTTCCTTGGCTTTCTGATGTGGGAAGCACTTTCAAGAGCAAGAAGAAGACAAAAATAAATGAATTAATACTTAAAAAAAAAGGCCCAAAATCCAGTTAGATCTTATGAGATATCACCTTGTTTAAGTTTGTGGTGATTTATTCTATAGCTGGTTGCCAAACAAGTTGATGGGTACCAAAACCTTTAAAAATTAAATACTTGATATGGAAACTGTGGAACTGACATATTTCTGAGGGACTACAGACAAGACATGGTAAGATAAGACATTCAATTCAGAGGGATATTTTTCATCTTAAAAATCTTCTAAATGTATCATTGATTGAGTCCTTTCCAATCGAGGAGAGTCTTCGAAACTTGATTAAGATGTTAAAAATCAAATTTTTGAATGAAACTGATGAGATCGAACGGTTATGACCTTCAATCGTGAGAAATGTGGGAGATGAGGTCCAGGGACCATTTAGAAAGAAAAAATTTACTAAATGTCCTATCAATCTACCATCGAAAACTTAAGGACTTAGAAAGCAATCTTTCAACGAGAGTCTTTTAAGTAATTTTCCCTAAAAATATTCTAAACATATCATTGATTGAACAATTTGGTTAAGTAAGCATGAGACTTCCATCCTACACATCTTCTCTTTGGTAACCAAGCCCTTGGGAAATTTGTTTTCAAAGTTGGTCATTTGGCTTAAATTTAATTGAATCAATCTAAAATCCGTTAAGAAGTGTTTTTTTATATCTAGATTAGCATTATTCCCTTAACAAAGGACACAAATATATTTACACCTTGCGAAAGTACTTTGAACGAAATATAATGGGAAATAATTTTAGAGTTGTGATATTCGAACTCAAAATTTTTCACTCGGTCTGTACTTAGTTAATGGGGTAAGTGTACAGAATCATAAATCTTTTTTCTTCGGGATACACAAGGAAAAAGATCTACAGTTCTATGCACTTGTCACGTCAACAGTACATATCGTGTGAAAATTTTCAAGTCAAAAATCATTAGTCATAATTTTGGTAACTTGTGTCCATATAAAGTCCCCACTACAACACCACTGACTCAACTCATCTTCTAAGGATCTTTATGATAGCAGATGGAAAATGGTTTTCTTTGGAAAATGTGATTCACTGGCTTATGAGTTTGATAACGTATTTCAAAAATAAATTTCCAACTGAAGCAAATTTCCCCTAGGAAGGAAACCAAGAAAATGATTTTCGATGTCCTAATGTTATTTTCTCATGATTACCCTCACCCTCAAAACTAAAAACCAATTCCATTTTTTGCATTTTCCTTGTTATAATCAAAAGGTGGAATTCATTTTCCCAATGAAATCATATTTTCTAGAATATAAATTCCCTGCAATCATACACACCATTAGAGCCAAAATTGTGGCACTTTTGGTTGGGGCCGTAATAGCGTCTATAAATCTGAAAGCAAACTCTGATCTTTCCAAGAACACCTGCTCGTATCAAACACCTCTGCAGCTCTTTTTGCTTTAAAACAGTCAAAATGAGTTCTAATCACTTGCTTATATGAAAGACAGAATCTTTAGGTAGCATTTAGGGGCCACTTCCTTGCTTTTTGTCACTCTAAGCTCTTTAGAGTATGTAGTTTTAGTTAGAGGCATGGTGGCTCAGCTTTCAATTTAACACAAAAGTTGGAAGTTGAAATAGACCAAAAAATACTAGTTTTTCAAACAACTTCTTGCTTATAATGAAACATTACTTGGCAAATGTTGTTGGAGAGCTTTCAAGATTCTCCTGCAACCAATTCGGATGTAGCACATGTGCTTTGAATGTACCCTGCAACAAGCATATGAAGTTGGTAATAAAAATTAAAAATGATCTATTTAATTTATTGACTACACAATGGGTATTGGGTATTTGTAAGGTTGGTTCTAGTTCCAAAGGTCTCAAACGAAGTACCAACCGATAAGAATTAGTGCTATATTAGGCTTAGACCCGTAGCTCAGTTAGTTTGACACATTACAAAGCAACTCTGACGTTGTGGGTTCAAGCCTAGCTTACCCTTGAAAAAGAAGAGCTAATGCTCCATCGGAATTATGAGGAACTTGAAAACTCTCCAATAACACTGCTACATGATGATTTTAGCTTTTAAAAAAAACCACGTACTCCACGTTGAGTTCACTTTGAATTCTTGATGAAGGTAGAATCAAAGACTATGTGGCTCGACACTAAAATTTGGATAATCAGGGTAATTTTGGTAAAAATTATAGAAAATTGCAATCCACAACCTTATATAATCATGGTGGTATGAGTTCGCACATGCCACCTTTTAGTTATAGTTAAAGAACATTTATGTCTTAGTACCTCGTCGATTAATATTTAATTGGATAACTTAATATTCTTGTAATTTTTTTTATAGATATGCAAGGTTCAATTGGTTTTGACCTCATCTACTTGAATTTTGGAGTTACTACCATTCAATGAGTTTAAGGTGTAAATGAACACCATAAAAGAATGTTTTGAAATCTGTTTTTTCAATAAATTAGTGACTTAAATTTGATTTTAACCAAGAGTTCAAGGGTTAAAAGATTTGATTGTGAGACAAGGAAGGTGTTAAACATCTTATCTCACTTACCAAGTTGGTAGTTATCAAGTGTTGGCTAAAAGTGAAGTACAAACCGTTTTTTTTTTTTTAAGTTAGAAAGATAGTAGGTATTTACAAAGATATAGATGAATAGGTATGTCCCTTATCTTACTTTTGGATGCAATGAGAAAGTAAAAAAAAAGGAAGAATCCTACTTGTTGGAATTTTTTGTTAACTTAAGATTTGAGTGTAAATCTGCGTAGATTTGAATCTTTTGAACCTCTAGCATATTGTCACATGATTTGTATTCACATTAAAGTTTATTTTTGTTGATTAAGCTCTAGTAACATACCTATGTTGGGTAAATCCTTTGAGTGTTTTCACCTTATGTAGGAGAATATGTCCTCTAGGGATTTTTTTGTTGTTGTTGTTGTTGTGGGCTTAGAGTTTTACGTGCAAGTCTATAGAGACTCACTCTTTCGACTCGTAGTCATTTTAAAACTAAAGAAGGTGTGTGTGCAATGAGTGCATGTATGTAATGTTCCAATGGAACTTATTTATAGACTTAAAAAAGGGAAAATCACCTCACACTGTGAGAGATTACTCTCTTCCTCCTTAGGCTGGTAAAAGGAAACTAACTACTTTACTTACTTGAATATTGAAAAAACTAGAAAGCAAAGAAAATAAAAGATAATTACTATTGAACATAAATATTCCTTGAGGAATTTATTATGGATTTAGAAAATAAAGGATTACTTCACATTGTGAATGATTACTCTCTCCTTTCTTAGGCCATTAAAAAAAAAATCAAATACGTTACATTACAAAAAATTAAATGTGCATAAAAGTAAAGAATGTGATAGATAGATGGAGTATTTGGGATTTAGGGTTTGGGAGGGACAATAAGCTAGAACAAAAAATTAAATTGTTCTCCCGACCTTGATCATCTTCATTTTTTCTTTCTTCTTCCCCTTCTTATTCTAGGCTTCTAAAATGTGCGAGGAATCAATTTGACAATAAATTAAAACAAAAAAAATTAAATGGTTGTCCCCACCTTGATCTTCTTCATTTTCTCTCTCTTCTTCCTCTTCTTGTTCTAGGCTTCTAAAATGTGCGAGAAATCAATTTGACAATAAGTTAAAACAAAAAAATTAAATGGTTCTTCCCACCTTGATCTTCTTCATTTTCTTTCTCTTCTTCCCCTTCTTGTCCTAGGCTTCTAAAATGTGCGAGAAATCAACTTGATAGAATTTTGGGACTCGAAACTTGCCTCCCCCTTTGCCTTGAAAGGGTCTTCTATTCATGATAAGCTCATGACATTAGGTAGTCAACATCCAAGATAAAATTAAGTGGCCAATGATTACTTAAGACCAAGCTTAAATGAAAATTTTGAAAATCTCTAGATTCTTTTGAAATTGGTCCCATTTCGTGATTTTGAAATTCTTTGGATTGCATCCTTCTTCATTGGATTTTGACGAGCTCTCAGGTTCTGTGGGAATAAATTGGGGTGTCTACATAAATTATATATACAGCATGAATACGAAGAAGATTCAATTCTTAATGAAATTATAAGACAATGATATACTCATGAGAAAAATGGATTTTATGATGATAGGCGTAACATCGACTAATCAATCACGTATGGAGTACTCAGTAACCCTAACTCGGTACCCATTGAGAACTCAAGCAACATCTCTCTTATCCTCTCCTCTCACAAACGGTTGAGTAATTTCTCACTCGTTCTCTTTCTCACAAACACACAGTTAAACCGTTTCTCAGTATTTCGTTTTCGACATAAATAAAGTCGCAAAGTACAATCTGTGTCAGCTCCAACAACGTTCACTCGTGACTTGCCCTAACAAAAGCCAAACCTTTCCCACGAAAAGGCGCATATTAACAAATTATAATAATAAAATTTTCTCGTGCGCCGCTAGGTGTCCAACTCCAAACTACCCCCACCAAACTTTACATCTTTATATATTTCTCCAGGGACTGTATAAACCCTAACCCCAGCCGAAACCCTCCTCGGTCTGACACCACCAAGAAGAATACTAACGTGCGCATGGATCTAACATGCTCAAATCCTTACTGTTTCTTCTGTACCATGAAAGAACCAGACCCATCTCTCAGAAGAGATGGAATCGCAAGATGTTTCAAAGAAATCCCTCTTAGAGACGATCAAGAACACGTTTTGGTGCTGAGTGGCCTATGGAACATCGCCATGACTCAACCAAACGATCCAGAATTCCCTTCTTTGGGTATCTTTGAATGCATGGCGAGCTTTATTTATAGAGGAATCAACGACCGAGATTGGCTTCTTAGAGACCAGAATATATACATCCCTTACTACGCGGCTCACGTTATCGGTTCCTACACTATGAACAAGGTCGAATTTGCAGAGAAGGCCGTGAAATCAGGCGTAATTAATCCTTTAATGGAGCTTTTGAGAGGAAAGATTAGTTGGGTTGAGCAGAGAGTTGCGATTCGAGCACTGGGTCACCTCGCAAGCTATGAAAAAACCTTTAACGCTGTTGCAGAGTATGAAGAAGAGATAGTAGAGCTAGCCATGGATTTGGCTTCTACTTGCCTTGATGTGGTGTACGTTAAGTTTGTGAGTGTGAAGGATAAGAAGAAGAAATTGAGGTACCACTGTGATTTGTTAACAAGAGGGGTTGGAGGATTAGAGATGGAGAATCGAAAAGCAGAGGAATGGGCAAGCCAGCTTCAATGTTGGTCTCTTTATCTCCTTAATTGTTTCGCTTGCAAGGAACGATCTTTGGATCTGATTTGCAAAGAAGGGTTCTTGAATGATTTGTGTGAGATGTGGGGTGGCTTAGTGAACCATACTTCCCCTGCTGGTGTTGGTTTGCTTAGAATTCTATGTTACAGCAAAACAGGGAGAGAAAGAATTTCAGAATCAAATCATGTAATAGAGACTCTCTGCAACCTCTCTAGATCTTCCGACGATTGGCAGTATATGGGAATCGATTGTCTTCTTTTGCTTCTTAAAGACCCAGATACAAGATTCAAAGTTATGGAGATCTCTGCTCTGTTTCTTTTCGATTTGATCCAAATTAGAAGTCTTGGAGGAAGAACTAAAGTTGGGGAATCCATTTCAAGAGCACTTTTAGTAGATTACAGAGAAAAAAAATCAAAATTGAATTACCCTTACAGCAAATCCGTCAAAAGAGTATTAGATGCGATATGGGATTTGAAGATGAAAAGAAGAAAACAAGAGATGGGTATCTCTGAAGAAGAACTACAAGAGATAAGGGTTTTAGTGGCTTTGATGAAGCAAGAAGGAAATGAGAAATTTTGGTGTGGAGATATCGAAGAGGCTATGTTGAAGTACTCAGAAGCTTTGGATTTGTGCCCATTAAAGATGAGAAAAGAAAGATTGGTTCTTTATAGCAATAGAGCTCAATGTTATTTGCTGCTAAGAGACGCAGATGCCGCCATTAGCGATTCGACTCGGGCACTCAGCCTGTCGAGTCCAGCAAACTCACACAACAAGAGTTTATGGAGAAGATCGCAAGCGTACGACATGAAAGGGTTGGCTAAAGAGAGTTTGATGGACTGTATAATGTTCGTCAACAGCTGCGTTACGTCGAAAAAAGAGATGAAGCGTGTCAAGATTCCATACTACGCGGCTCGTATGATCAACAAGCAGATGAGTGTCACGTGGCTTTTCTCTGCAGCTGAGTCAAAGTTTACGGAGAAATGTGACGAAGAAGTACGTGAATCTAACGGTGGTGATGAGAGCGATAGTGAAGATATTGAGATAACGATGATGAAGCAGAAGAAGATTTCCATGTCAGGTAAGTTTACGGGATTTTTCTCCGTTTTGAAATTCAAATAGATTTCCTCTAACATGCGCATTTGTGAGGCGTGCTCTTAAACTTTACTGACACAAAGTTTACTTTCTTTTGGAAACTATGGGTTCGCCAAAGGCTGCCACAACAACCGAATCTATCGCTCGTGTGGCGCTTTGGGTGGTCTCATTCTCTCATTTTGAGTTTGATTATTTCATGCAGTTTAGTTTAGTATATATGATGTGCGCACGTTAGACTTTTAATTTTTAACTTCTCTAAATGATTAAGCTGAGATGATCTCTGGAACTACAGTCCAGAGAGTCTAGAATAATACTGGAGTGACGAATGTTATTTGTTTATTTTACACGTGGATGCTGAAATCTTGTATCATATTTACTCACGTGTACTGTGTTGTTTTCAGGTCTATCCACCATTGTAGAAGAACCGTCGTCTATCAGAAAGAACAGGAGAAGAAAGCTAGGAAGAATAACAAGGCGTGGTGGAAGGATGACGAGGGATGATTAGGTGTTTCGCAGGAGAATCCGTGTCTGTAACTTAAGAAAGTGTGCCCTGACCTTTTATCATTTCTCGATGAGAAACCTTGGACGTGATGGTGGTTGTACAATTGGTGAGATTTTTAAAACCAGACCGTACAAGTTTGGATATTTCTCAAGTCAAGAGTATCGTATCGGTATGTCAAATGCCCGATATTTCGGGTTTTTTTTTTTTCGCATGCGACCTGCGTTGCATTCGGAACATATTAGTATGAGAAATTAATATTAATATAAAGAAATAAAATCTTGGCTATAGTGTTACTGGTGGTATCTACTAGTTTCTATTCTTTTTGGATGATAAACCTCTCTCTCTCTCTCTACACTTTTATTAGCTATTAAATCTTGAGATCTCTTCTCTCTTACTCATAACACAAACAAATCTACACAAAATCTTTCTTAGTATCCAAGTTTGGTGATATTAACGGCAACAAATCCTACCTACTACACTCATTGTGACCTCTTGTGTAATTATCGATTCTAACTAACCTATATTTAATCTATGTTTAAATTGGAAAGAAGAGAAGTCAAATATATATATTAAATATTTTAAAAATAAATATTTTGAAATTTATAATTATATTTGTAAGGAATCTACATGGTCCCAATAATTCAAGTTGTTCATCAAAAGAAAACGATGGGCATGTTAGAAGGGAACATCTTGTGTTGAGTAGTTTTTTTTTTTTTTGAATAACGGGGGTTGTTCGGACTTAAGTCCAACTAGGAGGACCAGATGAGCCAAGGTATATGAGACCCTCTCTCGGGCACGTGTAACGCCCGCACATCACATGCACCGGGTAAGTGAGTGAACGCCCTCACAAGTAGCCCCCAGAAAATATTGCTCATACCGGATATTGAACACCAACTACGTAGTCTCACTTTCAATTTCATTTTTTTTAGTATACTTGAAAGAATTATCTTGAATTCTAAATATTATGTCTAGTCGTTCAACTGAAGTCTCACAATTACGCAATTGGCAATAATGAAGTGTATCTCATTCATCTTAATACAATGCATGTTATTCTCTAACATCCTCTAACAATTGCACAATCATTCAAAGAAGGAATATGCAATTGATTTCATTAAATAATTTCTCTTAATCATGTTAGATGACATGTTTATAGATCATGAAATACCAATTGTATTCGTCAGTGGTCATTGCATGTTTGTGAAGTCCATCATTGTCATGTGCACTATTTCTAAAAGAACTCTCATTAGGGAGATTTTAGATAATAATAATAATAAATATCATGAGGCATGAACGTGTGGACTAAGGAGACTAACAGTGATATATAGGAAAGTTTGATTTGTATTGAAGAATATTAAAGGAATAATAAATAGAAGGAAAAAAATAAAGAATTTAGGTCTGACGATATTAAAAAAAAAAGAACGGTGCACAAAGATTGTTCTCTTAGTAGACCTTGGGCTTTGATATCATATAGAAGAAACTTTATCGAGAATTCTTGAAAATTATTACATGAACTCTAATGATGTATTTATAGATAGTACTTCAATGAGATATGGAAATTAACCTAATATGAAAAATTCTAATTATCGATTCTTCCAAATGAAGAATATTTTAATCGATATATATTAAATGTACGTATCATTCTCCATCACAATCAGCTATTTGTGATGAGATACATCCGCGATGATATAGTTTTGTATCTTATGTTTGCTAATCCAATCCACATATCTTATTCTCAAACAACTCACAATCACTAACATTGCAAAGTAGATGTTTTTCACTTTTGTTCATGTTAGCCCCTCCAAATATGCGTAAAAGGAGGCGAGAGGCCTAATAAAGTTTCAGGTACTCAGTTCTCTCCGTTTAAGCTAATTCCTTACCTAATAAAATTGTAGTTTACATTCCAAATTGTGATTTTCCGATAATACACGAACTCTAGATAAGGTGATTAATTGGAGAAGAAAACTTGAAGAGTCGGCATACAACCATATTTCTTAGAGTTTTCTTTTTGTACTTTTTGCTAACCTAGGTGTCTTCAGTCTTCACACATTGGCGAAACTAATCATCATGGGACCGCTCGCATTAACCCACTCAGCAAGATTCAACCTCACGTGGTAGGCATTTAAACCCCGCACCCATTACCATCTGTGTTTAACCCTGGAGGGTTGTTTCTTGAGGTGTTGGAAAGACCAGTATTCATCTTTTGTTTCCGAAGATAATATTAAGTAATATATTGAAAAGTCTTCAGAATATGATACATAGCTTGGCCGTTTTTAATCCGAATCAGTTAATTTTTGAGTCAACGCGACCAAGTTTTGGGCCAACTCAATGGGTTTAAAGCATATATAGCCTTTAGCTACACTTTTTAGGGTTGGCAAGTTTCTGTTTAGAGGGTTTGACAATGTTGAAATTAGACTGAATTCTGTAAAGTTTTGGATTTAAGTACATTTTATTAAAGATGAGTTGTCGCTTGGATCATGATGGCTGTGGTTATTTTTCCATTTGATTAATCAATCTTTCGTTAAGTAAATTAACGTGTGCTTTCTTCTTTGTTTTGGATAAAAAAGGTGAGACAATTACTTAGGTAGATTTCCAATCAAAAAGAATTATTTATAGACAAAAATTTAGATTTTTTTAATGTTTGCCAATGTTGGGACATTCACACTTCGAAGTATTTTTGAATCCCAGCCAGACACGTTGCTTGATCTAAAGTAAAGGTTATACGGCACCTTTGCCAGCATCATCGAAGTCTTATCCCAAAGGTTTGGCATTAAGGATCAGTTAAACGAATCTTATTCTTTCATAAAATTTTATTGAGATTCACATTTTCTATTATTAAAGCAGAATATATATATTTACTTACATTATCTTAATTTATGTTTTATTAGATCCTTTCTTCATGTTTGTAGAATCTTTAGTGTGTATATCTATTTTTTTTAATGATGAGATTTTCCGACGTGTAGGCCTAAATCCACTACATACACGAAATACCTTACAAACCACACATACCAATAAAATAGGGATAAATTCATGTGGGCGTCGGCCAATAAAAGACATGAACTCAAAACCTCTTTTTTTTTTTGAAAGGATGTCTTAGTCACTATATCCAACACTTGTTGGCTAGTTTATATATCTTTTATATTGCAACTTTAATCAACTTTCATTAAATATATTCAAATCATCTTAATAGACTTTATTTTAATTTATCTTTTAATGAAGTTAATTTTTTCTTTTTTTTTCAAATGTATTTATTTTTAATTTTATTTTTCAATCTTTATATCTATCTATCTTAATATTATCATGTCGATCTGTTATGTCCAGTGGAATGTAAAATGAATTATTAAGATCATTTCTGAATATTTCAGTTTGTAGATTTAATGAGAGACCTCTCTCCTCCACTCTGTAGAGGGTGTGTACTGTGTTTTTGCCTATCACATACCTCCAAAGAACATATGGAACTCATCATTACCATTGTGCTTTGTGGGCCTCCAATCTAATCAAAACAATAGTTTGGACTTTGGAGTCCACATTGGTTTGCTCTTAAATTGGATAAATAATGAGCGCAACCTCCCAAAATTGCATGTCGAGTTGATTCATCAACACAGTTGAGTATTTGAGTCGACTCGACACACTTGACTCCTGATTAGTTTTTCTTTATGGTTCATGGTTTCGAAATCTAAAACTCATGCAATACAAAATTTGAAAAAAGATTGCTAAAAGGGGTTCTGTTGAATTAATGGGGGATTAATCAGCTGAGTTGAGAACATCAAATATATATATTTAAATTGATGATTTTTTTTTTCTATAACTTTGAGATTAATAAAAAATCATCAATTTTACCAAAAAATAGTGATTTTTTAATACTATCTCCAGCTCGATTGTTTTCAATGTATCCCTCTGCTTGAAAATTTCCCAAATTTATCTGAATTACTAATCAAATAGTTATCAAACAAAATATTGATGATTGATCCCTACCACATAACAAATTTATCCGAATTACAAATCAAAAACCTAAATTTACAATTTGAGTCTTTGACGACTATTTCAAAATTTTCCCTCCAGTATCTACTTGTGACTTTATTATTTAGAGTAATTTATAATTACAAAGAGCTACAAACAATCATTAAGTTGCTTAAATTATCTTATTATATAAATAAATATATTTTAATTAAATGTTAAATATTAAATATTTATATAAGGGTTGGGATCCATTGACTCCTAAGAATGACTCATGAAGAAAATACATGATCCCAATCCTTTAAACACAAATCCAATGGTTGAGATTTTTGAGTATCTTAATAACATAAATCTCAGACATACTTATCCCAAGGATAAATCTCAACAATTGGATTTTGCATCTAAAGGATCATGTGTTTTTTTCATGAGTTTCTTAAGAGTCAAGGGATCTTGGCCCTTTATATAAATATCAATAGTGACTAATGTCAAAGTAATAAAGTTACTCTATTCTAATATTTTCATTTTTAGTAAAATTATTCTTATTTACAAATGTATAAACTTGCATTCTGACAATTTAGAATGCAATGTTCCTAAACTTTTTTTTTTAATGACGGGAGTGTCCATATCTCGCCCAAATCACTTAGGTACATGCAATACCCCCACAAACCTCACTTACCAAGTAAGCCACGATAAACCCCTCTGAGCAGCCAACAAAGGAGCTTGAACTCAAGATCTCTCCATTTTATAAGGAGACCATTGATAGAGATAAGGTGTATGCATTATATATAATAATGTGAATGAAATACACTAAATCAATGCTATGGCGTATCTCATCACATCTCTTGAAGATTTTATATTTGCATTGATTAGGATCAATTAAGTATATGATGATGGATTGATTAATTATCTTTCCATATTTATGAATATTTTGAATCTATATAAATTCAATGAGATATGTAATCTTCATCCAAGAATTCTCAATAAATTCACATCTTTTATATGGTATTAGAGCCTAAACTCTATTGACAACATGATCTTGGCGTGTCGTTATTTGGTGATGGCACAATCGCCATTGTCAAACCTAAATCATTTAATTCTCTTTACTAGTAGTTAATTATTTTTTTCAGTAAAAGTCTCACTTTTCTCTATGTTTCTACAAACCTCCATACTTTACAAGTTAATGCTTCACGATCTCAATTTTCATTTTATGTAAAATATTTTTAATGAGAGATCATGTATTTAAACACAATCCTTATTCGTATGCGTATGGGAGAGATCACGACAGACTTCATCTAATGGGTCACCAACTTCGACAAACTAAAAAATGAGCGGGATTAGACGATAATAGACTTCACAGATAGGCAACAACCACCATCAAGCATAATTGGACGTTTGCGACTATCCATTATGAACTACTACATGAGATCAAGGACTAATATTTCATGTAATCAATTGCATAGTCTCTCTTTAAAGGACCATGCAAAAGCAGAAAAGGGTGATGGAGTTAAGGTGTATGCATTATAATAATGTGCATGAGATACACTATATATCATCAGATATCTTAAAGATCTTAGATTGCATTAATTATGATCAATTAGATATATTATAAAAGATTGATTATCTTTCCAAATTCTTGGATATTTTGAATCTACATAAATATAATGGGATATGTAATCTTATTCCAAGATTTCTCAATAAATGACTTCTTCTATAGCCATGGCTACTACACCCAACATTCGTTGGTTACATTATTCTTAAGTTGAATGCCATAATCATGATTACCTTTCAATTTAAGGCCTCGAAATTTTATATCCAATCTTATATTCCAACATTTCTGTTAATTTCTTTTCCATGGATTGACAAGAAACAAGATAAATGAGTTAAATAAAAGATTAAAATTAGAAATGAATATATTAGACAAATGTAGGAATAATTCTAATTGGTAATAAGCTAAGAAAAGGTCAATTGAAATTATTTGATCATATACAATGAAGGTTGTTTTTACACCCCAAGAACAAGAAATGTGTAAGTCGAAGGGTATAAAGGTGTAATAGAGGGGGAAAACAAAAATATAGTGATGACAGTCAAGATGGTGTTACATGTCAAAAAGACTGATCGGGCCTAAGTCAAATAAGCCCAAGCTCGGGCGTAATGGGTTCAAGCTGGGATCAGCTTGATTCTTAGGTTTTAAAAAGTATTAAATTTATCCTCCTTTCCACTCCTTTGATATAAGAATTTCAGTGTTTGCCCCCATTTATTTCTTGCCCTTATAGGAGACCATATAGACTTTAAAGGCAAAATAATTATAACACATTTCTCTTCTTCCTTTACCAATCAAAATATTGGTAAGAGATCTTATCTCCAAACCAACTTTTGCTTTTGCCACCCCAATTCATATGTAAATCACCAAAGAATTAACATAAATCTTGGGTTGGCGTTGGCAAAAGTTGGTGTGGCAGTAAAAGCTTTCTTTATTTTATTCAAGCCCTTGCCTGGTCCAATTTAATGGGCTGAAATTTTTTGTTCCCAAATCCCATACTCGGTGGGTTAAACATAAAGGCCATAAACCTAATTTTTTCAATTGGGCCAGATCAAGTTAGTGGGCCAGCCGTCTCAATTGACAGCCCTATCGCGCTATCACCATTCACCACCACCATCATGATCAAACTACCCATCTTCTCTACTGTGACTAAAAGATTAATAATTTATGTATGAACAATGATTTTCTGACGCCCTCCTATGACATACACCCCCCTACCACAGAACCGTAGATCATTTGTCTTGGGATACACAAAATCATAAATCTTTTTCTTGTATATCTCGAGACAAATGATCAACGGTTCTGTGCTAGGGGGTTGTATGTCAAAGGGAGGAGTCACTTATTACGATTCTTGATATATATCAACGAAGAGTCATGATTTTCTGACTCCCCCCCCCCTCCGACATACTCCACCATACTCTCCTGATGTGGCATGAGTTAGAACCATAGATTTTCTCGGGATACACCATTGCAATCCCCCATAAATCTATGCAGTTGTGTATCTAGAGAAAAAAAATCGATTGTTCTAGCACATGCCACATCAGGAGTGTATGGGGGGAGTATGTCAGAGGGGGGAACCCGAAAATCATTATTCATCAAACAAATCCCAATCTTAACTAATTTTTTTAGTAGAGAAATAGGCCTGGACAGTATTATCAAGCTTAGATAACATTCCCCCCACCCCACTATATGTTTGGGATGGAGCTCTAATGGGCCTGGCTTCAATTATGTTTTTAAAAGTCCAGTTACGAAATACAAATGATCCATTTCACTAAGCTACATATGTTCACACTGTTAATTATAGGTGTTAACAAATTAGTTTATTAGCTTTCATTATCGGGATTCGGGATTGTTAGCCTTATTTTTCTGTGGCGTAGATGAAATAAATCATGTGGGTCCCACTTGAACAGACCATTACAGTCGTTAGATACCAAGTATCTTAATCTCTCCCTCCTTTGTCCATCATCCCTCAACCTTAGCTTCATTTCAGAAGCTCAAACCTCTCTCTCTCTCTCTGGACATGGCAGATAAGGTAGCTCTGCCTCTCCTTCTACCAGGTCCACCTCCTCCACAAAAACCCATATTTCAAGACCAATCCCAACATTTCCAACCAATTCACACTCCCACCCCTCCCACCACCACCACCACCACTTCTTCTCCATTAACTCTTCTTCAAGACATTCTCCTCCAAAACCCTAACTCCTATCAAAATCCTAACTCTCAATCCCCAAACAACCCTCACTCTTCACATTCTTCAATCCTCCCCAGAAGACGAACTCGCCTCGGCAACTCTCGCAACACCAGCAGAGGAAAACCATGGCTGTCTGATCGTTTATCCTCACAAGGTCAGAAAATACTCCAAACCCTACTTAAGTCTGAAACTCACGATATTCAAATTGACGAATTACTTCACACTTTAAATCAACCACAAGAATCGAATGTCGACTTAGATTCTCTATCCGTGGATCTCTTGGGCATAATTAAAGCCTTAGGGTTTCATAAGAAATGTGAATTGGCTTTGAGAGTCTTCCAATGGATTCGGAATCATAATGATTCCGAATTTCTTTTGAAAGGGTCCATTATTGCTGTACTTATTGCATCACTTGGCAAAGAAGGCCGGATTTCCGATGCCTCTTCTTTACTTCACACTCTTCGTCATGAGGGTTTTGCAATTGATGTTTATGCTTATACGTCTATGATATCCGCTTGTGCGACCAATGGGAGGTATCGCGAAGCTGTGTTGGTTTTTAAGAAAATGCAAGAAGAGGGGTGTCGACCGACTTTAATAACTTACAATGTTATTCTCAATGTGTATGGGAAGATGGGTATGCCGTGGAATAAGATTATGTCGATTGTCGATGGAATGAAGAGTCAAGGTGTCGTAGCGGATTCTTACACTTACAACACTCTCATTAGTTGTTGTAGGCGTGGTTCTTTATGTGAAGAAGCCGCCGAGATCTTTGAAGAGATGAAATTGGCTGGTTTTACGCCTGATAAGGTTACCTATAATGTATTATTGGATGTTTATGGGAAGTCTCGACGGCCCAAGGAAGCAATGAAAGTTTTGAGAGAAATGGAAGCAAATGGGTTTTCCCCCAGCATTGTGACTTATAATACATTGATTTCGGCTTATGCTCGAGGTGGGTTGTTGGATGAAGCAATGGAGCTCAAGACCCAAATGGTTGAAAAAGGGATTAGGTCAGATGTATTTACTTATACAACCTTGTTGTCAGGATTTGAGAAGGCTGGGAAGGATGAGTTGGCAGTAAAGATTTTTGAGGAGATGAGAAGTATTGGGTGCAAACCGAATATATGCACGTTCAATGCCCTTATCAAGATGCATGGAAACCGTGGAAAGTTTACGGAGATGATGAAGATCTTTGAAGAGATAAGGACTTGTGAGTGCACCCCGGATATTGTTACTTGGAACACTCTATTGGCAGTGTTTGGGCAGAATGGGATGGATACAGAGGTGACAGGGGTATTTAAGGAAATGAAAAGAGCGGGTTTTGTACCCGAGAGGGATACATTCAATACCTTGATTAGTGCTTACAGTCGGTGTGGGTCATTCGACCAAGCTATGGTTGTTTACAAGAGAATGCTGGACTCTGGGGTCACACCCGACCTTTCCACCTATAATGCTGTATTGGCTGCATTGGCTCGCGGAGGGCTTTGGAAACAAGCGGAGAAAATACTCGCAGAAATGAAGGACAGTGGTCGGTGTAAACCCAATGAGCTTAGTTACTCCTCCTTGCTTCATGCTTATGCCAATGGTAAGGAGATTGATCGGATGCGTGCTCTCGCTGATGAGATATACTCTGACGTTATCAAACCCCATGCTGTGCTCTTGAAGACTCTCATCCTTGTTAATAGCAAAAGTGATCTACTAATGGAAACCGAACGAGCTTTCTTGGAGTTGAAAAGAATAGGGTGTTCACCCGACATAACTACTTTGAATGCCATGGTGTCCATCTATGGAAGGAGGCAGATGATTGCGGAAGCAAGTGAGATCTTACAATTTATGAAGGAAAGTGGGTTCACTCCTAGCTTGACGACTTACAATAGCTTGATGTATATGTATAGTCGATCAGAAAACTTTGAGAAATCGGAAAAAATTCTCAGAGAAATACAGGCAAATGGATTAAATCCCGATCCTGTCTCTTACAACACTGTCATTTTCGCCTACGGAAGGAAAGGTCGAATGCAAGATGCCTCACGGATATTCTTGGAAATGGTGGATTCAGGGGTTAGTCCTGATGTGATCACTTATAACACATTTGTTGCTATCTATGCAGCCCATTCAATGTTTGTTGAGGCCATTGATGTCATCCAATACATGATCAAACATGGGTGTAGGCCTAACCAGAGCACTTACAACTCCATTGTGGATTGGTACTGTAAGCATGGTAGAAAAGACGAGGCAAGCATGTTTGTCCATAACCTTCAAAAGCTTGATCCGCACATTTCCAAGGAAGAAGAGTGTCGGTTATTAGAACGGATAACAAAGAGATAGTTTTAGAAGATTCACTTCTCGGAACAGAGTGGCTGATCAGTTGGTGTGCATCTTAGTTTCCAAGACTTGTATTTGCCCATTTCCTTGATCTCCCTTTGGTGCAAGTATGTTAGTTACTCTTCCTGCTTGAAGTCAATTGATTTTTTGTACGTGTTTGCCTTAGTTTCTGCAAACTTATTATCTGTGTAATGGTTGTCAATCTCTGCAGAGAAGATGATGCGGACATTCGACTTCCATCAATGGTATGCGCATCAACTGTATAGCAATTAAATAATTATCAATTTATGCAATTGATCATCTTCTCTATGATTGTTATCCCATGCAATTGTTTCCCATCAGTGGTGGTGTTCACCAATCGTTTTTGTATTATGTTAAGGGTAGATTGTTGTCTTTTTCTTCAATAGTGTTCTTGAAAAGATAAATATTTTGTAGTCTGTGATATCCAGATACTTTCATTTACATCACATAACCTTGGTATCAACTGGATACGGACTCTATAGATTTTTCCTGCTTCCTGCAATATTGTTAGTTATTTGCTTAACTCGTGATCTACTCTTTTATTTTGTAGCTTGTAAATGTAAATTTTATATTGTGCATTCTTTCTTTGAAGTTGCATACGGAATTGAAATGTTGTGAAGAATAAAAATTGATTCTTAGCGTAGAAAAACTAAAAATAAAAGCATGATTATAGTGTTAAGTAGTTAATTTTCAGGTGAAATTAACGAATTTTGTTGATTTATAACTTGGTGAAGTTTAATTGTAAGATTTTCGTTAGTTGAATTCGTCATGATTGAACTTTAAATGTGAAGTGTTTTTAAGTATTCCATCCCCAATTTTCTACATTTTACTTTGGGAGGTTAAGTGAAAAACATTGTCTTTTTTTTTGATAGATGAAAAACCTTCTCTTCAATATGGGTTGAGTCTAAGACAACTTGCAGATGTTTAAATTATGATTAAGCTCTTAGGTAGTGTATTTTGAAGTTATCTTCCTACAGAAAAGCTACATCGGTGTTACAAATGTGTAAATGCTACTTATACATAAAAGGAGATCTTCATCTCAATTTTTGGATTTTTATTATTTTGGTGAAAATCTTCTAGGAGTTTACAGGCGTATTCTTTGAAGACTTATTCGGGAGATGTGAGGGGATCTGTAGCATTCCAATTGATTTATCTAATGTTGTGGGCCTTTTGTTGTTGTTCATTGGTGTCTCTTTGTAATTGGTTGGTCATCTTGACCTCCTTTTTAGATGAAGTTTTGCTTATCAAAAGAAAAGAGACAGAGGGAGGGAGGTTGGCTGCAATAAAATTGTTTAGCACTACTGTAAATTTAGGTAACTTTATAGATAGTTATTAGAGGTTCTCTCCATAAATTACAAAACTGCTGTAAATAATGGTATCTCATGAATATAGACTATAGGGGAAATAAGTTTGGAAAAAAAAGGCCAAATATGATAATTGTCACAAACTCACAATCATTTCATTTTATTATATATAGTAGAGACTACTTCAAACTATGAAGCAACATTGTTATGTTATCACCAGGTCCTCTCATTTATTTTTTGGGGAGAGAGAAAGAGGGAGAGGGGGGGGGGGGGGGGGGTGTGCAAGGGGACAGGCAGGTTGGTGGTTAGTAACTAGTGTGTGAAGGCGGGTTTCGAACCAAGGTCATGGTATCTACACTCACAGGCTTTGACCAACTTAGCAAAGCTAACACCTTAGCATCAAATACTCCTTTCTTTTCTTAGTGAATAATCCCTCACAAGAAAAAGTTGTCACCAACTTACAGTGCCCAACAGATTTTGAAAAGCTTTTCATTCACATTGTGTGTGTGTGTGTGTGTGTGATTGATGTAATCTAGCGCAGCAGGAGTGTATCTATAGGCAACAACCTTCTCTGAAAAAATTGACAAGCATCCTTTTTGTTTAATCTGATTTGGAGAGGCATGCTATGATCCTTAAGACTCTTGTCGATGGTGAGTTGTGAGCTTCAACCTTAGATGGAGTTTTCTTGATCTTATAAGTCCCAAGTTTAGCTTGGAAAGAATCTTGGTCAAATATGGTTTTACCTCATCAAGGTCAGCTTTTGAGGTGTTGATAATCTAAAGGTTGTATTTGGCCTGTGCAATCTCTGCCATGTGGTGAAGTGGTTGTGTGCTCTAGTAGTCTGACCCTTTCTTGGATGCCCATATGATGCACTTTGGAAAATCCTCGTTACATAGTCTTTGGTCATATCGAAATGAAATATAGCAAGAGTTAGACCCTTGCACTTGAGGATGTATATTTCAATTAGTCAAAGTTTGCATGAAAAACATCAATTTTACCCCTCTTCTATGGGGACAAACAGCAGGGTACTAAACAACTGTTTGTCATAAATCGAAAACAAGGATTATGATTAGTATGAAATCAAAGTCTGTGCTTAGGTATTCATTTTTTTAAACTAATGACATGTAGGGTTTTCTGCTTGTTCCTTGGAGAAACATGTGTGACGAGAGTCCCTCACGAGCCAGTGAAGATGTATGATATCGCCCAAAACTTAGCAATCTACTAAGGCTTTCGCAAGCGAAAATTTCCTCTTTCAATTTCTTTTCATTTGTTGGGGCATTCCATAACCTCTCAGAATAAAATTGGTTTGTTCCGCCATCCCACCCTATAAATCATTAGTATTTGTTTTCAATAGAATCTTCTGCAGTCATTAGTTTCGTCATTCCCATCTCTTCTCGATTCAAGGTTAGGTCTGAATTCTTTATGCCTCCTCTCAGAAATGAATATTTTATTTGATGAGTCTCTAGAGATGAATATTTATCTTTCTAAATAGATTCAGCAAATTGATTTTAGAGCTTGAAGAATAATCAAATAGTAAACTCGCAGTTTTGTCAGGAATTGTACCAGAAATTTGAGAAAGAAGCAATGGGATGTAAAGCCGCTCTCCTTCTCTAAGTACTGCTTCCAAGTTTGATCTTCCTATCAAGTATTGTAGGCCATGCAGAATGTGCACACCATGGATATCCCTTGAAACTATTTGTGAGGTCCCTCATTCAAATTGGTCATGTGATGCCCCATGAACATTCATTATGTTGCTTCTGCTTTTCTCCCTTTCTTATTTTTCCATAGAGTTATTCTCTTAAACACAATGTATATAATGGAATTTTTTCTAAGTATTTAGCGAACTTGCCGACCCCAAATAGTTGGGCTTGGGATACTTATGTAATAACTTCTTTTATGTTCCCGCATAGTAGTCTGTTAAGCTTCTTTCTGAGCTCATTATTTTGAAGATTTGCATGCCTTGTAATGTTTCCTATATCTCTAGTTGTCTCATTATTAATCTTTATAGTAATGTTGTTACCTGTTAATTATGTTGATTCGTTAGCATGATATGATAGGCCTTTCTGAAGTTAATTCTTGTTAATTAAAGAAGTGTAAACCTAATGTTGTAACTTGGGTCTATTCAATTAAATCAATGTGAAACTGAAAATATAAACGATGAATCGACTTAATACGTATGCCTCCGCACTACTCACACATAAAATGAAAAGATGAAGAACTAGAAATCATACGATGAGTGATTGTCAATGTGGTATGTTAAAAAAATACTTTATTAAAGTATTAGTCAAGTTTTTTTTTTTTTTTTAATTTTATGTTAATTTTTGTGAGGACAAGAATGTCAGAATGGATTGAAAATATATGATGATGATATGTAAATTAATGATTACCTCTAGATCATCAAAATATTATCCACAAATGATCGTATAAATAGGGATTAAGTCAATACAAAAGACTCCACACATCTTTTTCACACAATAAAGATGGATTATAATACATGTTTGTAACTATAAAAAATAAAAAATAAAAAATAAAATTTAAAACGGCTAGTGACACACTCAATTGGATGCATCAACCTGTAATATCCATTGGACCTATAAAAGAAATAAATTAGTTTTTTATTTTATGTGTAAATAATTAGTTGACTTATGGATTTCAAAGTTTAAAATTGAGAACCAAAGCAATCAAAACAAGTAATTAACCATGAAAGCATCAAATCTAACAAGGGACCAATCAAGTTTAATTGGTGTTATGACCAACAACAAATTTAAATCATGAATGACGTATCCAGAGATCTTCAATGTCAAACCTTTCACTCAATTGGAAGAAATCAAAGATGGACACTTGTCAAGGAAAGGTGCAAAAGTAGCGATGAGCTCCTAGTGGTCAAACTATGCCATCATCCTTATCTCCAACCCTCATTAGAGAGTACTGTTCGTATCATTAAACTGCTGTTGCCTAACGTAAGCAGTGACGTTTATGTGCAATCCATGCAGTCTTCACCTTTAATAAGACCAAAATTCCCAATTACCTAAGTTACTGTCAAAATATTTGAGTAATTTACCTTTTAATATCAAAACCAAAAGTTTCTTCTCCCTCCACGTGACGGATTCATATCTCATAGGTAGTCCGACCAACTTAATAAGATTTCATATCTTAGTAAGTGTCTTTGAGCCCACTCTCATGTATTAGTCCATCGGCAATCCAACACCAGTCTTATAGATTCTTGGAAAATTTTATGTTCTCAAAAATAAAAATAAAAATAGATAAATTATCATTTTTTGAACTTGATCAAAATCTTAAAAATGAACAACTATCAAACTTTCAAAAATTAAAATTCATGTGAGAAAATATATATTATTAAAAAATAGAAGTTTTAAAATTTCAAAAACATGATACGAAATATACCACATGGTACGAAATTTTATATACCATCCATTTTCAATATATATATTTTAATATGAGTTTTTCCATGAATTCTAGAAGTCTATGTGGTTGGATTGTCAATGGGGTAATCCATGAGAACCCAATGGGCCTTAGTAAGTTTTGAAATTTTAGTAACGGGCTATCCTGACTTACAAAAAGCCAATCGAAGTTTTAAAAAAAAACACGTGTAAAAAGCTTCAATGAAAATAAATAAATCAACACAGCAGGTACATATGTCATGCACGTAGTTTACTCATATCTTCCCGTCCTTATAATCTCTCTTTTTCTCTTCGAAGATCCCTAAAATTAAGATGAGCTGGTGGTGGGCAAGAGCGATCAGCGCTGCAAAGGCATAATTTTAATCTAATTTTCTTTTTCTTTTAAAAAATTAATAATTTTAGCTTAAAATCTGATTTCATCTTCTTTGATTGATTTTTCTAATTTCACAGAAGAAATTCGAAGACGACGAAGTTCCAAGAAAGTACCAAAGCGTAGGCTTGGTGATCGGTATTACCGGCATCGTCGGTAACAGCTTGGCCGAAATTCTCCCATTATCTGACACACCCGGTGGTCCCTGGAAAGTATATGGCGTCGCTCGCCGAAACCGTCCTCCATGGAACGAAGATCACCCAATCGAATACATACAGTGCGACATTTCAAACCCTGAAGAAACCCTAACAAAGCTCTCTCCCCTCACAGATGTCACTCACATCTTCTACGTCACCTGGACTTCTCGATCCACCGAAGCCGAAAACTGCAAAGCCAATGGTGCCATGTTCAGTAACGTTCTTCGAGCTGTAATCCCAAACGCGCCCAATCTCCAACACATCTGTCTCCAAACAGGCCGAAAACACTACGTTGGTCCATTCGAAGCTTTCGGAAAGTTCGAACCTCATGATCCGCCATTCCATGAAGATCTCCCAAGATTAAACGCTCCTAATTTCTACTACACCCTTGAAGATATACTCTTTGAAGAGGAGGAGAAGAAAGAGGGATTAACGTGGTCGGTTCATCGGCCTGGGAATATATTTGGGTTCTCTCCTTACAGCATGATGAATATAATTGGAACGCTTTGTGTTTATGCGACGATCTGTAAACATGAGGGTACGCTTCTAAGATTTCCCGGGAGTCGGGCAGCCGTATTCGGATGCTTGAGATGCGGATCTGATTGCGGAGCATCAGCTATGGGCAGCAGTTGATCCGTATGCGAAGAATGAAGCATTTAATTGCAGTAATGGAGATGTTTTCAAATGGAAACATTTGTGGAAGATTTTGGGAGAACAATTTGGAGTGGAATGTGCAGAGTTTGAAGAGGGGTTGAGTTTGGAGGAGATAATGAAAGATAAGGGACCAGTGTGGGATGAGATTGTGAGAGAGAAGGAGCTTTGCCCAACTAAATTAGAGGAAGTTGGGGTTTGGTGGTTTGTGGATATTGTTTTAAAGATGGAGTCGATGATATTGGACACTATGAACAAGAGCAAAGAGCATGGATTCTTGGGCTTCAGGAATTCTACTTCTACATTTATTTCTTGGATATACAAGATGAAGGCCTACAAGATTGTTCCTTAGGATCCTTAATGATTATCTCGAGACCTCAGATCTGTCCTTAGTTAATAACTACAGAGGTCCCACAACTTATTTAGTGTAAACGTAATTAATAAAAATGGATTGTGATACATATCAAAAGGGTTTTTTTATAATTTAAAATATTAATTAAAGAATTTGAAAAGATTATATAGTGAAAAAACAACAGCTTTGCAATTTCCCTAGTTTTTAACTTGAAGCAGGGCACGTGCATGCTGCATCAAAATTTTGAAGGAACCTTTCTTATTATAAGACACATGGCGTTTTGAATTTATTTCACCTCTTTACATTTTCGCCAAATTTTTTTTTATATTATCAAATAGTAAAGATGATTGTAGCTGAGGAAAAAGAGATTGATGTCAGCGCTCAAGTAAAAATGTTCGTTCATTAGGCATATGAAAAAGAAAAAAATAATAATAATTAAACTATGGAAATACAAAATTTACAATTGAGGAACAGAACATGATTCAAATCAATAACAAGGAATCAATCATGAAAGCATCAAATCTACCAGGGGGACCAATAAAAGTTTATGCTTAAGACTGGCAAAGATCCAATCAATAGGGTTAGTGGGTATGTAATTTTTTTTTCGGATAATCAGACATCCTGTAAACAGTGGATCGAACTATATATGGCTTTTACCCAATTCATAGACCATGGTCTTGTCCAGAGATTAGTCTCGAGATACGTGCAATATCCGTACATCACACACACACACCCACACACCAAGTGAGAGTGTGCCTTGCCGGGTACCCTGGGAAATTAATGCTCATATTGGGTATTATACCCATGACTTATGGACATTAATTGCTTATTGGTTTAGAAATTGCCATTAAACCAACCCCTCCGGGTTGGGGTCCATAAAATTGACATCAAGCTATTTGCATCGTGAATGACGTATGAGATCTTTAATACTTTGAGTTGGTGGACTACATCGAGTGACACATTTCTCAAGGAAATACTAATTGATCAAACTAACACTCGATTGGAAGAAAACAGAGGAACCAAAGTTTATAATTTGATGTTGTTATAATAGTCAACTATGTGATGATTCTCTCATTAATACTGTTTGGATTAAACTGCCGTTACGTATGCAATTACGTTATGTGCCAACAACACCTTCAATAATAACCATACATAGCACTCACATTTGAAAGTAGCTGTTCAAATATTTGAGATAATCTTTTAGACTAATATTCTATCAATAATTTATTTCTTAATATCAAAACCACAAGTATGGTCGGTTCTCCCTCCACATGATGTGCTTGGGATGACACTACATTAGTTAGTTTAAGACATAAAATGGGTCGGATTTTATCCTAGTGATCCAAAATCCGAATTTAACATATTTGGATTCTTAAAGTAAATCCAAATCAAAAAATGAGTTTCACTTCCCTCAATCCTTGTCAGATCTGGATTGGATATGGATCCATTCCTATATCTATGAGAATTTGAAATGATATTTTCAAAAAAAAAAAAATTATTAAATGATCTAGTATTAATTGATCTAACCTTACTCAATCAAGTAATTCAAGTTGAAGTAAGGGCGGAGCTAGAATTTTACCCACAGGAGGGTAGTGTCAGAGTTGAAATTTTTTTATGGGGGGCACTAAGAGTTTTAAAAGAACTTATGAGGATAATGTAAGAGTGAATTTTTTATTTATTTATTTATTTATTTTTAGGTCAACTAAGAGTGTAACAAAATTTTTTTTTGGGATAATAGAGATAAATTTCTTTATCTATCACAATAACTCATTAATCTTTTGTAAAATTGAAAATTCTTATGGGTCAAATGCTCCCATTGCCCTTAGGGGAAAGATTTTGTTTAAGTGAAAAGAGAATGATTCAAATATGATTTTATCTAGTAAGGTCCGAGTTGGATTTGGATACAAATTTAGATCCAGACATAAAAAATTCAAATTGGAATATGGACAAAGTGAGATCCAACTCGAATCCGACCCATTTTTATGCCCTTGATTAGAATATGAAAAAGAAAAAACAAACAAACAAAAAGCACGTGTAAAGCTTGTTTGGGAAATAAATTTACACGGCATGTCCATATTTCTTTCTTGCACATTGTTAGTTTATTCATCGACTTATCTCCACCTTATCTTTCCTTATCTCTCTCGTCGAAGATCCCTAAAATTAAAATGAGCTGGTGGTGGGCAGGAGCGATCGGAGCTGCAAAGGCACCAATTTCAATCTAATTCTTCTCTTTTTCTTCTTGTTTTTAATCAATTTTAGCTTAAAATCTGATTTCATTTTCTTTTGATTGGTTTTTTCTAATTTCACAGAAGAAATTCGACGAAGACGAAGGTCCACGCAAGTACCAAAGCGTAGGCCTAATAATTGGTGTGACCGGAATCGTTGGTAACAGCTTGGCCGAAATTCTCCCATTATCTGACACACCCGGTGGTCCCTGGAAGGTCTATGGCGTCGCTCGCCGAAACCGTCCTCCATGGAACGAAGATCACCCAATCGAATACGTACAGTGCGACATCTCAAACACTGAAGAAACCCTTTCGAAGCTGTCTCCCCTCACAGATGTCACTCACATCTTCTATGTCACCTGGACATCTCGATCCACCGAAGCCGAAAACTGCGAAGCCAACGGCACCATGTTCCGTAACGTTCTTCGAGCTGTAATCCCAAACGCGCCCAATCTCCAACACATCTGTCTCCAAACAGGCCGAAAACACTACATCGGTCCATTCGAAGCTTTCGGAAAGTTCGAACCACATGATCCGCCCTTTCATGAAGATCTACCGAGATTAAACGTCCCTAATTTCTATTACACACTCGAAGATATACTCTTCGAAGAGGTGGAGAAGAAGGAGGGGTTGACGTGGTCGGTTCATCGACCTGGGCATATATTTGGGTTCTCTCCTTATAGTATGATGAATGTAATTGGAACGCTTTGTGTTTATGCGACAATCTGCAAACATGAGGGGACGCTTCTGAGATTTCCAGGGAATCGGGCGGCTTGGGAAGGTTATTCTGATGCTTCGGATGCGGATCTGATTGCTGAGCATCAGATATGGGCGGCGGTTGATCCTTATGCGAAGAACGAAGCATTTAATTGTTGTAATGGAGATTTGTACAAATGGAAGCATTTGTGGAAGATTTTGGGAGAGCAATTTGGGGTGGAATGTGCAGAATTTGAAGAGGGGTTGAGTTTGGAGGAGATGATGAAGGATAAAGGTCCAGTGTGGGATGAGATTGTGAAAGAGAAGGAGCTTTGCCCAACTAAATTAGAGGAGGTTGGGGTTTGGTGGTTTGTGGATACTATTTTTAAGATGGATTCGTTGTTGGACAATATGAACAAGAGTAAAGAGCATGGCTTCTTGGGTTTCAGAAATTCTACTACTGCATTTGTTTCTTGGATAGATAAGATGAAGGCTTACAAGATTGTTCCTTAATTGATTGTTTGGAAGTGTTGATCGATCTGTTCTGCCTTGTGTTATAGAGGAATCGGTCACCATATTGGATCCTCAGTCCAAAGTAAAATAAAGAGGAAAGAGAGAATGGAAATAAAGAGAACTTATAGTTTCCTAAATGATTGTTGAATGTGACGCTTTAATTTTGTGTACGTGATGTATGAACCAAAATAATGAATGAAGAAGTGTTATTTTACATGCTGGATTTTGGAGAAATTTTCAAAACTAAACTATTAGTGTATAATAGTGTAAACCCCCTTTTAAGGAAGTAGGATCCATTTTGATTTTGGGTTGTATACATATAACCCATTATATCTGTTGCTCTTTTTCTTTTTCTTTTTGCCCTTTTGAATTGATGTGAAATATTTCCTAATGATTTCTTAACCATTCATACAGATATGCAAACTCTTTTTTTAACTTATGAATGAGAGCAGTTCTCTATCCTGCTCAACCGGGCCAAAATTTGAGTAGCTGGCTATTCATGGATTATCCAACTCTACATCAGTTGTTGATTTATATGAAAGTTTTGTACAAGGGGTTAATACAAACTGGTCCAACCAAATTGAACTCTGTTCGGATCTACGGAGACCGACCGACCGTTGGATCAGTAGTCCACATGCTAGTGGCATCAGTCAAAAGTCATCTGTATCAGACACTACTACTCACCCAACTACATACCTTTCCTCTAGAATCTCTAGATCCCTTATTTGGATGGCTAGGATCATCTAAGAGGGCAGGGGTTACAAATTCAGTCCTTTGAATCTTCTAGATTTAGATCTCGATAGTGAGCACCTGACTTGCAGAATAAAGTTAAAGAGGTTAATATATGGGCTATGAGATCAGAAAAGAAAAGATTATTTTAGCTTTAGGAACCTCTTTTAGAAATTTTTTTTTATTATTATTTTGGAGTCCAAGAAATAGTGATCCAATGAAGCATGTATTCCTGCAAAAATCAATATAAACATTTGTTCACACAGGCATTGCAGCTCCTGGTTGGGTTGTTGGGGAGTGGTATCAACAGTTAGAGCACTCTTCCAACTGTAGGGCCGCCCGGTCCAATGATGATGTAAACGATTGGTTCATGAAATCAAAATTTTCCACTCTTTTATGGCAAACCAATTTACTGCCAGAGAATACAAATGATTTGACAATTAAACGAAATATTACAATAAACAAATTATATTTTGGTTAAATTATAGTAAGCCGATCCCGCCTCAATCTCTGGCTAATACTATTAGTCCAGGACTGTAGACCTACTCTAAGATGTACAAACCACAATCTACTACTATAGTACACCTCAACTTCTTAGGGATCTAAAGAGCTCAACTCAATCATCGTAAGTGCTCAGAGCAGCAATAACTGTTCCTGTCTTAGAAAGTGTCGATGCTACGTCCGGATAATCTTTCAAAGCCGTTGTGGTTTTGACAGATGGGTATAACCATTGCTTTACAGAATCCACAAATAAGTCGGGATCGGAGGTCAGAATGGCTTCCCAGTCCACCTGCAAACCTTGAGGAATGTTCTCTGTGATCTCCATATTGGCTGCTAGAAACAATCCAAGTAAAACTACATAACCAACTGCGGCAGAGCCTCTTGACAGGGGCATGAAGTTGTACCTGCAAATTTATTAGATTACATCAACAACTCATCAATGATTCACGCCAACTTTATTCAACCATTTGCATGCATATTGAATCACCATTTTTTACCAGTAATATGTCATCCTTAAAATTGCATCTCGCACATTCTCGAGTGAATTCAAGTCAGTTGAGCCGTATGTTTCACCACAATAAGCATTGCATAAAGCCTGCAATCCAGAGTTGAAAGCAGTCATATAAGCCCAATTCATTTACTTCCCCAAGTGTGGATAGTTTTCATATTTTTTAGTTCCCAATTCATTTACAAACCATGGTTTCATGGTTTGTACTTTGAACTACTAGTTGGCAATTGGCACCCTTGATTTCAGCACCTAAAATTTACCTAAATATTGCTCAAAGGAGGTCATGATCCAATCAAACTAGCATGAAATATTGGACCGGAAATCATGTTCAACCTGAATTAGTCAAACTCGGAAAGACATTTGACAGGCCAGAAAAAGAAAAGAAGGACTACAACTCTGAGGTCTAGTTTTACATACTTCCCACGCCATTGTCAATTCTGCGTCAAAGTCATCCCATCTGGAGGGTTTACAAGGCGTTCTAATCGCAAAGTCAAATCCCCGCTCACCGCTGCAAGAAATTTCTCTAGTATTATATGATGTTGTAGTAGAAAAAAAAAACAACGGAACTACAAGCCATTTAAAGAAGCAGAGCTATGCACTACGTTTTCTGTAGGGTGATCCTTGTTCCCTCAAGACGCTTCCTGAAACGTTGAAAATGTCAGATTATGACAAGAAATGTTGCATCTATAAAAGATTTAATAAGTTAGCCACCAGAGCCATAATTACCCCTCAAATGCTGTACTGTTGCACCAGGTAGCTAGCCAGAAATCCTCACGAATGGCTCTGTAAAGATCAGAACAGGATTCTGCCCGTAGTACCTGTACGTGGTATATATGATGTTAAGCAGTTAATAGAGAAAATATTATCCCTAATTTAGATAATTAAACAAGTAAAAAAAAATCTGATCAGACATTTGCAGAAAGTGAGATCTGAAATTTATGGTGGTGATTATGAGATTTTGATTGACTGTTTGTTCATATAATTCGGTGTCATGGTTTTCCATGATTGAAAAGAGTGAACGTGTTTTGGACTACTATTGCCCCAGAAGTGATCCTTCTGCTAATTGATAGCATTATTTTCACCATCATATAGTGTTGGGTTGTTGATTAGAAAGCCCTTTTGCATGGCCGAAGAGAGCTCTTCATCAACTTTGGGATCTGTTGGTGATAGAATCCATTCTATTTCTTTTAGAGGATCAATGCCTTTATAAATCACCACCATGAAGTTGGAGCTAAGTAGTATCAGGTGGTCACACATGATCTAAATCCTTCCTACCTCAAGAATGGTGACGGGATACACCAATGGGAAAGTCTTTGAATACTTGGAAAGTGATCAAAGTTCTTGGAGTGGAAAACTATAAATAGCACAATATTGATTAGCTTCTTTACTCTATGGAGCCCCATATTACCAATGGTCTTTGGAGAACTCAGAATGCAAAGGAGTTATGGGGCCTGGTAGTGCAAATGTATTCTCAACAAAAAAATGTTGCTAGGGTTTATCCATTGCACATGCAATTTGCTCAGTTCTCTCAGGGTGACAAGTCAGTTGGTGACTACATAGCTATTTTACAAGCCATCAGGGATGAGAATGACCTCATGATCTTATCTTTACTGTGTTCAAGATGTGGAGGAACAAAGACTTCCTTGAACAGCTTCGTGAATTTGAGTTGCTTGGGAGGTCAGACGAATATGAACACAATTGGGCCCACATTCTTAAACACAAATTCCCTCTTTCGCATCTGGCTTTAACGGGAGGAAGAGAGTATAACTTCTATGAGATCCATCACAGGGAGATCTGTTCGGACTGATCAAGCCCACTATAGTCAATTGGTCATTGTAGGGGAGGTAGTCATATATTCCCTCACTTTCATTCATGATTGTAGTGCGCTAAATCTTTCTTTGTTTTCTTTCTTCGTCTTCCTTCTTTGTCTGTTCCACTTACTTTTACTTTACTTGTTACCAAACTAGCTGCCAACTTGTTGGCTATAAGTTACGTAACAAAGTGGTTGAACTACAATGAAATCTCTTCCCCACTCTGTTATTCAAGACCTTCAGTAAGAGAAGAGGATAGGTATGAGTCATGACTGTTGCAGATTGTACCTTCTCCAAGATACTTCAAGTGTCTCTTCTTCTTTTCAAAGGCTCCTTAGTAGATTTAACTATGTTTTGGCATTCCAGTCTAGGGCACTTGTTATCTAGTTTGAAATTGTTATTTTCTTTTCAGTTTGATTCCATTTCTGTTCTGCATTGTGAAGCTTGTCCAATTGGTATTGCAGAAGCTTGTCAAATTAGTAAACATTATACAACTACATATTTTACCCTTTAAGAAATCCAAAGTGATGGGCCATTTCATATTATACATTCTGATGTGTGAGCCCTACTCTGGTTTGTTCCCTGGTTATATGTTATTTGGTTTCTTTTAATGATGACCATACTCGGGTGACATGGGAATCGAATGAAAGCAGAGATGGCTTATAGTGTATATTTGTTGGTTATTCTTACTTCTTATACTCAAACAGGATATAAAATTTATGGTATGTATTTTGTTTCCTTGGATATCACCTTTTTTTTCAGACAGATCTTATCTTTTGAAAGTCTCTTTGGATCTCAAAACTCCGCCCGTGTGGTGTTTCCTTTATTACACTACATTGCCAGTCCCAAAGCCCAGATAAATGAGAGTTCTGATTGGCAATGGGTGTAAAAAATCCACCACTGCCGCCTCCCATCATGAATCCTAATCATATATTAGCCGACTCCAAATCTTTGGAAAAAGGCCTTGCTAGTGATGATGATGATGACGACTCTTTGGATCTCCAACCTTCTATGATTGAGGAAATACCATTACTTGTTCCATTTCCCTTATCCTATTTACCCACCCACATAGGCTGAACTGCTTAGAGCATCTCCAACGCTACTTCAAACAATCAAATATGAAGAGTAGGGTCTCTCCAATGCACAGTCAAAATGACTTTAACGTTTCTACTCTTCAAATTTAAAGAATTTCTTTAATTCTTCAAATGTCAATCACCCACTAAATGACAAAACAATTATTACTTTTCTCAAAGCATTAAACTAATAAATGACTACTTTTTCTTCTCCAACGGCTATTTGGTTGATTATCAACAACTAGTTTTTTTAATTTGAAATTACATTTTTACCCTTCACACATAATCTTTTATATATTTGCACATATTCATTTCATTTTCTTTCTACATTTACATCAAGTTTTTTTTTTTTTAAATCTAATTTATCTTTTTTCTAAACTTTTTCTCTTCTTAAAAATGGCTTACTCGCCAACCACTCGAGTGGCACATTTTGGAGGGAAACTTAATTGACAATAATTATTGGAGGGAGAAGAAAAGAGAAATTTGGGAGAAAAAAGTGGGAAAATTTTAGAGGGAAACTCAATTGAGAAATAGTTATTGGAGGGAGAAGAATAGAGACATTTGAGAGAAAAATGAGGGAAATTTTTGGGGGAAAATTCAATTGAGAAATAATTTTATATTATATATTGTATAGTATTGTATTTACATAAATATATATATATATATCCCAAATTTCTCTTTTCTCCTCCCTCCAATAATTATTGTCAATTGAGTTTCCCTCCAAAACATGTCACTCGAGCGTTCTGCGAGTGAGCCATTTTTTAGAAGAGAAGAACTTCAGAAAAAAGATAAATTAGATATAAAAAAAAAAAAAAAACTTGATATAAATGTAGAAAGAAAATGAAATGAATATGTGCAAATATATAAGATTATGTGTGAAGGGTAAAAATGTAATTTCAAGTTAAAAAACTAATCATTGGAGAAGAAAAATTAGTCATTTATTAGGTTAATGCTTTTGAGAAAAACAACAATTATTTTGTCATTTAGTGATTGACTGACATTTGAAGAGTTAACAAAACTCTTCAAATTTAAAGAGTAGAAATGTTAAAGTCATTTTGACTTTAACTTTTGATTGTGCGTCGGAAAAACCCTACTCTTCATATTTGACCATTTGAAGTAGCATTGGAGATGCTCTTAAGGAACTTGAATGAAGATAAGAACACCCAACTCAAGGTATATTAAAAAAGGAATAAGCACGCACATCGCACAGCCTCATATCGACTCTCAACCTAATCAAGAAGGTATACATTCTGATCCTTTGGTTGATTCATCACATAAAAATTGCCCCATCTTGACTTTGCCTATTGCTCTTGGTAAGGGCAGACATTCTTGTACTAACCAGCCTCTTCTGCAACATATCCTCTCAAGCATTACTAGTCAAAAAATTCCATCTTCACCATCCAAGCCATGAAAGAGGTATGACAACCCAAAAAAAGAATCGAACTTCGAACTTCTCTTTCCCACATGAATATAGATCAATTGGCTACAAATGGGTTTAAACCTCAAGGTCACCTTTTTCAATAGATAAAGATTCCAATTTCATTAACTAAGGATGTTGAAGTGACCAGCCAATACATGAAATACAATACTGTATTCATCCTCAAAACCTAGATGCTCTCAACTTAAATGACTATTACAATCCCAATCCCATCTTCCCAAAAGGTCTTCAAAGAAGATTCCTTTGACCTCCTTGAAAATTACATCCAAAGTACAGAAACCTCAAAACAGAAATGACAACCTCATGGGTTGGAAGGAACGATTAGTTGCCAAGCGATTCCCTCACATAGTAGGAATTGATTATTCTAAGACATCTACTCTAATTAAGAAAAACAACTCCCTGCATGTTCCTTTTCTATAATGACCATCCAACACCAACTCCTCTTAACCTAGATGTGAAGAATGCCTTCTTTCATCATGACTAACAGGAAGAGGTCTAACGTCATTTAAGTGGATTTTATCGTCATGATGGCGTAAGTATCAAATTTGTACAATCAGAAAACACTAAATGGATTGAAGCAGTCACCGCAGACATGGTTTGTCAATCTAATCATTCTATCTTTGTTCATCATGGTGGACATAGGTGATTCTTGTCTCTGTGTCTAATAATGTACTGACTGACAATGGCAAACTACTCTATAGTTACTTGTTTTGAAAAAAAAAACATCAACATATTTTTGACATCAAAGGCTTCAGTCAATTGAAATATTTTCGTGGGATTGAAGCTGCTCGCTCCAAAAAAGGCATTTTTATTTCAGATAATGCTCTTGATCTTCTTCGGGGTGTTTGAGGCTAGACCAAGTGATACAACTCTCAGAAGCAGATATAGAGTGGGGACAATTGCCCCCATAAGAATTTTCAAACCTACTAAGGAGTAATGAGCTATTGCGACAGATAATAGCGGCAGATAAAGAAATCTGCCGATATTGCCCCCACAATTTTTTTTTACACTCTAAATTGCCCCCACAGAAACTTTTCCACTCTTATGTTGCCACCACAACATTCTTTTACACTCTTAGTTGCCTCACAAAAAAGTTTCCACCCTTATGTTGCCCTCCGGAAAAAAAAAATTACAATCTTAGTTGCCCTTACAAAAATTTCCACTCTTACGTTGCCCCCACATGGGTAAAATCCTGGCTCCTCCCCTGACAACTCTGGAAGTTCACCGTTGTCCTTCAGCTGACTACAGAGATCCCTCAAATTCGAGTGTTTATTAACGTCTAGAGGGTCACCTTATTATTTGGTAACTAATCAACACAATCTTGCTTGTGAAGTTATGGTAGGGAGTAAGTTCATGCATGCACCTAAAATGACTCACATAGATGTTCATTGTTCATCACTAAAACCTATCCCAAAGATTAGGGACCAGTTGAACAACTATGGTAAGACTATCTTGTTTGTTCAAAAATCATTTAACTTATGTTGTTTATTTGAGTCACCCCAAGATAACCTTACAGTCTTTTTATACCAAGCATTTTTATCCTTCTTAGAAGAAACAAAACCTATTTGACTTTTAATGGTTCTATTTTTAAAATTACTAGATGCATTATCCTCCATGCACATATAGGGACACCTTTTTCTTGGCCAAGCATAGGAACCTATTTACTAAGACTTGTAAAGCTCCCTGAAGGCAATGGTTACAATGGAAACCATTACAAAATAATAAATATAAAAGGAACATACTTTACATTTCTACTGGATATTGATGCTCTAGGTGATATCACTTCTTGTGGCATGGAATCAAGGATTTACAATCCAAAACTTTTGAATAAGTTAATCTGCTACACACCTACACCCAGGTAATTAAATTTGACAAGAAAGTCATTCATCATGGTTCTCAAACTTCATGATAACATTGTTCATGATGTTGACATGATGTTCAAAGGCATGTATGATGTGTCAATGCAGAAGATCAAAGCTGACTGCATCCAGTCGCTAACCAGGAGAAAGATAAGAAAAACAGGTCACTCCAAATCAACACTTGAAAGTGCATAGAAGACCAGTTTTATTCCCCTATAAAATGCGACGAGCAAGAGCAACTGACCATAAAAGAATCTTTACGGATATCCTTTCCCACATATAATATCATGAGGAAGATCTACCCCGAGCACTGTTAAGAAGATAAATAATAATTCAAAGAAACAAAGGGAGTATAATAAAATAAGTGTAATTCTATCTATACAAATAAAACTCACATTCTGCAATTTCCCATCTTTGGATAGATCAATAGTGACATCTGCGATGCTATTCACATACATTGTTTCTTCCATGACAGTCTTTGCCACATTTAATACCCTGCAACATTCACCAAATAATGAGCATTCCCTTAAGAAGCATGCTCTAAGTTGAGATGAGAACAGGGTCTTACCTTTGATAATTAGGGTAATACCGGACAACTTTTGCTTGTCCAAGAATCAATGGTGTATGAGACCCAAATCCAGAATTGAACTCTTCACTGGGTAGCAGGAAAAATATAAAACAAACTCTGATCATCTTTTCAAAAGCATAATTATCAACAACTGACAGAACCAAGAATTAGAAATATACAAGACAACAAATTCTCAAGTGAATGATGACTAGATTGCTCCAGTAAAAATTCAGTGATAACAAATCTTGGTTCTAATAGAACCGTTTATCCTACGCTCATAAATAGGATTCCATAGGTCTTCCAGAAACCAGAGAGTTATTTTTATTTTTTAGAGGTAAAAGTCAGTGCACAACCGCACATTAGTACATTATTCCACTAGCCTTTGAATGATAAAGTGAGCTTATAATAACATATTAAACAAGAACTTAAGAAGTAAAAGCAACACACATGCGGACAATAAGAACGAAGAGGGTCCAGATTCAGCCATGTGAAAAATTAGTAACACTAAGAAATTTACACGGTGATTATATTTTATGAGTAATCACTTATCAATATATATTAATATTATTAGTAATTGCAGATTGTAATTATATTTCTTTGATAGACAAAGAAAACTTAGTCTCTAAAAAATGAAAATTATTCATTTGTTTATTCTTTATAATTAGGTACCCAGGATGCCTAAGAAAAATATCTGCCTCAGTATGTAAATATATTAGACATCCAACTCCAAATGTAATAATTATTTTCTAGAAGAAAGCGGACCATTTTATATTTAGGGAGTAACACAACAATTTTTCCTTTTGATAATTTAGTACTACAAAGCAATTTGACCTAAAAACACGAAGAGCTCCCTCCAATCATTACAACGAGGATCTAGTTCTTAAAAATGGGGGAAAAGGGAATCAAATGGTACAAAAGACACAACAAAATTGACTTGAGCTGCTTGAAAGAGGGTGAACATAAAAGAATTTTTTTTTTGAATTTATTGATAAAGATAAATTTATTAAAAGCCAACGAGTGGGGGGTCAAGGGGACCAACCCAAAACACAAGAAAAACAAAGCAAAAAGAAAAAGATTTACAACAAACAACCGGAAGCAACAACATGCTCTTGCTACAGAGAACACACCCTAAGGTTATTAAACCTGGAATTAAAAAGATGTATCTGCCTACTATATGCAGTGAGGCTTCTGACTTTAATGTATGTTAGAGTTTTATGTACCATTTTTTTGCTTATTATGTATCTTGGGCCGACAACTTATTCTTAGTGAACTCACAACACTAAACTTAATATATATGGGACATGTTCGGCGGTCCACATTAGGGAGACCACGTTGGGAGCAAAAATTTGTCTTATATGGGTTAAAAGTTTCGGATTGGGCTGATTTTTTGTGAGGATGATCTCTATGGTGAGGAGATCATTCTCAAAAAAAAAAAAAAAAATCAGCACATTCTGAAATTTTTAACCCCATCAAAAGTGGTTTACAAGTTGAAGAATTGTGGATCGATAATTTTTACCGTTAATTTGTAAACCCACTTTTGATGGGGTTAGAAGTTTCAGAATGAGCTGATTTTTTGTGAGGATGATCTCCCAATCCGAAACTTTTAACCCATATAAGAGAAATTTTGACTCCCAACGTGATCTCCCTAATGCAGGCTGCCGAATGGGACCCTATATATATCTGGAGAGAGGAAGCCAAACTAACTAGTATGACTCACTCTCTTCTCTTCTCAACATCTTTCCTCTTCTCAAACCCTAAAACTAGATTCTCACAATGTCCATTCATGTGAAAATGTGGATGGAAAAAAACTTCAGGAATATCATCATAAGGGAGAAAGAAGAGCGTCAAAGCACTATGATTTCATATTTGGTCTCAATGATAACACCACATGTGTCTAGCTTTACACTTGCAGTGTTGTTCCCAACCCAAATGAAGCGTTTGGTTATGAGTGCAACCAGGAATAAAAAAAACTTTTGGAAAATCCATTCACATGATTTCCGATAAACTCATTCAAGCTAGAGCTTTAACTGAAGATTTTACTCTAGATAGCATTGAATGGTGGAACATGATTTGTGATAACAACATATAGTTCTCTTTGATAAAAATATATATATATATATATATATCGAGACAAATATCATTCAATCATGTAAGTGGAAACAGTGTGAAAAAATAATGTACCTTAGTTTATTAATCCAGACTACTGGATCACATGGTTCAGAGATCTGCCTCCATTTAACAGCCAATGAATAGACATCATGCCAAGACATCGTAGAACGGCCTGAAGATCTATCCTCACTAATGCCATATGAAGTTGATGTTTCAGATGAGCTGCTGGTACTACAACCAGCACCACCTCTATTCTGGCTAAGTACATTGACCTTTTCCTTTCTCCTGGCTTTCCTACCATTTTTTGTTGTGCTTTTACTTGAATTTTTCCACTCTAAACGCCAAGCCTTTGAGACCTTTTGAGCAATTTCAATAGCAGCTAATCCTGCCATACGGTGCTGGACAACATATTCGAGTAATAAGTTTGTAAGAAAATAAACAATATAAATACAAGAGAAAGCGAAAAAAGAATGAGAATTAGCATTACGAATTACAAATTTGTCGTTAGATGCAGTGGCATCCAGTCCACAAGGTTATCATTAGAATTTTAGGGCTTATTTTCTTTTGGTGAAACTTTTTAATGATTTCAGAGGCCTCTTTTTTGAGGATTTCATTTTTAGGTGGGAACTCATATCCACGGACATGTAATTGAACATTCTTTGGAACTTTCTCTCTTTCTTTGCTTTGTCGTCTATACTTTAGGTAGGTTTCAAGGACCTCCCTTCATCCATTTTCTTATTTGGTTGATGAAGCTTTATGTAAAGAGGTGGCAGATTTTTCACACTGGCTGCCAACCTGATGAAACCCTCTATATGAGGTAGTGTAAATGCTTTACACCAAGCACCAAGTGTGTGTGTGTGGGTGTGGGTGTGTGGCGGGGGGGGGGGGGGGGAGTTTGGGTTTCAGGAATAAGTAGGCAAGGGAAATATTCAGAAATTTTGGTAAAATCCCGCAAAAAAAAATCGTGGTAAGGTTAGGACTATGCAATTATTCCTACTAAGTCGTGTTCTCATAATATATAATCAAATCCTCTGTTAAACTACAATAATAAATCACCAAACTCCATATTGATACCATCAATTAATACATCCACAACAAGTGACCACAGGTCTACAACACATTCAAGGTTTATTTTGTTTATAAAAATATTACAATCATGAGCCCAGGTTAGGATTCATCAATCGATCAAAATCAATGGCAACCTCATATCTAACACTACATCAGTCAAATGGTCACCATCACCTTCAACAAAGTCATTTTCTCTTACAAGTGAATCAAGGCCATCTCTCATTTTTCGTGATTTAACAGTGATGTTCGTGAATTAATTGCAAAGTTCGTAAAAGTTGGCTCATATTCAATAATTCATGATTAAATGACTGAAGGAAAAAAGTCATGATTTAAGTCGCAGAATTTGGTGACTATGGTGTAAAGAAAACACCAAGCAGGTGGAGTTTGGTTAATGAAGCTTACACTTGTCAGAAAAACCAAAAACAAAAACAAACAAACCAACCAAACAAAACAAAAAGGAGAAAAAGGACGAGTCTGCACTAATCTTTCAAGAAATGGTGAGTGGATAATCCAATCAGATCAACAACCAACAGAGAATGTTAAAACCTGGTCTACGGAATAATAGAAAAACAATAGTTAAAATAAACTGTAAGCCAAACAAACATAATAATTCAAGTATGTTGAAAATATAAAATGCAGAAAATTTCAAGCTTTATAGCGCTTTGTAGAAGAAGAAAAAAAATTATCTCCACCAGTAATAGTTTTGCTGGAGGTGGTGATGGCAGAGTTTCTACTGATACTTGAAACAGGCACAGTGACCACATAATCTTGGTTCATGATTACAACCGGTAGATATCTGGGTCAGGTTCGAAAGGGAAATGGATTTGGTGGTGTGATTCTGAATCTTTTACTCAAGTTTTGAAGTTTCATCCCTTATTGTGGATGGAAACTATTGATGAATACTGTGTAGCCCTGAATCAGTATCACATTTCCATCCTTGTGTTTTGTTGATGATTCAAGATAAAATGTAGAATACGAAGCAGGAAGGAAGTTCCATGGGAGGAATTGCTTCTTTGAGATGTAAGAGATAGAAGTGTTAATCGGTAAAATAATCCAGTACTCGTGATCCTAGAAATCCAGTACCACCTTCATGAAGTCGCTGCCTATTACCTCGCAACAGGATCTAAGGTGATGCAATTGGGGACCAGGACTGTCTTTTTCCAATTCTTTGATGGATGTTAGGATTTCCTCAAATGGTCTATTCAACCAACTACTCTTTGGATCTTGGCTATAACAGTGTAATCTTATCCAATGTGGGTCTGCAATCGGAAATCCCCTTACATAGATTCTCATAAAATCAATGATCCCTCCCTAATTACTTCGTCTCCCCCCCCCCACCCCCAAACCACTTTTTTCCCCTCCACCTTTGAAGTAAATATGGAGTTCATATTCTTTTAGTAAGTTGGTTTTAGTTCTCAAAAACTTTCCAATAAGAAGACTACAAAAAGTATTATCAGAATTAACTTTTAAAAAACCATTAAAAAATTAAAATACAGGAAGAAATTGATGAAAATAAATCAATAAACCCATACTCCAGAATAGTTGAAGAGATTCACCTGACGTCTGTTAGGTAAGAAGCCTGGACAATAATATTGAATCTTCTTGCCAATAGAGTCTGCAGCTTGTAGAAGATTAACCTTCTGCTTTGTAATAACAAAATCCTGCTTCCTAAGCCTACCCTTTCTCAGAGAATCACGTAGTGGAGGCTGCCTATAAACCCTTTCACAAACATACTTTGGGTGCGATCTTTTGCACCAGTACTCCTGAAGAAAATAGATAAACAACACATAATCAGCAAGCTTTTCCTTACAATAAAAATAGGAAAACTACCTTCTATACATTAATTGATAAAAATGATAGGGGTCAATCGCAACCCTTTAAAGTTTACAAGACATGTAACAAGAGTTTGAACAATCAAGCCCAAACCTTGATGTGGTGGGATGATAATGAAGTGGGTGATACATGGGAGCTTCTTTAGTTGATGGAAGACCCACATGGGTCGTTTAGGCATTGCAAATAATAACAGGCAATCCAGGATTCTTCAACAATTCCTTCTCCAACATACCCGAAAAAATAGAAACCTTTCTTTTACATTTTTAAAGCACAAAAAAACCAATTTCTGATTTTTTTAAGTATTATAACCTCTTTCTTTAATCCCTTCAGTATTTCTTTAACCCTGAACTATGGAAACCTCTAACCCTAAACCGTTTAAATCCTTATTTTCTCTTAAGGTCCTACATAAAAAATTTGAAGATAAACAAATGACAGTAATATCTCATCACAAACAAGTGCAGCTTCCGCCATACATCACCTTAAAGAGGGGGTCAATATCGCCATCAATATCAAACCAGCAGAATTCACTATTGATCTTTGAAGCCGTGTACAAAGCAATTTCTTTCTGCATTAGAAGTTTCATATGCAGTGAGAGTGAATGAATTTGTCAACTAAAAGAAAAGGAACAGTACCAATAATAAGTATTTAGTAGAGCTAAAGAAATAGTCTGCATGATAGTAAAAGCAGTATTGAAATAGCAGAAAAAACTAAGAATTAAAAAGAAAGTATTATTTTCGAAGAAAAAACACTAGGGGTGTATTTGATTGCATCGAAAGTCATTTTTCATGGATTATGAAATCCATGGAATGATGGCATGATGGGTAGGGTGGAAAATGTAAATTCTGGTGTTTGATTGCATTTGGGAAAATCAAAAGAAGGGGGGGGGGGGGGGGGAGTCAGTTAAGCGGCTACTAGCTAACTACGGCTTAACTGACGTCACTACTGATATCAGGTGTAGTTCCGTCATGTTCTGGAGCGCACTTACGTTTTCGGAGCTGGCTGTTATGTTAGTTGTAGCGCGCTAGCGCGCCTTCCCTCCTTCTCTCACTTCGGAAAGATTTAGCAGTATTTTCTTATGATGACCTGGTCGAGAGAGTACGATACATCGGTGTAAAAGATTGAGTGGGATCTGTGAGGTTGGTTATAGTAAGGCCTACCTGAGGAAGAAGAGGAAAAGAGAGAGATTTACCGGCCAGTGGCGACGGCAGTCGTAGAAGCTGTGACATCGGAGATAGATGGCGGCCGCAGCAGCAGCAATGGTGCTAGGGAAAGAGAAGTTAGGGTTTTGTGATTTGGGATGGAAATTGAGGGTGGATTTTATTTTCCCATTGGTATAGGTGGGAAAATGAAATCCACACTTTCCTGGATTTTTTGAAGAGGGTGGAAAATCATTTTCCATGCTAAAAACCAATTAAACACATGAAAAATAGTATATTCCATGGAAAATGGTTTTCCACCATATTCCCACGTGCAATCAAACACACCCTAGGAGCAATATTCAAGCAAGTATACGATATAAGACAAATGTACACAGAACAACAGTAACAAGGATATGCATTTTGGGTTAATGAAACTAGACAATAATTCTTGAAATTAACATAAATTTTATGTGCATCTAACAGCCCAGTTAGAAATGAGGCCGGCCCAAATTACAGGTAAATTCCTTTAAAATTTTGATTAGCATATGGTAATTTCTGAAATCAAGTTTGAAACATTCTTGATCCAAACATCCATTCTTTTCTTTTTCTTTTTTTGATACGTAGGCCTGTTTTTAATGAGTTCAGTAACTTGGTGCTGGCGGGATTTGAACCCAAGTCTCTGGTATCATCACCCAAAGACTTTACCAAGTAAGCTAGTTGGCACCTACTCCAAACATCCATCCTCGTTCAGGAAACATGAAAAAAAAATTGGAAGCACAAATACAGGAAGGGACTCTTTGGTGCAAGTTGAAGGCCCTAAAAAGGCACGAGGAAGGCCAAAAAAAAAAGGAGGTGGATTGTGGTAGTAAGAAATGGTCTGAAATCACATGCCTTGACAGAAGATAAAGCTCCACATACAGTTGAATAAGAAAGGATTCACAATCCAAATCCAAACCCAAATGTGTGGGAGAAGTAGATGATCATGCGGTGGTAATTCCATTATGGAAGTCACCAGCAAGAATATGTCAAGTGATACTACAGTAATACAGGTTACAAATTAACAAAACAACAAATATCTAAATCTCTTAATCAACCTTCCCCACCTTTTAACAAGTATACTTGGAAATCTAAAAAATACTGCTAATATCTAGGTTTTCCCATCATTTTACTCTTGCACTTTTAGTAACAAATATAGGATAAGCAAGTAATACATACAAGGTATACCATATCAAACTACAATAGGAAGATCCCTAGGAAGCATGTAGATGCCTGATATGACAAAGAAAACTGCATTGCTATCAATTTATTTTATCCAATATAAATTACAAGACCTGATAAAATGCGAGGCACTGGACCACAAATTTTTCCATAGAATCTAATTCCAAGTCCAAAACAGCATCATAGTCTTTAACCTGTAAACACCATATCCAACTTAAGTACGTATTTGAGGTAAAATGGTGCCAAAGACACTAGAAGGAGGCTATCCAATACCGCATCTCCATATTCTGCAATGGCATGGTAGCAAGAAGCACGCAAGTACAAGCACTCAATATTCGAGCTCTCAATACTCAAGCCCTTGGTTAAATCCTTGATGGCATTCCTGCAATTTTCGTTTTGGTCAATTATTCACACAATGTGTTAATGAAGAAACAAGCCCAGATAATTGACTCGACAGTGTTAAGTTTCATGTTAGCATTCCTACTGCTAACTCAATCAATTCCTTGAAGCTACCAGCAGTTTGACTGCTAGAAAAAGCCCATACACTTGTATATTTCTACCAACAATTTTCTGGGAGATAGATTACTTGGTATAAACACCAGAGATGCAATGAAAGACTCAATGACTTCTGCCCTTCAGTGGAAGTAGAATTATCCTGAATTCATCCGATAAGATTAAGTACAGTACAGCTAAAGATACCTAGTAGGGAAAAGATGAGTTCATTGGAATAGCCACATAAGTTTCATAAATAGGGCAAAAACTTGGAGCAGTTCTCAGGGTTAATATTAAGAGAAGCTGATTAATTTTCATTTTCAAAGTACGAGTAGGCTGGAATTCCTTAAGTGATATACTACCAACAGTAGGGGTAGGAATATTTTACTTACTTGTTTGGGCTTGACAATTTTTCTGTCGTTCTTTGGATAGGTATAAGGATGAAGCAGGGGTTTTGATCGCAGGTTTGTGTGTGACCAACAGACTTTACCAACTTACTAATTTGAACTATCCAGCACGGATGCCATAAGTTTAGTAATATCTTGACCCTGGTTGTTGTGTTGTTTCAGTTTTATCAATCTAGTTTGAATGAAATTTGTAGTATTCAAATATCTCCATATGTAGATTTCTTCAAGCATTAGGATATTGACACCTGCAGATATCACTGACCATGAGAGATGATCAGGGTCATGGAGACAGTGGGGGGTTCAATCAGGATACAGGAGGTCAAAAATAACCGGAAGTAATCTGCACGGGTCAACTTAAACAGATCATCTAGCGTTCTAGCCGAAAATTCTAGGTGTAAGTTATGTTGGAGTCAGGTGCTTGACACTTCATCTCTGTCTTACACCAGAAGATGTTTACAGAGATCAAAACAAATCAAAATTGTATTATCAATCTGTACAGCACAAAGGGACCTCAAAGTAGGTGGTTGAATTGAAATAGTTGCAGCTTTGGGGACTAGACAAAAAGAAATTGATGAATTCTACATAGATGATCAGTAGGTTTAGGTGCCAATATCTCAGAATTTAATGGATAACTAAATCTATTATTCACTCTATTGGCTTGAAAGGAAGATAACATTTTTTTAAGGAAAATGTCATCCGAATAGTCTAGATGGAGCTAATTGTTACAAAATTTTGGAAAAAAATGAAATGTTTATATCAAATTAAAGATAGTAAAGGCAAAAGAATAAGAGAAACCCAAAGATAGACGGATTTGAGAACAAAGCTTTTTCCACCAAAAGACTCTACTATTGCTTCAAAGTGCTGCATCAATAAAACAAGAATGTTACTGAATATACCAAAGAATGTCATTAAAACCAGGATTGAAGTATCTAGCATTGAATTGTCAATGGTAGCTAGATACATGAAAAGGTTAAGACCAACCAACACTCCTCATAGCACTTGTAAAACCTCAAGCAAGTCTATCAACTTGCCCTCAAAATAGGAGGTGACTTCGATGAATTCTGTACAAAGAGTCGATGGTGAGAGAGATTCTGACGGCACCTGCTGTACAATTTACCCACAACAGAGGCCTAGAGGACTAGCAATTTCAACTAGAACAGTTAATCACCAAAACGAAGAAAGGTGAGATGTGCATAGTCAAGGAACTGTCCAATACATTAAAGTGATTGAAATGCATGAAGAAGCGATGACATTCTTACAAACATTCACAATAGAAATTACCGTATAAGGAAAATTTATAAATCTCATCAAGGAAAACAAAAGGTTGGCCTACCAGAGAAAAGAAAGACCAAGGGGATGAGTTAACTGACGTCATAGGAGACCTCAAGCATGACAACGAGGAAGCAGTTGGCCGGTGTTTAAAGCAAATGTTATAATGGAATAACTTCATAGCTTGATAGGTAATAACTACCCCACGTACAGCTTAAGAGCAGTAGCAATGGCCCAACATCTTCGGGACATGTAATTCCATTCCAGAGACTATGAAATGACTATATGTATTGGTAGCTGTGAAAATATTGTGACTTAAAAGATGATTTGGAAATTAAACCCAGCAGCCGACTAATATTTTTACAATGCTACAAGTATTAAGGCTTGATGCGACAAAGACCCTAATTGATGTCACACAATGTCACATGGGAGCTTGCTCCATGGTGCTAGGGAGAGCTTGCACAAGCATAGTACCATATACAATATCAGTGTTAAAAATATCAACAAGCGATCATAAAAAACATAAAATCTTCTTGCCATTAAAATTTGGGGTCACCACCTACGAAATTTGAAAGCTACCATGTCTCTTAGCAAAACCTAGTACTCTGGCAATAATCATTTTGGTACACTTGAATAATAAAAGAGCAGCTTGGTGTCAATGACAAAAGGCTCCACTTAGCAGCAACCCATTCTAGTGCAACAATTTTCGTACTAAACCATATTAGGATGGACACAATTACAATTGACAAATACAGTGAAAAATACATATCTATACCAGATATAATTGACGCAGCAATCCAATGGAGAAAAAGGTTCCTTTTTAAAGTTCGTAAAAGTTTATGCTCTACATCCATGTGGCACCTGATCATGTTTTTGGGTGCCACATGGTCGTTTAGTCCATATAAATAGGTGTTCCGTCAGTCCATATAACCCAATCTCAACATACATACATAAGTATGTATGTATATGTATGTATCCCTTAATTATCGATTTTTGTTAGAGAATCCTCTATTGCATTTTTGCATCCCTTAATATATTACACGCACGGTTATCCCCCTAACGAACTCTCTTAAATGGTATATAAATCTCCACTAGCTATCAGTTGCTTTACAAAAGGCATTCCTCAATTTCTACACAAGTGAAGTAAGCTCAATAGTTTCAGGTTGAAATGAATGATCTCAAGAGGAAAGCTCAGCAGTTACTCGGGAACAACTGCCCCATGTGTTATTCATGACAAATATTAAATGTGGCATAGTTTGCCCAATATCCACTGATTGACCTTCACACCAAAAATTAGCCTGACTGCTATTTTTAGGCTTTTAGTCATTGGATATGTCACATGAGAACAATTCCACTATCTAAGCATCATGAGTATTTCATGTGCTTCCCCCTAGTTATAGAAACTTTACAATGGATAGATCATTTGGAACATAAGTGAACTTTGTCACAGAGCCCATCAGAAGATAAAGAAAATAGCCCACCTGTGCTCTCCCATCCCATGGTAAAGTAACCCACGCAAGTGATATGCTTTGGCACACCTACAAAAATGCCATAAAAAAGTGCAAATGTTATTTTGAATGAACATGGTCAAAACAAGAATGAAAAATCAATTAGATCCAAGCTCCATAAAATCAATCTAAACAAGAACACAAGCATGATCCTGTGGAATTGGCAACACCACCTTTGATCAATTTGTAAAATTTCTTTATGACAGTCTAGAGCCTTTGTTGGATTTGACAAATCGTGATAAAACTGCCACATCACAAATGCACCAAAGCCATCTTGATCAGAGATTTTCAGACTAAAACAAAGTTAAGGATAAACAATTAAACCACAGTTTGCTTTTGTTATGGAAACTAGGTTAAAACTAGAGTACTGAGTACATTCAATGATTTTCAGAATTTACAGGCAATAAACTAAGAGAAAATCAATTGAATAGGTTTGGACATATTCAAGGAAGGTCAAGTACAACCCCCAAGGGTTGGTGAAATGGCTAAGACAACACCTCAGGAAGCGGAGGTCCTGAGTTAGAATTCCCCCTAAGAGGCCACCCTCAGGGATTTATGCCAGAAATTACATGGTGCATGTGGGGGGATGGGACTGCATGTGCCCCAAGGATTGGCTAGGTGCTCTAAGAGGTCCAGATACCTCGGTTCCCAAAAAAAAAAAAAGGAAGGTCGATTACAGACTCAGATAGAAGAAATATTCAAGTTGAAGATCCTAAAAGAACGAGAGAATGACCCAAAAGAACATGGATAGAGATAGTAAAAACATTTATTAACTCACTTTCAATAATAAAAGACATGGCTTTGGAAAGAATGGAATAAAGGAACAAGATTCATTTAGCCGACCCCAAATCGTTTGAACAATGTTGTGGTTGTTGATTGCACACAATTAACTTACAAAATTGTGAATACAATTTTTTGTTCAAAACAACCATATATTTGGTAAGTCGAGAACCATGTCAAAAATACATACACATACCAAATCTCCATTCATCCCTATTTCAAACATTCCATGGATAAATTAATCTATGGCACCCAAGAGAATATAAACTCCTAACGAATTCTTTGTGACACAAAGTTTCATTCAGCAAAATTCGGAAAGGCAGCGAGGTAGTGAATTCTGAACTTAGTATGGATCACCAAAGTATCATGGAACTACTTACATGGTTCCATCTCCAGTAAAACGGGATGCTAGGGAGGTGCACAATATAATATGCAATATCGATTTCAAAGTGAGGGGAGAAGAGCCAGCAGATCCTTGGTTTAAAGTTCCATACCATCTCAGAATGTTTCAACCAAGACTGGAATGAAACATTGACCCTGAAACATTAAATGTTTCAGTTTGTCTCGGAATGTCTACATTGAGAGTCTCGATTTTTCTTTGACTGAAACATTGCCTTGGGAAGAGATTTTAGGCTTAAATCTTAATAGAAATGCTCACGGCTTGGAATAAAGATCTAATGGTGCTTCTAACCAAAATCAAAATTGAATACCTTGGTTGAATAGTAGAAGTATCCATGCAATATCTTACTCCACTATTTCAATGGTATCACATCAACATGCGTATGGTGAGCATGCTTAAGTATTTGAGTATCATAGATTCACAATCTATTCACAACTGCTATACCAACAAGATATAAACACAAGAATATGCATCCAACTTTTTGTTTCAAAGGCCTATACTTTCAAATAAAATTCATAACAAGTAGTTTCACATGGATACCTGAGCTAGATGGATCCATGCCTCAAGGAAATATTTATCCAGTTGTATTGATTTCATATGAGCCTCTTCAGCTCTTTTGTACTCCCCAATTGATGATAATGCCATACCCTAAAAAATGGTCAGTCAACATTACAAATAACATTTTAATAGGCAAACAAATGGCAGAAATTCTATGTGTAGTGCCTTCAATACTGAATCAATAAAATTAAGATCTCTGAAACTCACCAAATATGTGTAAGCAGATTTATTAACCTTATCAAGCCTCACACATGAAGACAAGTCTTCCTCAGCTGCCTTGTAGTCCTTGAACTTGAAATTAACAATTCCTGCAGTAGTTATAAATATAATCACAACTTGTAAGCCATGGAATGGGCAAATAAAAATATTAGTTCATCACTCAATTTAAAATACTTTAAATGAGAAATTCATGAAAACAGTCATATGGATCAATCAATGGACTAAGGGTGACACCATGAATATAAGCTGATAGCATATGTACCATAAAAGTCATAAATATCTAAAACATGCTTCAGATACAATAGTTGATGTTCCCCACTTAAGTTTCCTTCTACATTAAACAATCTGTACTTCTAGACCAACGGGTTGTGGGAATTTAAAGAAGATATAGATAATCATCACTGGCATTTGTTTCCAAAATAACCCTCTCTCCCATGTGAAATAAAACTGTGCGTGTGTGTACGTGTGTGATAGAGAAAGAGAGAGAGATCTAAGTTCATTTTTTATTTTTTTTGGGATTTGGGAGGGTGGTGAAATTAATAGTATTAAATAATAGTGCAAGCAAACAGGGTACGATCAACTTACCCCTTTCATGTAAAACATCAGATGAGTTTGGCTCAAGCTCTAACACCTTGGTCAAGTCTTCAATGGCCTAGAAATCAAGAGACAATTATCAACCATTTCTATGTGGTAATAGGACATTGAAAAACTGTAAAAACATATTTTATGCAATAGATGACACACATGAACATGTTGATACATGGGTACAGTGTTAGTGTATGCACGAGCACAAACTTCCATTAGTCTATGGCAACAAAATTGAAGCAATTGATGCAAAAGAAAATAGACGGTCAATGTTAAAAGCTTTATTTATTTCAGTCTTTGGTAAACATTAAAAAGGGTAGTTTTGGTATTCTACTTGTATCAACTAATATGGCATTCTTGTATGTTTTTGGGACAGGTTAATAAAGAAACAGAGAGGGGATGTTCTCACTTTGTTCGTCCCCCTCAACTTTTTTTTTTCTTTTTCATAAGCGAAGGCATACACTAAAGAAAGAGACAAGAAATAAACAAAAGGAAAATGAGATCTCCACAGAGAAAAGAAGATAAAAGGAGAAAACAACAAAAGAGAGCTACTAACGCCTATCCGGACTATAGATACAAAACATTTTCCCATCTGAACAAGAAGTCCTCATGTGGTTCTTTTTTGTGGATCTTTTAAACCCTAATTTCTTCTCTAACTTTACATGGAATTAGAGCGATGGAAGAATAGTTTGTGTCATTTTTCATTAGTTCATTTCGATATAAGAGAGCCAACCCAGGCCCCTAGTTTATAAGGATTTAGAAACTTCATTACCTTTATGGATGATTTGTCCAAAATAACATGTTTATATCTTATGAAAGATCACTCTAAAGCATTATCTGTTTTCCAAATATTTCATATGGAATTTAAAACAGTGCTAATACTTGTATTTTGAGATTTCAGAATTTCACCAACTTTACATTTCCTTTTCAATCATATCTTAACCAGCATGGCATCTTGCATCAAACTTCTTGTAATCATACCCCTACAAAATGGAGTTGCTAAGAGAAAGAACAAACATCTTCTTGAGGGCTCTTCTACTTCAAAAGCAAGCTCTTAGGCTTCTTTTTTTTCTTTGGGTGTGTGGGTGGGTGTGGGTGGGGGTGGGTGTGGGTGGGGGTGGGGGTGTGTGGGTGGGTGGTGGGTGTGTGTGTGTGTGTGTGGTGGGGGGGGGGGGGGGGCGGTGTTCTTCTCCCATATTATTTAGTTATAATATAATCCTCATGATTCTTTTAAGGAGTTTAAAGGATCATTCTTTAAGCATTTCGTTTTTAGATGGGACTTATTATATGCTTCATAGAATTGTATTTGCTTTCTTTCTTCGTCTTTTGTTTGGGTTGTGTTGTTTCTTTTGTTATTGAACAGCCACCTTGGCCTCCCTCTCTGTTTTCCTTTTTATCAATAAACCTACTTAAAAAAAAAGTCTTTGGAGCTTTCTTTTCTTTTTTAGATTTGTTTAGGAGTTGATCAATTCATGCATTCTCTTTTAAGGATCAAAACATTTGGTGACTTCTCTCATTTGCATAGTGTTGAGGAATTTGGAAGGAGCATAATAGTAGGGTGTTCAAAGGCAAGAAAAATGACATTAATGGGATCGCTTAAACATCAAATATATCATTTATTGTTGGTTTGAATTCTAAAGGAATGCAGGAACCTTTCTTCAATGATTTCATGTATATATGGTACACTTTTCACGTGCTTAAATTGATGAAATTTAGCATGTATGTAGTAGAAATAACGACATGCACATTAAGTGATGAATCTTCCTTGCAGCATAAACAATTAAATCAAAAGTAAAAAAATAGGAGTGTGGCCAGTCTTACCTCTACAGATTCTCCTAAAGCTGCTCTGGCCTGCCCTCGCCGTTTCCATGCCTCTCCAGCTGACGGGTTTGACTTTATAGCCTAAAAAGAAATCGAGGAACAACCGGTTATAAATAGACAAATGTTTGCATAGGCAGTAGATTTGGGAGATTTGTATACCTCAGTGAAGTCAGCAATAGCAGCATGAAGTTCTCGCTGGAACGCGTATGCGGTTCCCCTTCCTATCAATGCCTCTGGATATGTTGGGTTCTCTTTCAATATCTGTTTAGTTATAATTTTACATAAAGATAAGAGGTTTTGAATCTTGATAATGGCCATGAAGACGATATTTAGAAAGAAAATGACCATAAAAACAAATTAAAAATAGACACACACAAAAAAGGTAACAGAAAAGACAGTGAAGAAAATTTATCAGTCAAGTAGAAGGTATGACCTGGTTAAAGATAGAAATGGCTTGAGCATACTTCCCTTCATTCACCTGAATTCAAAACAATTAGCAAGATATGGTTACTAAAGAAGTTCAAAATGAATTGTTATCATTATCATTTAAATGATTAAACACTTTCATATTATCAAGGAACAAAAAACTATAAATAACAATAAAATTCAGCACGTAAAACAAAAGTATACCTGTGCTATTCCTCTTGATAACCGGAAATCCAAGCTTATTGACTTGGTCTTTGGAACACGTGTAGCAAAAACCTTTGTGCTCTTCTTGGGTTCATCACTTGTTTTGCTGTGTATTTCAGATGTATCACTTGATTTACGGTGCAATTCAATTGTGTCATCTGATTTGCTGCATATTTCAATTCTATCCTTTGATTTGCTGCATATCTCAGATATGTCACTTGATTCGCAGCCTTTCTCAAGAGTTTCATTTGATTTACTGTGAATTTTGGGGCTTGATTCGCTGCCTTTCTCAAGAGTACCATTTGATTTACAGTGAATTTCGGGGCTTGATTCGCTGGCTTTCTCAAGAGTTCCATTTGATTTACTGTGAATTTTGAGGCTTGATTCGCTGCCTTTCTCAAGAGTACCATTTGATTTACTATGAATTTCAGGGCTTGATTCACTGCCTTTCTCAAGAGTTCCATTTGATTTAATGTGTATTTTGGGGTTTGAATCAGAGGCAGGCCCCGTTGGACCAGAGGACCCCATAGGATGATCTTCACAAACAGTATTTTTGTTCTGTTTTGAGCAAGCTAGTAGCTCTTCCAGCTCCAACAATTGTTTTAAATCTGCTGATTGACAAACAGCATATCCATAGCCTTGCTCCCAAACCAGAAAAGCTTCCTCTTTTCTTCCCAAAGCTGACAAGGCCCGACCTGGATGAAACAGTGGCCACTGCAACTAAGTTGGGAACAGAATAGGTGAAGTACAAAATGGGACAACAGAGCATTTCTTGGTTTGGTCGCAAGTGAAGACAACAAATGCATTGGGAAGACAAATAATTGATCAAGCTAACATTTCAATGAATGTTCACGAGTCTCATGTATGATAACTTTCAGTTAGATGAACAAGAAAGCTCGATTTGTTGTTTGGAAGCAGAACCAACATCAGTTATTTATAGTATTGTCATAAATCTTATTCTTTGGAATTGTAAGGTTAGATTACTAGAATACATCCCACCCATAAGACCACAAGGAACACCTAGGCAATAGGCATGCAAAAAAAAAATACCAGTTTTGAGGACATATTAAAGCCTAAAATACAAGTATAATTGAAAGAGAATCACTTAACATCTTTAAGCGATGGTGAAATTTATTGTGTTACAAAGTCGAAGGCTTTGACGACTTGAGTAATAAATCAAGTTTGTGACTTTCTCAATACCTTCAAAATATAATTTTTTTAGTAACTATAGATATTATGATCAATTAGTAAATCCTATGTCTAACCCAACTATTTGGGGTCGGCAAAAGGAATCTTGTTACACCTTCTATCAATAGTCGTATCTTCTAAGAATTCTCCAACATGGGCTTGAAACAACAAATGAGAAGTTATAGTTAATCATTTGATTCTGATTATTAGTAAGTGGAGATTGGCAATGAATAGTAATGTGGATGCAACAGTGAGGCTATCTATGCAGTTAGAATGATTTAAAAAACAATAAGAGCACCGACGAGTGTGCAATAAGAACATTTTGGAGAATTAGATATGCATTCAAACTTCATAGATTAATGAATTCTTTCAGAGGTTAATGAATTAGAGTGTGCTTTCAAGATTTTGATTTAATTGGGGAATCATTTGTGACTCCTAGCTTTCTGCCGGTCATGTTTTTTTCCGTTGTTTATTTCTTTCTTTGTTGCTGCTGGTGTTTTGCTGTTTGGGGACTATCTCAGCCTCCTTTACTCCTTTTCTTCATTTATAAAATTTATATTTATCAAAAAATTCTTTCAGAGTATTCAGTAGCATCGAACCACACTTTGTATTCTTTCAAAATGATTTTTATCACTTTTACAAGCACAAAACAACCAGACGTCATCCAAAGTACAATACTTTACTGAAATAATCTCTCAATTCTAAAATTATATATATATATATATTCAGGCAAAAACTAGGTCATTATCCATTACAGGAAAGGGAGGTGTTAATCTGCAATTGCATGAGCATTTTTCCAATATAATATAAACAGAACAACCCGAACTGAGGAAGAAAACATAGAACAATCTGAAATTATTTTCAATTCTACCCAAAAAAAAAAAAATTAGGTTAAAACTAGGTCACTATACATTACAGATAGGGGAGGTCTTTTTATCTGCAATTACACGAGCATTTTATCCAATATAATTGAAACAGAACAATCCGAAACAAGAAAGACAAATCAAAATTGGAGAAATAAACAACTAATCGTACAAATAGGCGATTAGATTCAACAGACCTTTGAGGATGTAGGCTTGAAGAAGCGTTGGATCAAGCTCAAGCGCCTTGTCGCAATCCTTGATGACATGCTTATGCAGCTCTAATTGGCTGTAGCAGAAAGCTCGATTGCTAAAACCACAAAACTCATATATGTCACTCAATCGATTAACGATTCCACCAAAAAAAAAAACGAGAAATTGAGATCAGATAATCAAAAGCGATAGAGAGATCGCAAATTTTAGTTTCGGATCGAGAGAACAAACCAGATGTCTTGAATCGCGCAAGATCGGGAGACGAGAGAATCGAGAACACGAATGGCCTTGGACCAGTCTCGAGAACCGCAGAGCTTCGCAAGCTCTACCCTCTCGGAGGTTGCAGACCCCATATGAGTTCTCTTGCTTAAAATCTTTCTTCTTCTTCTTCTTTCAAGTAAGGAGTGTTTTATATAGTATTATTAGATTAAAGTGAAGGGTGGAAACGTGAACGAAAGAGGGTTTCGGTTAAATGCAGACCTTTTATTTGTTGTTGTTGTTGTTGTTGTTGTTGATGTCCAGATGAGGAAAGGCGGAGGCCAAAACTTTAGACACCTTGTAGTCGATTTGATTCTCGCTCACTGAATTTCCTTTGGCGTAGAACCCAAGTAATCCAGAGCCATGGCACGCGGGGGGAAGCGATAAAGCCGGAATGCCAAACCAAGCTCAAGAAGGCATACTAACGTGGTGTAAGGTCTAAAGAAAATATAATAAAAAAAATCTCTCTATCTACATGATTGTAAACCTAGTTTAGATTTTTCTCATTGAAAATAACTTCATTAAGAGTAAAGACATGGGCGTGTTCAACATGTAGAGCCCTTTTTTATTATGGTTATGGCTTTGTAGTTTTCAAAAATTCCTTGTGATTTTTGAGATTATGATTATCATCTTCTAAGTTGCACTTTCAATTAGGTGACAAGATGTACACCTAATTAGTGAACTCGTCGCTTTTGAAAAGTGATGAGCTCGCCATTCAAATGAAACCCTAATCTTTGAAAGAATTTAGTAGTTATCTAAATATTCATTTCTGTAATATAATATATGAATTTTGGTTATTTTAAGAAGATTTATCGTATGACGAACTCATCACTTCTAAAAAATGAGGAGCATATTGTTGTAAGTAAACCATACAACAAACTCATCGTTTGACCCAAAAAAAAAGGCAATAGGTACGTTGCTCTAGAGAAGTGAAAAGCTTGTCATTGTATAGATTTTCTCGAAATTCTTATATGATCTTGGCGAAGTGAACTTTTAGATCAAACATTAAATAAAAATCTTCAATCGGTAAATAAGTCATTCTCCATTCGTCATTCACCATCACAAATTGTCAAAATTGATTTGAAATTTATATCCTGATAAGTAATTGATAAAAATTAAATAAATAAATAAATAAAATCCTCATTGTCTATAAAGTAATTTTCCCTAATTTTCAATTCCAGTAGGTCCCCCAATATTACTGGGATGGTGGGATCTTATCTTGGATTTCTGTATGTTTATCCCATTATCCACCTCAAGATCGTGAGTGTTGAAAGTCCAATTTTACTCAAGTTGTTTTGGTACAAAGATGGCACATAATGATAAAATCATATTAATTTGATCCCCTCCGCTGGATTATTTAAAGATATTATGGTACATCTATGAAATTCATTAAATTTATCAACATTGACCATGAACAATTGCAAGATTACTCCAATTTTCTTGAGAATCCAATAAAAAAAAGAAACCCAATTCACAATGCTTTGCACATGACAAAGTGGGGTTTTGTACTAAAGGAGTTCAAAAACTACCCAATACTTGGTCTCCTTCCCACACCACATGTTACTCGCTCGCATGATGTTCATTACCAATCTAGATGATTCAAAGAAAAATAAATAAAAAACTCTCTAACCCAACAACTAGGATCTTGTTTTGATAAAAAAACAATTAAGAAGAATGTAATTTTGAGAGAAAGTAGAAAATAATTTTTTTTTACTTTTGAAAGTAGTTTTATAAAATGAATCCAAACAAATTTTTTAACTATCAAAAATAAAAATAAAAATTATATTTTTAAGTGTATCCAAATAGGCTCTAGAAATCACAACCATCTTCATCTTCATCTACAATCTTCGAGGCCAACAAAAGGAGATGTATACATGATTCATAGGGGGCATGGAATATAGGATGGTTACCCTATTTGACCTACAAGTCACGAATTGGGTAGTGTTGCCAATTCCATATTTGTCTCTCTCTCTCTCCCTCTCTCTCTAGGACACCAATAATAATTTCAATGGACAAATATTTTTTTAATCATTGGATTCAACATTAAACAAGCGCATGGAATGTACCTTAAAGAGAAATATATCTTTGCTAGAAGTCACCAAAGGGTGGGCTAAACACTCAAAATCGATGGGTCCAAAATGGTGCTTCATGGAACTAAAGTAAAAGTCTGAGATGGAAAACATTACCCCAATCAAAGTATCCGACTGACAAAGTCAGGCTCCCAACTTGACTAACATAGCGAAACTAAAATTTTTCATCTTAGTATTCTCATATAGGAACCCTACTCTCCCAAGAGTTGGCTAATAAATATTTTGTATGCCAGGTAGGTTTAGTCAGCTCTTAGAGCTAGTCTAACTATTGAGTTAAAGCATTTTTTTTTTAAAACTATTTCCAATTCAAGCCCTTAGTGAAAGAATCAGGATCATCAAGTAAGGTATCCCATTCCTATAAAATAAAAAACAATGTCTATTTGACAAGTTTTGGACTCTTAACCAAGCCATTTCCATATGACGTGCAGTCCGATGTATTTAATCTCCCATCAAAGCGTGCCATGTAGACATCATATGTTGCTATAATAATGGGACACCGGTCTAGATCATGAGTCCTAATAAAAACTATAAAAGTCTCATGGCTGTAAATGATCGATCAAACCCAATTTTGGACGGTGAAAGAGCTGACCAAACATTCATGGACCACGACAATAAAAGAATTAAGAATGTGCCATGCGGCACAAAAACAAGTGCAGGTCCACACATCATGTTCATTGTATTAATGTACAAATGTTGAAATAAAAAGAAACTCGTAAATGGCCTTTGGGGTTTAGGGAGTAGGGACAATGGTGTTGACCCATTTGTGCTGGTAGCCGCATGTCAAATTCTCTTTCGCACGTGACCACCCAACCAATCACCGTCCCTTCCACTTCTACCATAAACCAAACCTTCAAAATAATGTTCTTTTTCACTTAAACCCTGGAAAATGAAACATATTTGATATGCCTCCCTCAACTAAAATAATTGAATTGACTCAAAAACATATCACCCGGACACAAGTGAAAGTATTGCAATCTCTTCTGGGTTTGTTCGATTAATAAGACTTTCAATGGGTCATATTCTACCCTATCAGGGTTGATATGGAGATTGAAGATGAGTTGGATTAGATCTAGATTCGAGCAACACTTAATTCTAGTAACTACAACTGACCAATCAGGCTGACGCCTTATAATATGAATTAAGATGAGTTGACCATCATTTAATATTTTTATTTAATCATCCATTAGAGTGATTGTGTTTATTTGCAATTATTTTTCTTTTAATTATAAATATATTCACTGGAAAATATGAATCTAAATATGAAAAGATAAATAGATAAATATTATTATTTATAATAAAATAATATATAAAAAAAGCATCACATTAAGATTTCACTTTAGGCCTCAATTTGTATTGAGCCGGCCCTGCTTCATATGCAGGTCTATCTACAAGGGGTGGGGCATGCATTCAGGTCGAATTGATGGAAGAGTGTCTCCAGTAGTGTGGCATGGAAAGGATTGAGAACTTTTTATTCGATTGGGTAAATGTTAAAGGATTTTAGGATGCAATTTAAAAATTTTATTAAATCGAGGGAGGTATCCCATATATGCCTCACTTTCTAGGGAGAGAGGCCATATTAAAATTAAAACTCAAAACCAATTACAAAAGAACCAAAGACTGGCAGCTAGCACGAGTGCACTACTACACACTTGACACGCTCACACCTATAAATTTCCATCTCCGGGTCATATGCAACACATTTTCCCTTGCTTACTCTCTAACAAAGGAAGAAAAATGGCAGACCAAAGGACCTTCACCCTTTCACAGGTTACCCAACACAAGTCCATGAAAGATTGCTGGTTTGTCATCAATGGCAGGGTAATATTGAACACTCTTCCTATTTTTTATTTTTTTATTTTTTTAATTGTGATTCCTCGAGATATATGACACAATTGTTTAAACTTGTGATCATCTCTTCTCATGACTAAAGTAACTCCGTAGAAATTCATACAACTTTCACTCTTTATTTGACAAAAATACAAATATTTCCTTACACCTTCCCTCTTTTCATAGAGTATGGTATATTATAGTCGGTCACATGTAGACATCATACTGTTACATAAAGACACAAACTATGCTAGGGGACAAAGTGCACCTTTATACTCAGAACAAATACTTAAGTTGTGTTTAGTTTTGATGTGGGTTTGATGAGTTACTTGTAGGTGTTGAATGTGACCAAGTTCATGGAAGAACACCCGGGAGGAGGAGAGGTGTTGGTAGAGTCAGCTGGAAAGGATGCAACGAAGGACTTTGAAGCCATTGGCCACAGCAAAGCTGCTCAAAGCTTGCTACTCAAATACCAGGTGGGAGTCCTGGAAGGCGTAGAAATGCCACAAGGAGATACCCAGGAAGTTGCTTACACAGAAACTGAGGGCAAAGAGATGACTGCATTCGTGATCAAGGATGATTATATTGTGCCCAAATACATGATATTGATGGAGTTTGTTGTACCACTATTGGTCGCTGGACTCTCCTTCGGGTATAGATACATGACAAAGGCAGCCCAGACTGGCTATTAGATTTTCAAGGTTTGTAAATGGACGAACCGACCAGAAAATAATTATTGTGCGTGGGTTGATATATTGAGTCCACTAGAACAGGGTTGAGCCTAGGATTGTTGATCTGATATCTAATAAGGTACTGGTTTGGTTGGATCAGCTTTGGTCCATTTCAATAGGCATGAAATTTGATGTATTTATGTATTATTGGCCATGGAGAGTGGCAGCCTGCTAAGTTGGTTGAAGTCTGTATCTATGGATACCACAACTTGTGTTCGATACCACTCCTTTGTGACTACTGAAAAAAACACTGTGATATTGGAAAACAGAATAAAAATAATCTAAAATCCTAGAAGTAAGACCATATTATCATAATCCAAACAATAAACCAGGATAAGATTCACAGATATTCCTCATCAATTATGGCACCAAATACACAACACACACACACACACACACACACACACACACACACATATATATATATATATATATATATATAGATATGGGGGCTATGGTAGAGAGGCCTCAAAAATTAAAATAAAATATAAATCTACCATGAGAGTTGAAAAGGAGTACTTGCAAAGATGAGTGTAAAACATATATGAAATGAAGACCTATGGTGCATGAAGGCAGAACAAGTAACAAAGAGTTGTAATAATCAAGCCAGTAGTCTTGTTATTTTGCTTATATGCTTCTTTTCTAAAATGTGTCAGACTGAAATTGGTAAGCTCCCTGCTATCACTAGGTGTGTGAAAACCAAAAAATTTCCCCCCACGTTATAATTTCCAGCATTTAGGTTTGCGCCGATTGACCAGACAACCTGGTACCAACAGTGACAAAGCCACAATCGAAACCTGATCATAGAAAATGGTTTTGAATCCAGTATCAAAAAAGGTGGACCTAAAATCAAGATCGACAATTCCAATCAAGTATCTGATACTCGTCCTGTATTAGAATATATCAAAAAAGTAAATGAGAGACTCAATTTGCATAAACTTGATATATGTATCAATTTCACATTTGATGTTGTTCAAATACCAAACTACCAGGAATAATATTTAAATGGTTCTGATTCCAAGAGTATTGGACATGTGTAATCTGAATCTCAGGGACCATCAGCATTTTAGAACTTGGGGCAACATTGCTACAGTACCCACCAAGGAAGGATGCTAACACTACTCAGTTCAAATCACCAAAATGAATGGATTGATCAAGTGTAACTCTTTCCAGCCATGCAGATCAATTGAATTAACAACAACAACAAATATTTTCATTATAGATATTGTCATCGTCATCGTCATCATCGTAGTAGGCCTTGTACCAACTATATGGGAATGGCAGCAAGAATCATGATCCTCCACTTAATTCTATCTAAATGTCGTCAAGTCTTCAACATGAATACTAGAGTAGAAACCCGTCTAAGCACCATCATAAACACATCAGTGTGGGGATTTATCCGATTCCAAATTCCTGTGCATGTAGTCAAGGTACTCCTGGCAAAAATCAGCACAAAAAGATATACATGACCTTCTAGTCTTTGTTCAATCTACATAGTCTGCTATTTTTTTGCTTCAAACCTAATGTTACTATTAAGATACAGAGCCAGAACTCGAGTTTGCATAATTCAATCTACATAGTTTGCAATTTTAGCAACCTACCTCAACCATAATGATACTATTAGCCAGTTTAGTTTGTTAAATCAGTTTGAAAGTACCAAGAATGAACGTAGTAACTTGGGTCTGTAACTACTCGATCACATACATAACAAGTAGAAGCATTATTACCTGGAGTATCCCAACAGCGGCAAATTTGTCAACAATTGTCTTGGCCAGTACTGGGTGTAGATCCAAAGACAAATACGGTGATTCTACACACTGAGAACAACCATTAAAATTAGAATCCTCCATCCCCAGCAACACTATTAACAGATAAAATTGGGGAAATTTGAGGTCCCTATGCTCTACCATAAAGAACTTAAATAGGATTACCAAGTAGTGGGGTGCACGGGCCAGTCTGACCTACTAAATAGCCTTTGAATCCAGTCCACTTGGACTAGGGATTGGATTGCAGTGAGTATGCATTTGGTTCGAATTGAAGCCCCATATGGTAAATTACCTAGGTGATACTTTAAAGTAGAAATACGTGCAGGTGCAATCCGAAATTGATGGCCAAGTCAAATATTTAGTCAAGGCCCTCAACAAGTATTTCAGTATGTGCCACACCTCGGTTAGCCTTAGGACATCACATTAGGTCTAAATCCACGCTTGGGCTAATCATAGCCCAGCCCAAATCCGCCTACCATATCCATATTAGTGGGCAAATGTCCTTAGGTGTTATCAAATCAACAATAAAGTCAAAATCATGATCACCCAATCCAACTCTTTTGGTATAAATCTCACTGGTGGAAAAAAAATGGAATGATGAGTCCAAACACCTTGCATGTGCTCTGCATCAACAATCAAAGACTTTACCCACATAGCAAGCTGGCATGTTGCAACTTTGACCTCATATTTCGCCGTAAAAATTAAGAGTACTGACCTTTGATGTAAAGCGCTCATCCCAATATGTATATCTCAAACCTTCAAGGTTTCCTGTTTTGCGAAGGACCTCAACAAAACGCTTCACTTGTGCAGCCTAATCCAGAAGCAGAAGCAGATTGTAATCAGTGATGAAATTCAGGGAATGAATTGAGAATTCGTTAGATGAATACGCACATCTGGACTGCAACGTTGTCTATGAAAAGTGCATCCAATAACAAAGCCCCTCAGAGAAAGTTCTGAAATCTGCATAGTACGCAAGTTACAGAGCAGACTTTAGGAGGGACTGAAAATTCAGTGAATCACCATTGTTTCCAAGCATTAAGGAGTGTATGCATTTTTTAAATAGATAAATAACTAGGGAAAATAAGGAAAGAATCTAGAGAGAAAAAAAGAACGTACGAAAATTTACAATTTCACATTTAAAGTTTAATATCCAATTCCAAATTCCAAAATAAAATTAATTTGTAACACATCCACAGTTTCATACTTTCCAACAATCTTACTTTTAATCCATCAAACGAAAAACACCACTTTGAATGTAACAAGTACTCTAATATTAGGAGGAGTGGAGATATGAGATCACATAATAGGGAAGAAACAAAAACTAGGAACATGGAAAATTAGAAAGTTATCATCTAATGACAACTTCCCCATAAGAGGTACACCTTAGCCAAAGAGTGTCAAAAAGGTATGCAAGTCCCCAAAAGCAAAAGGCATACTATTTAAGTAAAGAGTAAGCCTTTGGGGGTTAAGAGCCTTTCCTTAAAGCATCAAGGAGTTTTATGAGAACCTCACCTCGGGCGAGCCTCCATAGTATTGAATTTTGACATATTTCCATGAAATTGTTCCATTTACACAAGGTCGGACAACCAACAGTTTCTTTTTGGATATATTTCAGTGAAAATCACAATTCATTTCACAAAATATTTCAGTGAATAATGAATTTTGATGGAGACAATCAATTTTTGGATAAAAAAATGCAAGATTTCTGTAAAATATTTCAATAAACAGTGAGCTTCCACTGAAATATTCTTTGTTTAAAATTAGGGTAAATTACACTTTAACCCCCTATAATATTGCATAATTCCATTTTGACCCCCTTGTGTTTGGATAATTGCACTTACCTCCCTTATAGTTATCAAAGGGGTTCACCTACCCCCTTCTGTCAAATTGTTGTCAACCTAACAGTCAAATTCCTTTTATAAAGACCATTTTGCCCTTTTTAAAATGTTAAACTTTTTTTATAAACAAAAATCTGCCTATGAAAAAATGGGTTCAATGAATGCTTAGATTGGGGCATTTTAATTATTGTTTTAAAATCTATTTTTTTAATAAAAAAATAATTTAAAGCAGGGGGTAAAATGTTAAAATAACATCTGAATTTTAACAGTGTCAGTGAAAGGGGAGGTAAGTGCAATTATCAAAACATTAGGGGGTCAAAATGGAATTATGCCAAACTACAGGGGGTCAAAGTGTAATTTACCCTTAAAATTATTACAAAAATATGGATAAAGACTTGCACGCAACACTATAGGCTAGCCTGTTAAGGTCAAAAAAGAAAAAAAATCACAACTAATGAAACAATTAGAAGCTTTATCCTGTTATTTTACTTTAGGATATTCAATTGTTCAATATCACTAACTGTTATTTTACTTTAGGACATTCAATTGTTCAATATCACTAACTGTTATTTTACTTTAGGAACGTTCAATTGTTCAATATCACCAATTGCATGGCTACTGATACACTAATTTATCATCAGAGTCAGGAACATTTCATTCTTATGATTCTCCAACAGTAGAAGGAACTAAGATAAAAATGATAATCCAATAGGAGACATGAACTTACCAAAGTTTGGAAATCTTTGGCCATCAATTCAATATTACTCTGCTTACGAACCAATACACTGAAACATTGTTAACAATTAACTAATTACATAATACATGACATAAAATCACAAATAAAATATGAATGACATGGAAACCAAAACATAAAACAAGAGAAAGGGAGGAGAAGTGATGACAAGAAGTGATTTTGGATATTTTGGTGGGTTTGTTTACTTGTGGGGCAAACGAAGCAAAGTTTTCAAGGAGCATTTATCGAGGATTTTGTGTTTATGTGGGATGAGTTGTGCTCTGTATAAGTTTTCCTTGTTTGCATTTTGGATATTGTTGACTTTGTTTTCTAAATTTTTTGCCCTTTTTTTTCCTTGTATTGTAAGGGGGCCACCTCATCCTTTTTTTCCTTTTTTTAATATAAGTATAATAACAAAAAAAAAATTTATGCTCATATATTGGGACTCCTTTTTTTTTTCCGATACCCACTAAATTATACTTCGTCAAATATTTTCTCCTAGTCAATAAAAACCATATTGGGATACATCTTTTCCTAAACTTCTCCATCCATTGTCTAAGTAGAAAGAAAAACCTGATGGTTGGTCTCCTTGGCATAAAACCACCAAATTGGTTTTAAGATATCTTTGTTTGTTGTCTTAGTTTTTGTTACAACACTCTATATATAATTTAATAGCAAGATTAGTCTGTTTGATGCTCCGATAGATAATATAGTTTTGTATGATCCCTCTGTTCTCGTATATGAGTGCACTATAGAACTTCCTCTTCATTCATTCTACATCTTTATAGTCTTCTAAGTGCCAAAGCAATTCAATACTACCCATGCATTTTCACATGTCTTCAGAAATAGTATCTAGTACTACAGCCCTACCTATCTTCATCTTTGCTATTTTTATTTTTATTTTATTGGTAAACCTGTTTTTAATTTGTTCAGAAATCATATCTAGTACCTGATTTTTTATTGGTAAATACCTACAATTCACTCCCCTGTTTAAACAGGAATCGGAAATAATCTTCATTATGGTGTTAATTGAAGAGAAGAGTTAGTGATTATGAGAGAGCCAAATACAATTGTTTGGGGGGGGGGGGGGGGGGGGGGGGAACTTTTTTGACAGCTTGGAATGTAGTTCAGGCCAGGGGCCAAGTATCTTGGTGGCCTTTGACTTGTTTCTCCCATAAGATTGTGAGGCATGGCTACACTATTTGGATGGCTCAAGTTCTAAGACTATCTAGATAGAAATCAGATCCTAAGTGTAAAAATCTAGATGCTGAAATTAAAAGCAAGCCACAAGGGAAATTTTTGATTTTTGGGGCCTTCCTACTCAAAGCTAAGACTTGGAAATGGAGCAAGTGGTTGCGAGTTCTGACTAGCTAGTGGCTGGTGGACCCTGAATAGTGAATTCAATTGAAGATCATGTTTGTTGTATTGCAGGAGTCATTCACAATTCTTCAGGTCAACCTTTGGTAGGTTTCCAAATGCTTATTGATCAGAGTCCTTTTTTCCTTGCGGAGTTCAAGGCTTCTCTGGGGATCCTCAATCAAATTGTGCTCAAAACAATAACATTGAAGAAATGTATGAGCATTTTTACTCCAATAGCTGTTGATTATATTAACCAGGGCTTGTCTAGCAACTAATTTGATAGTTACTAAGTTCTGACCCAGCTATGTGGGACATAATGAGGAGGGAAGCTACTAGGTCCGATGGCTTTTCTTTTCCAGCTGATCTTCACCTGTAAGATTTTCATTGACGTCTTAATCAAACTACTTATCTAAAGTTGTAGCCTGCAAGATGTTTTTAAATAACCACTGAAAAATACATGTCAATGACTATGTATCAAATACAACGTATAAAGCTGCCGGTCTGCCACACAAATTTTCAGTTAATAGTGCATTTAAGTTTATTCAATACAAAAGCGGCCATTACAAATTAAATTGTGGAATCCCTAAATAAGAAGATTTCCATTAACTAATTTGATCAAGTATACACATCGAAGGTGCTAAAAGTTTCATACCTTAGAGGTGATGCAATTTTATTATGAATATCTGAAACAGCTAGTCCAATATATTTATTCCCAACATCTAATCCAAGCAAACGCCCTTTTTCTGGTGCATTTTTCTTTAGCAAATCATGGAACAAGCTCATAGGCTTCACATACTTCATCTGTAAATCCACGAAGAATAGGGATCAATTCTTTGTTTTTTAGGTAGGTATTGGTCCATATCTTCAAAATCAAAATTAACCAGTGCATGCTACCAAAACAGTAGGAAGAACAGGTGCCTATTAGTTGGTAAAGTCTTTGGGTGATGATACCAAAGACCTGGGTTCGAATCCTGCCAACACCGTGTTACTGAATTCCTTAAAAACAGGCTTATCTATCTCAACACAAAAAAAAAAAAAAAAACAGTAGGAAGAGATTGGTTTTATAACAAAATTTTGGATGGTAAGTGAATCCAAAGAGCGTGGGACAGCTGGCTCCCCATTTCAATCTTTTTCTTTAGAAGTGGGTATGTTAGAGGCTTGGTCTCTAACGACTCTACTAGAGTACCAATTATACCATGGTACATATTTTTCATTCCATTTAGTATCCAAATTAATAACAGCATGATTATTAGAACTTGTTGTCTAAGTTTTCATTCACACCCTATTTATATTGGCAATCAACTATTTTACAATGTAAGATCCCAACTCAAAAAATATAAACATTAAACAGTGAGAAATTCTAATATATTACAATTACAATTACTAATATATACGCCCCAGATAGCACGTGAGCTACACTAAGTTAAAGATCCCTGGATCATGAACTTCCACAGGTGGTCAATTTTTGAAAAAAAAAATCCCAATCTGGTTTACACACACACGAGCACACCCATGCACACGCACACACACCAAAAAAAACTTGATCTTGATTCCCAACACAATAGCTCTAGGAAAGCTGAAAGGAATTTTTATACAAATGTTACACAATTGACAAACATATTCAGTTATGATTTGCTCAAATGATAGTTTGATACCTCTTTAATTCGAAATACAGATTACAGCTTCTCTTTTTAAAGCTGTCAAATTTTAGAAAGCAGTAATGCTAGCTGTTCGTTGGACACCTTGACTTCCACACAAGCTCCTACTGAAACAGCAAGTCGTGCCGCTAATTGATGTTTACACTGAAAAGGATAAAGGGTTATAAAAAAAATTAAAATTCTTAATAGAAATAGATGGACTTCCTAAGAACATCAGAGACTAGCATATATATGACTATAATAATGGGCAAGAGATAGAGAAAACCTACACAAAGCTGTTCTCCTCTGCTGACAATGTCATAGAAGAATGAATAGCACGCACAATAATGTTCGGCAAAACAGAAATACTCCTCCCTTCTCTTAGATTCTCCAACCACCTAACATTCCAAAAGTTGATTAAAGGGTTTTTTTTTTCTAAAGGTGAGAAGTGGAAATTAGATGAAAGTGAACATATGCATTAACCTGGAAAACACAACGTCCACTAGGTTCTCCAGAAATTCTCTTGACACCTCTTTGATCTACAATCCTAGTTGCACGTTCAAAGTTCTTCCCAAACAAGAAATTCAAGCTGGATTAAAGCTGAAATTTCTACTCAGAAATCGTTCTTTCTTTTTAATCTAAAGTGGAAATAATTTAAAAAAAAAAAAATTGGAAAGAAAGAAACACTAACATCGAGAGTTGATCGTCTGTCACTGTTTCAATCCAAATTGAGTGTTTGTTAATCGAATTGGTTTTTGCGATCCACAAGAATAAAAACGAAACAAAGTGAAGATTTCATAATGAGGTAGTGAGAATTAAAAAATAGAGAAATGGAGATAAGATCTGGACCTGAACCAGTCGATCTGATGTCCCTCCACACTGCTTCTGCAACTAAGCTGCTTGCAGACATTCAAACTATTAGAGATAAATATTTAGGGTTTTATTAGAATCACAGATAGAGTGAGAGACAACCAAATGTTTGATGCTTCCCATTGTTTTGGCCTCAAAGAAATGGGCAATGTCTTGAGCCAACAAATTTCTATTCGAATCGGAAATGAGTCGAAGTGCCTCAAACGAGTTTTTATTGTGAATCGGTCATCACATTGAGTCTGATTGGGGGTGAACTGGATCCCATCCCAAATGTTTGTGGGCGTTCGGTTTGGATTTTAGAATCTGATTTTGGCTCGTAATTAGATTCTGAAATCTTGTGGACATGAGATTTTTATTTTTGAATATCTCTTTCATTTTAAATTTTAGAATTGCCACCATTCTTTTTGAAAAAAGGGTATGAATAGTCACCTGGAAAATATTATTGAAAAATCATTTTTCTTTGTTAGTGACTCTCGTACGAATAAGATCCATTGATCTACCTTGGATCTATATAAGGGGGTCCATATTAGGGAGTAGGGAAGGTGTTAGACACCTTACTCTCTCCACCATTAATGATAATCTCGGATTCGATTAATTTGAAATAAAAAAATAAAAGTTGGAAAGATTCAATTTATGCCTTTGAGTGTAAGAGACTTTGATATGGGTTTAAATCATTAAGGGCCTCCTTATTAAGAAAGGGGCCCATCGATAGCTCAAACCTTTTGTGGTGTGTGTATAAGTGTAGAAAGATGGGAGAAATAGAAGAGGGGAAGTTGGAGGGAAGTGAAGGGAGAGAAGAAGAGTATTTCTCTTCTTTTTAGTTTATGTCCTACATTATTCTTAAATTAACCTTCTTTGGTTTTCGAAGGATGAGCCTTCTTTGACTTGTCTTAATTTACTTGAGAATGAGTAGAGGGTTGAGAGTGAGTGGTAAATTAGGGTAAAAAGAGTTGTGAGTGATTTTAAAGATAATTATGGGTTGAAAGAGTGTTAAGAGTGGAGAGAGTTGTGAGTGGGGGTATTTTTTCATTGGGTCCTTTGTATTAAGAATGAAGGGATTTTATAAGAATTTAGAGGTTATTTTTAAACATAGAATTAGATGAAATAATGAGAAGTGGTAGAATGATTTGAAATTTGTAAGAGAAGGTGTGTATTAATTAAGGGTGGTGGAAAAACATTTATGGAAGGAAGTTTAAATAGGTCATTCGTGCCTCAAATAAGTTGGATCCTTCAACCCATTTGGGTTGAGTGTTAGGTACAGTGAAATGAATATTATTTAATTGAGAGAATGGGGATGTAAAATTTATTGATTGAGTGTTAGATGAATTAAATAAAATAAAATTAATTTTAAGAAAATAAGTTATATAAGAGATTAATTAATTAAATTTTAGGATAATTTTGATATTTCAAAAATATTATATCATAGATGAGGTTGAGGCCTATTAAGAAGAGAAAATTTTAAAATTTTTTTACTAAAGGGATTATTACGAAAAGCCCTAAAATTTATGGCCTAATGAGAAAGAAATCCTTCCTTCAGGTTCCTTTTAAGTAATTTTCAAAAGGAAGTCATCCTGCATCATTGAAAGTAATTTAATTTTGTTAAGTGGGTTATTATAAGAAGAAAAAAAATATGAAGCATCTGATGGGTCATAAAGTCCGAATTGCTAACAAGCCCCCTGACTTTTGCAATCCAAAATGGAATAGAACTTGAATTTCAAACGAATTGAATTTTTGCCATATTCCGAATTGCTAACAAGGAGCTCCCCTATCCAAAGCTTGCAAGGAACCAAATAAAGGGTCCCATAGTTAAAATCCATAAAAACAAAATGTGGTTTAACAAATAAAATAATAATCCCCAACTTTTCCCCCTCAAAGTATCAACCAAAACATAAACTGTTTTTCGGCAATGCTACCAAAAATCAAAGAGAACGGGAAAGGAGAATGCGGCCGAGCTTGAGTTATGAAGTCGACAACAGCTTGGATCTAACATCCTCCCGCGACTCCATTATGTACACCGTCACACCTAATATTTATTCGAAACCATCTCAAAATCCCACATTTCACACACCTTCCTACATATATTATACCTTTAGGTACTTATTACTGATTGTATTCACAAGGCAGTCAGTTTGTATTAAACTCTTTGGTGAATGGTTTGTTCAGGTTACAGAGTGAAGTGGGTGGTCCTCCGCTTCGTCTGTGTTGAGAGAGAAAATGTCAACCGGGGCACTAGTGCAGTCAACAGTGCTATACTCCTTGGTTCTACCATTGTGGGACCCTTGATGTTTATCGAGATAGATCACGATCACTGTGATGTCATCGTGGAAATGGCGCCGAATCCCCTTCTCAATTTTTTTAATGTCGTCATATCTCATCTCTCTCTTCTTCGCGGCCTCTTGAAGGGCAGCTCTCACCAATCGCTTCGCTATACCCTAATAACATATAATTCAGGGAATAATATATCAGTATCATAAGACGGTGTTCAAGCCCATGAAAAAGCATTTTCAAGGGATGAAAAGTGATTGAAAATGTTGACTAATAACAAGGGCGAGTGTCAACACCACCCCAATTCATATGTAAATCACCAAAGAACTAGCATCTTGGGGCCGCATTAGTAAAAATTGGTGTGGGAATAGAAGATCTCAATAACAATTATGGACAGAGATGGGTGCTTACTGCTCTAGGGTTTTTGAAGACGATTTCTACTGCTGCTTCATCGGTGAGTTGCTCCCAGAGCCCATCAGATGCAAATATCAAGAATAAGTCATTTGGCCTTAGCTTTCTCATCTGGATCGAGGGCTCTGCTGTCATCACAGCTCGTTTCAGAGGAACGGGAGAGCCAAATTGCTGGAAAAGCGGATCTCTATTGAACTCGGGTTTCTTCAGATAGATATCTCCAATAGATCTCGACACCTAAAAGAGTCGGTTTTAAAGATTTAGATCACATCTGTCACCAAGTTTTATTAAACTAGGGATGAGTAAATAAACATCAAGAGAAAAGGTGGCAACTAAAAAGAGGAATATATATAGTATGAAGCATCCTATATCCATGATAAAGTGAATGCTGAAATGAAAATAGAAATGAAACTTATTGCAAGTAGTTAAGAGAATTATGCTTTTTTAAAGTCTTCATGTACATCTCATGTATTGAATTCATCCTACCTTGCTCACTTTACTGCAAGATAGTGTGGTTGAAGATGCAGAACATGTGATTGTTAAAAAAAGGTAAAGCTGTAGCCCAAAAAGGATAATGATGTAGAAAGGGCAGATGAAATGGACTCGAGAGAGGATAGCGGAAGATCAAAATTTCCTATTGATCCAAAAGAAAACAAAAGACATAGATAAAGGCAAAGTGCATAACAAAATGAAAAGAATGTTATGCTTGATAAAGAATCTCCAAACAAATCTAGAACCACAGACTCTTTCAAGCTTCCTGACTCCATGAATTGCAAGAGAATGGTTTGGCCACTATCTTCGCTTTTAAGAAGTAATAACTATGTATTCCAATTTTATAAAATAATAGTTTAAAAGTTATTCTATTATTCTTTAACATTAAAATAATTTTCCTTTTTTTTTTGGCTAACCTTAGCGTGTTAACACAAGGGCAGACACCAAATCAACACGTTTGTGTTACAATTGGAGCAGTTGTTCAACAAAAAGTAATACTTGATTACAAATTATTAATAAATATTTGGCAGGAAAAGCTGCAAAAGACAAGGCAGAAAAGAACGACAGGATTGAAATATTCGAAGTCTCCCAAATATAACCGAAACAAAAACATTCAACTTTTTTGCCGTAGAGCATTACGTAATCTAACACTTGTTTCACAGTATAGTCACGTATGTACATTTCTGAATCCCCATAAGTTCTCCAAATCTTCAAGTCATAATCAAACAAAGTCTGCTCACATAAGTCTCTGCCCATCAGTAAACATATGGTTTGATGGACTATAACCTACATCACATTCAGCTAAACATCTATGCTGGGAAATAAATTGAGCTATCAAGTACATGCCATAACAAAAGAGAAGGGTAAAGGGTTAATAGTCACCACTATAATTTGATCATTAAACCAGTTTTTGTTATCAAACCCATCATAGAATTCGCCACTGAACACAAATTTGGGATTTTTTTCGCACCTATTACTCCAAATTAAAATGCCCAAAAATTTGAAGCAAACTCAAGATACCATTAGGAGACAGACAATGGTTGTAGAGTTCTAATGGGAGAAAAATTGAAATAGCGAAATGTTTTAGACAACAGGAAAACCAAAATTCCAACCATTATCTGCATTAACATATATCTAGCACAAACAAAAGGAATTATAAAGACTAGACCACACACAATTCTGCAATCAAACTATATACAGCAATTTAGTTGTTGGGATTTAGTTTCCAATAATAAAATGAGAAGTAATCCTCGTATGAGAAACAATCCAGATTATAGCTAAACATTCAAACCCTGAAGTGCTTGTAAAAATCACAAAACTTCAAGATAATACATACTGACAACAGATATAGCCATAAAAATTCTGAGAAGCTATTACAAGAAGAAGTAGAAGCAGAAAAAAAAAAAAAAAAACACCTTTGCAATCACAGAAGCAGAACTAACAGGGACAAAACACCCATAACCCAAATTTAATTAAAACTTAATTAACTGATTTTTCTCCAAGAATTTTTTTGGCAAGCAAGACATGAACCCACACTCTCAACTCCTTTCTAACAACATTTTACTCAATCAGAAATTAGAATCATATCTTATTAACTCTAAAAAGAACAGGTTTTTACACTAATTACAACAAACCCATAAACAAACACGACTAATTGAACAAAATAAGCAATTTATACCTGAATTATGCCCTTTATCCGCCAAACTCCACGAGTGTACACCACAATATGCGCATCATCAGGATGAAGCGCCTCAACTTCCTTTCTCACTTCTTCAACCGCAACGTTATGATCAGTCGATAACCTCTCAGCCACCACTGGTTTCCACCTTCCTTCCGAACCTCGCCTTCCAAGAACAGCCCTTGAGTCTCCAAGATTCGCCACATATAAGACTCCATCCGAAATCGCTCCAACCAAACAACACGATCCCACAGAAGCAATCTGAGGCCGAGCTGGCCACGACCGCTTCACCAATCGCAAGAATTCCTCCTCTGTTGCATCAAACGCTTTCTTTATAACATCTGCAGACAATCCCCCTTGTTCCGAAGACAATTCTACAATAAAAAATAAAACAAATAAAGATATTTAAAAAATGAGAAAAAAAATGGGAATAAAAATTAGGGTTCGTAAATAGTGGGAAATCAATAAATTTACTGTGAAGGTTGGGGAAGAGATGGTTGTTGATGAAACGAGATGCTTCAGGTCCGCCATGGCCATCGTAGACACCGATGTAGGTGGCAGAAGGGGAGGTGAAGACTTGACTTTGGTCTTCAAGACATGAATTAGCTTGAACTACTGCGATTGAGAAATCTCCAGACGCGTGTGGTTTCAAGTCCATATGCCAGAGAAGTCCATCTCCCCCTCTAAAACCAAAACACCGCTCCAACGGTCTGAGACACGATCGCAACATTTCTCCTTACTACTTCTTCTGTACTTCGTTTTCTCTTGTAGCTTTGATTTCTGGATTTTGACAGAGAAGAAGAAGAAGAAGAAGAGAGAGAGAGAAAGAGGTGGGAATTTGGTGAAAAATGGAGAAGAAGTCGTTTCTATGCCGCGTAAGAGGAAGCCGAGTGCGACTGCTCTTTTCCACGCGTGAGAAGGTTTTCTACTTTTTTTTTTTTTTTTTTTGTCTTTCTATCTTTTTTAAATTTAAATTTCATTCTGTTATTTTATACGGTGTTTACTAACGTGAGCCGAAGTTACGATTTAGACAAGGTACAGACTTTCATTCGAAGGAACATCTGCTCTTGCCATAAAGGGTAATAATAGTATCCAAAAGTGTTGGATGCAAAAAGCGTCCGACAGTATCGGTTGATGATGATCATTTTGAAGTGTAGAAGACAGTCGATGTGCGGAGCACCGCAAAGATTAATATTTGAGATACCATTGTTTTTCAAATTGATGACATACTAACATGGCGACATGTGCAAATGCACACCTATCAAATGGGCATATTTGTAATTTAAAATATTAATTAAAGGACTTTAAGATTACATACAACTGAAGTAACATTAAAATGTACATCATGGAGGACATTTCTGACAAGAATGTGTGTTAGATCCATAAATGTATCTTGACGATAGTGTCTATGGTTATGCACGTATCCACATCAGAAAATGTCCCCCACAATGTACATTTCAATGTTATTTTGGTAGGACTCTTGATTATATTAAGGATTTTCTTAATGTGTGCCTTAAGGGACGAGTTAAAGTGCAATAAATACAGTTTGAAAATTGGATTTTATATAAAAAATACCCTTAATTTTTTTAAAAACTAAAATGTCATCGAATACTTATTTCCAAGGTGTATTTATTGCACTTTAACGCGTGCCTTTAAATATGCATGAGAAATTGAATTTTGTATTAGAAATGCCCTCAAAACAATTTTTTAATACTAAAATATCCCAAATGTCTATTAATAGCACTTTAACGTGTGCCCAAACGTTAACACAATCCCCTTACTATTATATAATGAGAGATGGCAGAGTATAAGTGGTTCGACAACAAAATTTGAGGGGCCATAAATTTAATATAATAAAGGTCATTTTAATAAAATATCAAGAAAATTGCAACCTAGTACCTTATAATCATATCGGTTAATTTTCATAATTACAAAAATATTATTTTTATAATGTATTATTAAAAACTCTTTATTTAGTATTTTAAATTACGTATAAGTCCTTTTGATACATGAGCGTTTGTAAAGGTCACCTAATACCTTCTAGTTATAATGGTAAATATTTCTCTTGACCTTGGTCTACATTATAAGATTAACTGTAAATGAACCTAACACCATTGTATTCAACCTCTAGTCAAAAGTCTTTGATTTTCTTAAAAAATCTTTAACTTTTTGAACCACTAGGATAAATTATTCTTAAACCATTCGAAACCACACTTTAAATCTATTATTTTCATTGTCTTTAAGAAATCATTGTTTTTCTAATTTTTATTTTTATTTTATCAAAAATTCATCATTGAAGGTGGTAAACTAAAGTTGGAGACAACAGAAACCAAATTTACCATAAAGGTTGAAAATGAGGTGTTTAGACACTTTTTTATTTATTTTTTAGTCTTTTAGAGTACAAGAAGTTCAAGAGGTATTTGTTATCAATTTGAAAAATGTAGCAATATCTCGAATATTCACCAAAATGTCCATGGCTGTCTAATTTACTTGGCAAAATCTATTCCTATTGGATTTTAATGAGTGGTCTTTAAGTTTGTGAGGGTAATTGCCCCCCAATGACTCCTTAATAGTTCTGCCTTGCTTATCTCCCTTAATAATCGTGTAACACTTTTAAGTGGTTTAGAATTCAAATAGTGCGACAAAATCGAAAAATCTAACCATTTAAATTTTGAAGTTCAATGACCATCAATTTAGTCAAACCCTTCGGTCAACTCTAATTTTTTATTTTTTATTTTCAAATTTGATATATAGTCCATGAATCCTAAAGGCCTTATGTATTAGTATTATTTCTTTCAACATAATGCAATCTCAACCGTCCAAAAAAAAACTACATGTTAAAACAGAAAATAAGGACCAAAGATATCCGTCCCACTCCTCTTTTTTTTAATGCCTTTTTGGGTCTTAGGAGTGGTTTGGACGTAAAGATGTGGGAGACATTAATTGAGACTTGAGAGGCGTCAAAGTGTTTGAACTTTGAAACGTGAAAGAGGTGACACCGATCCACCCGGAATATAGTTTGGTCTACCCATGGAGTAGCTAGTTCAATCCGCCAATACCTACCAAATGCCGCGTGTCATACTCTTTTGAATCCATTGCCCCCACACACAATATTTGAAATCTAGTGGCTAGCAATGGCTAATCTGCGGATTGTGTTGTATAATGAGCCACGTGGCATTTGATTGGGTCATCTCGTATCAAAATGGGCTAACATGGGATCTTTCAAAGAATATATGTTAGAAATATATTTCTATTTTGATTCAAGAATATAGAATCTTATAAATTGGCAAAATATGGGACCCACTTAATTAAGTGGGCTACTTTAAAATTTAACACAGTGTCAAGTTTCACGTGAGATGGTGTTAGTCAGTGGGACCTTTGAACGTTTAAAAGAAAGAAAAAAGCACATAAATTGACCAAGAGGACCTTTCCTCTCAATTTCCGATATGAGTTAATAATTATCCTATCTATATAGGGTATTATGGTCATTTTATCAATATTTTTCTCCTAAACTGAAACATGAAATTATTCCTCTATATATTATTAAATTTTTTTATCTAAAACTAAAAATCTCATATATAAATTAAGAATATTGAATCATCAATCTTAATTATAACAAATGAGTAGAAGACACATTATAGAGTTGACTCTAAGACCATGACCTTAGACGTCAAGCTAGACCTTCTTACCTTAAGACTATAGCCTTAGAATCAAAATCTTATTCTTTGATCTGAATTTAAGACTAAAACAAAAACATGTGGTGAATCAATTGCTCCCACTGACTTCTTATTAACTCTACCCTTAAATGAGGGTAATTCAATCATTTTACCTTGGTCTCACACAGGGACGGAATTAGTAAGAAGTTGGTGGGAGGGGGCAATTGCCCCCACAAAACTTTGAGACACCCTTATATTTTCAATTAATTACATGTCCCATTTGTCCTCACTCCCTCACCTCTCTCCCCATTTGCCCCCACCCCCTCATCTCCCTCCAATTTTTACCCCCACAACCTCACCTCCTTCCATTCGAGATCTTCAATTATACAACTAATCATAATTTGCCCCCACTACAAGAAAATCCTGGTTCCACCCCTGGTCTCACATAGAAGACCAATGGTAAAAGCTATACCGTAACTTTGAAATACAATGGTGTTAAGTTTGGGGTATAATCATATTAAAAATGGTGTGGTGATATCATAACCCTTGTTTTATTGGGGGAAAATATCTCCTTCGAGAATCAGCAAAGATTCATTCATTAACGTTTAGGTAAATCCAAAGGAGGGGCTTCATCGTAAATATGATTTCCTTCTGTCCTTATCTTGGGACAACAAATTTCAAAACTTTGATTATTCAGACATAGAGAATCTGGATCGGGTTCGAACTGTGATCCATTACTTCATCGTTTTCTCTCTTATAAGACAAACTTCAAAGTCTACAATTCCAACGATTTCAAAAATGAGAAACCGCCAACTCACTATTTGGTAAATTACGTAATGAAGTGGGCCTTCGATTATTTAAAAATTCAAAACCTCATAATAACCTCAATAACGGAGTTATAACGGCAACTTTCTTGTAACTGTATCATATTAGTTTCGGTTAACCGTTAACTACCGTCAAAACAGTTATAACGGTCCTTTATGTGGACGTTAATTTGACCTAAATTAGGTATTACTGTATCGAAAAAGTCTCTGAAATGGTTGAAAGTGGAGAATGACAAACGCAAACATCCAAATTTTTGCCTAATTTTCAAAAAGATGAGAAAGTAGTATTAATAAAATTCTAATTATTGGATGTTAACATCACTAATCTATAATTAAATTTAAATTAAAAGATTAATTAGAAAACTCTTGGTTTCATCTCTAGATTTGTCACGCGGAATCAATAAAAGAATTTCTTGGAAAGATTAGTTGCACCTCAAGATACTAAAATTAAATTCAACTTGATTCGAGTGCTTGAAGTGATTTGTTCGATAAGATTGTTAGTTTTAGTTTATAAATAAGAGTTATAGTTACTATTAGCTTAGTTTTATATACAAACAAGATTCCAATTTTGTTGGATTGTAGGGCTAGTAATCAATTAACGCAACTTGAATGATTTGTCGTCTAAGTCGATTATTTAACGCGTTTACAATTGAACAAGACAAATACTTCTCCTAGTTTAAAATTGCTTCTTGCACCATAAATTATGATTCAAAATTTGCAAATATACTATTAAAAAACTAACTGAAGCACAAAAAATATTGTCAAATGTTACCATCTTTAACTTTAGAGTCGTGCTAGAGTGATCTCATATCACACATCCTGACGTGAAAAGTGTGTAGAAATCATAGATGCTTTTTGACTTGTATCTCGATGAAAAACATTTATCGTTCCTACTCACTTTCATGTCAGGATGTGTGATATGAGGTACAATCTTGAGGTCATTTCAGCATTATTCTTAACTCTGAGGTAAAAGAAAAAAAAATGCAAGAAAGGGTTTAAATGCAATAATATTTTGAAACTAATATGTATTCATGTTGGATTTTTTTTCTTCTTCGATTTTTTCTTGTTGAATTGAGTGAAACACATTGAAGTAGTTAGCAATCACTTTTGAAATAGATAAATTCACTAAACGAGGCCTTGTATACACGTAACTCATGAGGAGGCAACCATTGTACAAAGCTATGAAAAACATTATTCTCAACATAAACATGTGCCGTTACGTTATTCACACGAAATCTCATCCAATCTAATCCTTTTGCAACAATTTTGGCGTTGTTTGATGATTCCACTAATGAGCTAAAAGAGATTGTTACAAAAACTGCTTATGGGCATCCTTACGTGAGATTGTAAGCCGTGTGGCCTTTTCTGATTGGGGGTTTGCCTAAACCCTGCTTAATTTTCCACTCAAAAAAAAAATAAAAAAAGCTAAACCCAAGTCTGAATAAAGGAGGAGGGTTGCTTTAGATTGGCAATCGATGCAAAAAGTCGTCGTTAGGTTAGTGTATGTTGTATAATAATGGATAAATGGTAATATTTTATCTAGTTTGAACATCGAGAGTAAAGAATGCAATTAAAACACTTCATTAGATTATTTCCTTTCATGAGGGAGAATAAGACTTCCTTGACTGCAATGTGTTATCTCCAATGGAGACAAAGTCTTATTTTGTATATTTTTAATAATATATTAATGTAAAGTCTTTTTATCATATATATTGCTGGGTTAGGTAAAGAAAATTAAAGAAAAAAAGACTTCCATGATTCTATATCTTGGGTACAAATACAAATAAGCTTTACTCGTAGAGTTGACAACGGATTGGATCAAATAACTTTGGATTTGGATCGAAGATTTGGGTTTCAATATGGATCTAATTTGATAACTTATCGGATTGGTTCTAAATCAACTATGTCCTAATCAACTACTTGATTGATTAATCGATAGAGCCAATTTTTTAACTCGATAATGGAGCACGGGATAGATATATAAAAAAATTCATGGGCAGTGGTAGCCAACCCCATGGAGTATAATTTCTTCTTAAACCCTTCGTTGGTGATTTACTATTTAGGACCTATTTGATAATGGTGTGAGTTTCTACAATTGGGAATCTACTATTAGGAAACGCTGGAAGCGGAAGTTGAGAAATATGTTTTGATAAATTATTAATTTTTATATATGAAATGAAGCACCATTTCACGTCGCTTCTAACTTTATACAAAAGTAAAAATATCGTGACCCAAATGTGATAAGAGCAACTCAACCACATTCACATTCATCTTTGTCACCTTAGTCTTTAGATTCAATCATTTTTCATCCCACCCTTAGAGCATCTCCTAAAGACTCTTTCAAGTATGTTTGCTCTTTACTTTAAAGAGTGAAAGGTGCAAAAATTATCTCCAAGAGACTCTTTAACAGTAAACGTTAAAATAAAGAGGTGGTTTCCACTCTTTACATGTACAGAGCCTTCAAAGCTAATAATTTTAATGTAAAAAGAAAAAATTGAAAAACACTTTCCTTTTTAATTAAATTAGATTTGAAATCTTACTAAAGTGGTTGGGCCAACATGTATTATCACATGGGCAAGCCAACACAACATCGTTCTAGATTTCATGGAAAAACATACATCCAATAAAAAATATATTTTTTAAAACTTGATCCAAGGTGTTGAAAATGGACAGTTATCGAACTCCTAAAACTTAAAATTAAAATTTAATGGAGAATTTTTTTTTTTTTTTTTTTTTTTGAAAATTCTTAGAATTTCATTTTCTACAAACTTATAACACCAGATCATGTTTTTAGATACCAAGATGTAAGCTCACGACTCTTAATAAGATTTAAGTAGGTTTTAACAAATATTTATTTGCAAAGTAAAATAATATTAAATATTAGGAATAGAAAAAAGAAGTGTTTAGTCTATCAGAAGTGGGATCAAATTCTACACTAACTAAAAAAATCTTTGGATGCTTTTTTTTTACTAAAGTCACTCTTTATTTTTAAGAACAAGTATTGGAGATGCTCTTATAAAGCATCAATGAGCTTGTTCATGGGCTTAATATGAAAAATATAACGTCTAGAGTCACCCAAATCGCTGACGCTTACATGCACATTTGGAATAAACACTTGTGAGTGGAGTGCTTTTTTATTTAGTTTGTTAGGTACAAAATCTCTCTCCTTTTAGCGGACCATTTTCGTTAACACCACAAAGCCCAACGCGCTTTCATCATGATCCTCTCTACCATTACCACCTTCACCACTCTTTACATCTTATCCACCCAAAACAAAAAGTGGACGTAATATGATTTTATTTGGTCCTCTTTAAGAATTTTTTTTGGTCTTGCTCCTTTACTAATGTGGAAAATTATACATACCCCTTGAACTAAAATATGTTGATTCCAAATTACTCCATTTTTAACGAATAAAGATATTTTGAAATCAGATCCAGAACCAAACTAAATATAATAATTATGATTCTTGATTCCAAACTATTCCATTTTTAACAAATAGAAATAAATAAGAATATCTTGAAATTGGATCCAGAACCAAACCGAATATAATGGTTATGATTCTAAATTCTTTAAGAACTAGAAAATAATATAATTTTAATTTTTTAAATTTAGGATGTATACTATTTGATTTTAATGAGAGAGGCAAGTCAAAACATCGATAAGGAGAACTAAAGCAACCTAAGCATCAATCTATCTGCTAGAAGAGAGAGAGCTCGAGCATGTTAGAAACAACAACAAAAAAAAATCTATTGGCACCCCAACTTTTACTTATTACACCCCGATTTCTTTTATTATTTATCTCAAGCTATTAAAGATTAAATCACAATCTTCGAACGTTACAAAAGTTTGGTTCAAGTTATTAGCTCAGCATTACAAAATATTATAACACATTCAAACAACTTCGACAGTTGATTACGCTTAAGATTAGCAGCCTTATATAAGATCCTAAATCTAGCAAATAGAAATTTAAAAAAGAAAAGAAAAAAAGAGAGAGTGTGTATTGACTCCCCAACTTTTACTTATTCTCAACCATTGATTTATTTTTCTTATTTTAATTAGGGAATAACAAGTAAAAGTTGAGGTGTTAGTAGGAGCTCTCCAAAATAAAAAGAAAGTTCTATAGAAGGGTGAATCTCAATTTCATGCGTTGAATATGATGAAATTCCGAATTAGATATTCTATTCATTTTAATTCCCAAAACACGCATTTGTCATGTTTATAACTTATGAACTTGTTAGTCTATCACATTTAATATCTACAAATTCGAAGATATATCATGGAATTCATTGATTATAATAAAAGAGACAAAGTTGTGCATGTTTTGAGAATAAAAATGAACAGTGTATTGAAATCAAAATTTGGACATAAGTTGCGCACGTTTTGGGAATAATCCCTCTATAAAATAAGAGAGTTGTTATTGGCACCCTAACTTTTACTTATCAAATCTCAATTAAAATTATAAAAAATAAGTACATGATAAGAAAAATAATAAAAGTTAGGGTGCCAAGGGGTGATGAAGGGATCATACCATTCGAGCCTTTCTTTTCATGCTTCTCCTGGAGGTTTGGAGAAAGTTATAATCAATAGGATTTCGCTAATCCTCCCTTCCCAAAAAGAACATTAAATTCTTTTTTTCCTTTCCGCAGGGACCTGGAAATTGGATCTAGCCATAAAAAGAATGCTTGGTATAAATAACTCATTTCTTAGACCCTCTCATTCACTATGAACGTCCTGATTGATGCAATGGGATGTGTCTATTTATCTATCTCTTGACTTGAAATGGGAGAAGGTTTGAAAAATGATCCTAGAATGTCAAGGGTTGGGTCAGGAGAATCTCTTAACACATTTTTTTCTTCTTCTCATCAGAGTAATTTCACAAAGACTTACAATGGTAAGGACGAAGGGAGGGAACAAGCACGCTTGGAGAGCTTTCCTTTTGGTTTAGATTTAAGGCAAATTACCATTATGAGTGCTATGATGAAATTTTGAGTTCGGTACACTATTCATTTTTTAGGTATTGTCATTTAAAATTACGATCTCACTAATAAAAAGTGACGAACTTGTTGATAAAAAATAATGATATTTTTCTTTAAATTTATCAGTGAGATTGTCATTTTTTCTCAGTGAAATCATTACTTTAAAATTAAGAATATTTGTTTTATAAATTTACTAGCGAGTTTATCACTTCTTACAATGAGATCTCACTTTAAATTAGAATACCTATCAGGGAATTTGCTTAAAAACCTGTTTTGGGAATTAAAATGAACAATGTACCAAAATTAGAATTTTTGCAAAAGTTGTAGACATTTTGGAAAAAATCTCTTAGATTTCTAGCTTTTAGATTTAGGATTTTTTATGAGCCTAATCCTAATTGTAAACAACTGCTGAAGACATTTAAATATGTTAGAATTCTTTGTAATGATGAGGTAATAACTTGAACCAAACTTTTGTAATGATAGAATGGTGTTTTTCAATCTTTAATTAAGGTGTGATAAATAACTTAAGAAATTGGGGTGTAATAAGAAAAAGTTGAGCTACTAATAGTAGCTCTCTAAAATAAATCCTGCTAATAAAGCTCTTTAGAAGAAACCGGGACCCACTTAGGAAACGCATCAAAATCGACCTGATCTGTCAATCAAAACCGCCAATCTAATCAATGTTTTGCCACAGAATGAAAAGGAAATCCCGTGGCTGATATTTGACACTGATAAAATAAAATAAAAAAAGAGAGCCGCTATTGGCACCATCCCAGCTTTTGCTTATTAAACTCCAATTAAAAATCAAGAAAATAAGTGAATGATTGAAAAATAAGTAAAAGTGGGAGTGCCAATAGAAGCTCTCTTGTGGTTTTTATTTTTATTTTTTTTAGGTAGATTTCTAAATTTTTGGGGGCCTAAGATTTTATAAGTGCCTAATCATAAATAACTATTGAAATTATTTGAATAAACATTATACTGTTGAGTGGTGCTGGAGTGACCTCAAGCAGGAACCTCATATTGCACTTGTAGAAGTGAAAGTGGATAAGAACCATAAATGCTTTTTAATTCGTACCTCAATAAAAAGCATCTACGATTTTTATACACTTTCACGTCAAGAAGTGCCATATGAAGTTCCAGTCTGGGGTCACTTCAGCATTATTCTATAATGTTCTGTAATGTTGAGATTATAATCTGAACTAAACCTTCTTAATGTTTGAAAGTATGTTTTAATTTTTAATTAGGGTGTGAAATCATTTAAGAAATTGGAGTGTAATAAGTAAAAGTTGGGGTGCCTATAAACCAAAGCAACTCAACCTTGTAAACAGGAATATCGCCACCAACAGATGAAATTTTATGATTAAATAAACTAATTTCAACTTCAACTTGGGCTTAAGATGAGTTATTATTACTATTGTTATTATTTTACTGACCTGGCCTCCCTCTCAATATTAGAGGATTTGGTTTGGACAGTGGAATGTATGAATAGGATTTGTTTAACAAACGTCAAATATTTTGATTAAGGATTTATTTTTGTTTTCTCTCTTTCTTATGGTTTAAATTTATAATAATAGGATATTGTAAGCTTATAAATAGAAAGATTCTTTTTATAACGGGGATGTTCGGACTTACATCCGACTAGGGGGACTGGAGCCAGGGTTGGAACCAAGGCATATGGATCCCTCCCCCGGGCATGTGCAACGCCCGCACATCACACACACCAGGTAAGTGAGGGAGCACTCTCACGGGTTGCCCTGAGGAAATATTGCTCATACTAGGTATTGAACACACAACCTACAGACTTATAAATAAAAGGATTGTAACTCAAGTATGACAAATTTGATGATTAATGAAATTAGCTCAATGAGCTTTGGAGATCCAACTATATGAAATCAGTCATGTTTCTTTCCTTAATTCTCTTTTTATTACGGAACTCTTTCTCATCTTTCATACTAGTGAAGCTTTCATGTTAATTAGTACAATCTATTGGAACGTATCATTCAAACAACTTAATTCAACATATGTATACAATCAACTATGATACAGTCTATCACATTTCAGACATATAGCAGATTAGTGACTGACTTGTAATTAAGAACGAACTACAACACATGTTTGATCATATGTGGTTAACATCAAAGTGGAATGTGACTACATACCCGAAGTTTAGAATACCTGAAAAACACCGAGTCCTAAATCCCGTGTCACTCCATAACTAAGGTACCCAAACATCTTAATGAGGACTCGATGATATCTTCTTTCCTGTTCTTTGATTGCTAAAATCTATACCTGTTCGACAGTATGGGCAGTCTCCGCAAATCTGCACCCAGGGATATAAGCATGCAGAGTGGAACCTATGTCCACATGGGAGGCAAATCAACCAATCTCCCTCCCGAAACCGCTCCAGGCATATACTACACTCCTTTTCTGGTCGTGACACTAACCCATCTTGGTTTTCCTCAATGTTGAAAAGTTCTCGGTGTAGACCATTCATCTCTTCCCAACTGAGTCCTGGTGGCTTTTTCGTGCTTAGATCTTGCAATGATGAGAGTAGGTCGGTTCGGGTAAATGAGTTGGTGAATGGGGTACCTTCTGCTAACCATTCTCTTGGAATTTCAGTCTGCCATTGCCCCTCATCAACAAGCCCAAAGCCGTCATTGTTCGCAACTTCATTCCAAGAGATGTCTGATGCTCCTCTGCTGCTTTGCCTACGCTCGGAGAAATGGAAAATATGTTATCACCTAATACCCAAAAATTGGGGAGGTATATATTCATGGAACTAAACACAGTTCATGTAAATGAAGCTCTTCATTCATTAAGAGAAGAGTAATTTCTATAACCCAAGTGTGGATGCTAACGATCATCATCTGAAGAAACTAATATTAGTTGCACATGACATGAAATTACCAACCAAATGACAGGTCCCACCAATGACAGATAACATATGGAAGCCCTAAATACAATGGAGCAGATTAAATTAAAGGAAGCTTTTTATGAAAAACGAATAGAATGAGCTGCATTTTGGGCACATCCAAGCAGCCTCTAATTCGATTAGAGCAATGTCTATAGAATATAGCCATATCTAGTAATTTCTTTCGTATCTGTAAAAGAAACGACAACTACCCTTGGTTAACTTATATAAATTTAAAAATTATAAATTTCAACATATTGTTATACAGAGGATTCCCGTGACTTTGCACAGATATCCTCAGTTTAATTGCACTTACAGATAAGGGCATAATCATTCAGCATAATTCTCGGGACATACAGCCCACTTGTTTTTAACAATAAGAGTACCAACCTGTTTCCAGTGAGAGATACACCCCTAAGTCTCTCAAGAAGCCTTTCCCTTGCCAGTAATACAGCTCCAGGAAGTTCATTTCGAGAAAATTGTAGCCTATTAGCTCTACCCCTCAAAGTTTCTGCGCTACTACCGTTTCTTGTACCAGATGGACCAGTACTGTACTCCAGTCGAGCTGATTCATATTCCTGAAAAAGCCAAATCTCACATAAGGATGGGTCTGGACAGCTAAAGATACATGGATGGAGAAAAATAGTTGCCAGGAATCCAACTGATTGGTGGAAAAGGTCACCCCCTTTTCTGGGAAACATGGATGGAAACACAACAAATACAATTGGGAAACAATTCCACAAAAAAAAAGTAAAAAATTCAAGTCAATTTCTCTATGGATAATAACATTGCAGGAACCATCAAGAATTTTGTTTCACATTTTTTTGGGATACGAATCCAAAGTGAAGCAACAAATTATACAGGAAATTGATATTTCATTATAGAAAATAAGTTTCATGAGGAGATATAAGGTGAGTGAGAAGAAGAAAGAAATATAGCAACAGGTACTAACCAAACACATCAAAAGCCATGTGAATTTAACTCTATAATTTTTTTATCCCTTTCCTGCTCTAGTTAAACTATATAAATATGTATTTCATTTATTTCTTAATGGTCTCCAAATTGCTTATCAATGATATCCAACAATTCACATTTGTTTTTCAACTATTCCTCAATCACCTACCTTGTGAACACTGCTATTTTCCCAATTAACTACGGTAGGGTCCAATTGCAATGCAGTCCAATCCACTTAGATGATGAATTAGTGCAAGAGAATAAATCTAGAAGCCCTTACTGTTGATAACAATATTGATGTCTACATAACAAAGATGCAACAATTTGTCGGACACATATCGAAACATAGACACACATCCTAAACACTTGAGGGAGTTAAACCTGCCCCGACACTTAGGGTTTGTTTGTTACAGATTTCAACTTCTGCTTTAGGATTCTGTGTCTAGGAAAAGTAGAAGTTTAAAAGCTGATTCCAGGAGAATCTTGTTTGTTACAAAAGCTGACAAAAAAGCAGTAGAGAGAGATCGAATTGATTCCGTTGTTTAATCTATGATTTTCGGTGTTGGCTTCTATTAGTGGCTCTCGTGCGGAAGCAACACAAACAAGGCTTCTCAAAAACGCAGTTTTGGGCTTCCCACAAAAGTTGTTGAAGCGGAAGCCGTCACCAACAAACATGCTTTTCTAGCTTTTTTGGCTCAAACCCAAAATGTCATAAAAAAAGCCACAACAAATAGACCCTTAGTGTACCAAGAATAGCTAGAATGTCATACTTAAAGGTCCAATACCAGTTACTAGTATGTGTGAACTTCATAGATTTACCAATATAAGTCACAAAATGCATAATAATATTTTCAAAGGCGTTATAGGCCTTAAGGAAAAGTCCTTTTTTTCTTCCCTTTAATGGGTTATATCTTAGGCGCATGCCTTTTGAGTGAGGCATATGCCTATATAAGGGTCCTTAACTATATATCGCATATTTTATTTTAGCTATAATATCTACAAGCCCTAATCAAATAGCAGTCTAGCAATTTTTGGCGTTTCTTCTTGTCCTCCTCCCACTTTTTTTCCAATTTCTTCTTTATATAAGGGTCCTTAACTATATATCGCATATTTTATTTTAGCTATAATATCTACAAGCCCTAATCAAATAGCAGTCTAGCAATTTTTGGCGTTTCTTCTTGTCCTCCTCCCACTTTTTTTCCAATTTCTTCTTTATATTTATTTCTCTCTCTATGTCAAACCTACTCCTCCATTGATTCTAGTGTTATGTTTTCTCATTTTTTTACTTAAAGTGGTGTTACAGTTTCTGTTTTTTTTTTCAAGGTATTAAAACTCAGGAGGAGTTATGGACTTATGGATGTAGTTGAGTTTTAATTTGATTTTGTACTTTAGACATTAAATTTTGGAATGTGAAATTGTGAATTACCATTATTTATAATTTGAGGGCTGACTTTCAACTATTTATTCGTTTAACTGTTTATCTATTAAAAAATACATCCTCATGAGGCTTACACGCACAATTAAAAAAAAAATCCTATATTTGACGGCCCAAAGCCGTCTAATTTCATAAAATTTGACAGACCAAGACGTCAAAATTTTCATTGTCAATTTTTTTTTGACGGACCTAAACCGTAATATTAATGGAGGATGGGAGAAATTTGATGGTTCTAATCCGTAGAATTGGAGATCATAAAAAATTTCAACGGCCATAAGCCATCAAAATTCACTTTCTAAAATTTGTGGGCTTTGGCCCGTCAAATTTTCTTGTCAAAATTTTCAGTTTTCACATAGTACACCTTATGCCTTAAACATAACTAATGAAATGCATTCATAAAATAACTTAAATATTAATTATTATTATTTTTAAATCCAAGATAAAAAAGAAAAGAGAGAGAGAGAGAGAGAGAGATGGTCTCTAATATTTAAAAATAAATAAAATTAATACAAATTAATTAGGGTGAATTACCATTTTGTGAGCTGAATTTGACGAATTTACGACTCTGGTTTACTATTCATTTTAATTACCAAAATGTGTACCGTAACGGATTTGGAGCTTTTAAAGTGACTATTTTGCAGGTTTAAAGTGACTATCTCATTGAAAAGAAGGAAACCTGCGAAATAGTCACTTTAAAACCTCTGAATTCATTACCGTTCACGTTTTGGTAATTAAAATGAGCAGTGAGCCAGAATCATAAATTCGTCAAAAGTTGATCACGTTTTCGTAAATATTCCAATTAATTATGCAATTACTAGAATTATAAAGACAAAAATAAGGATTAAATTAGGGAATTTGATGGGAGAACAAAAATCGATTCTCCAAACACCAAATGAACAAATTACCTTATTTTTTACTGTATAATCGAAAGTGAAAATCAAATTCACATAAAGAGGTAAAAATTGTTTGTCAGGACTACATACAAACATAAAATCCTCTAAGTATGTTAATAGTATTAGATATCGAAACATAATCACCATTTCATACTTCATAGTCGAGTAACTTTAATCTAGTCTACCATTTCTGTTACAGAAAATCAAAATTAACCAGAAAAAAATTGAGAAATATATCCCTTACGCGGTGGTGGAGTGGAGATCGGCGGATCGTATCGCGATCTTCAACATCACGGGCTTGATGATGAGATCGATTACGACTATTGTTGTTGTGGTGGTGAAGATTTCGATCGTGATAGGAGGACGAATCAAACCCTAATTCGGCTTCGTTACGGCCGATGCGAGGCCTCCTTGTGTAGAAAAGCTTCGATGCGTACGTCATGCAACAATCCGTTCAGATAGAGAGAGAGCGCGCGTAGTTATTATTATTGTTAAATGCCGACTAGAGAGAGAGAGAGAGAGTCGTTATTTGTTTTTAGTACGAAAGTTGTTGAAGAGAGTCCCTCTTCTCACTCTAGCATCGGGTCATGAACCAGACAAAATAAAAAGACCTATTTGAAAAGGCCACGTGGCAACCTATTAATGTGACTTTTGCTGTTTCACCAACGGAAGCGGATCCTCCGCAGTTGGAAGAGCACCTCATCAGCCATAAAATTAGATCTCACAAGTTAAAATCTGGGGAGATCGGTAGTCGTTCATTTTCAAAGACTTGCATCTCAAGAAAAAAAGAAGAATGTTTTTTTGAAATATATTTTTTTTAAAATCAAATTTAAATCATGATCAAAAGAGGTTGAGATGTTAATTTTTTAAAAAATACCTCTCTTCCATCCTTTGAAAGTGTGTTACAGGAACCGTGTGCTAAAGAGGATCCTCTTCCAACAACTTGTGATATTCTAAGTGGTGAGATCTAATTTTGTTGTTGATGCGACACTCTTCCAACCATTTAAAGTGTGTTATAAGATTGCTACAGGTACGTGTGCCATAAATGATCTGCTTCCTTTTTTCCATTGTTTGGGATACATAGGAGCACACCCCATAAATAGTTGCCACTTTCAATTGAGTCTAGTAACCCATGATAAGTGTATCATATCTGATTAGACCTATTAAAAAAAAAGTCGTGATAACATGACTTGTCAGGTGGCATGCTCAATCAACTCTCTGACGAGGGCAAATTTGGGAATCGTAGATTTGTACGCCTATACACTTTTTAATGGGGAAGTTCAATCGTGTATATCGAGGCACACAAATTTATGATTCTCAAACTTGTCCATGTCAAGGAGTCGATTGAGTATGCCACTTGGCAAGTCATATTATGAAGACTCTTAAAAAAAGGGAAAGCTACTTAAGGATCTTGGAGAAAGGAATTTTTTTAAGATAATCCCTAACTTTTGGGTGGTTGATTGATGGTCAACTTCATTCTTTATTTTTTTTCATATTATAAATTATCGAAATAATATAAATAAAAAATGCCTGAATATTCAAAATTAAGAGAATAACATTCTCCATTTGTCATTCATGATCAAAGATTGTAAAAAATGATCGTAATTGTTACTGGAAAACTTAAGTATGTGAAGATGAGAAAAAGGTACTTTGAATATTTTCAAAGGCATTATAAACAATAGATGAGGTCTAAGGATTGTTATGAAAAGAAAAATTAAATAGACTAATAAGAAATCACCCAAAACTTAGGGATTATTTAAAAAAAAAAAAAATTCCCTCAGCCAAGGTAGTTTAAGTAATTTATCCTAAAAAAAAAAAGTTTTATAAATGACTTACATTGGAGAGTTAAGTACCCATAAACGAAAAATGACTAGGAATCAAGCATGGAAAATCATCAAAACTAAAAACTATTGGTTATAGGTCAACAAAAATAGGTTGTTATTGGATAAGATTAGACCCAAATTTCAGTCCATTCCAAATAAACAAGTGGGATCTTGAGTGTCGATGTGGGTCCTTATAAATTATATTATATATTTTGTTTAACTTTGTGACGGATTTAACTTGACCCAATCTGATCTTAAATCGGATTTATATCCTGATATTTTAGTTCTTACTTAAATAAATAAAATAAAAAAAACCAATCCAATCCTTATGAGATTGATTCCAAATCTACCCAATCCATTACGGACCTGATCCATTGACTGCCCTAGATCCAACTAATCGGTCCAAAAAGTATTTGAAAAGGATGTTGGGTTAAATAAATATAATAAATTTTCTTATCTTTGACTTGGAACTCTATAATTCAAAGATCACGCGTCGTTGATGACCATGCCGTTTCGCGTGACATATTTAATTGAGTTTTTTTTTACTTTAACAGTAATTTTTATATGCTTCTTCCGGGTCCGTGTTGGCTATCCGTTTTGTCTTAAACTGTTGAAACTAAATTTTGATCTGCAATATCATTGCAGCATGTTTGAAATGAATCAGGATCAGGTAAGATGTTACGTTCATATTGAACGGCGTTTACATTTTGATTTTTTACTAGAGTTTTTAAAACATTAGTGGACTCCTAACCAAGTCTTGTATTTAATCTCCAAACAAAAACATGCCACGCAGACAGACACCATCATATGTTACTATAGGAACGGGACATGATTCTGGAAATGTATTAAACCATAGGGGAGAAAATTTATGCTAAACATTTGTGAGTGGGGAATAGAGAAAAGAAAATCAAACCAAATTGACTGGAAATGTATTAAACCATAGGGGAGAAAATTTATGCTAAACATTTGTGGGTGGGGAATAGAGAAAAGAAAATCAAACCAAATTGAACCCTGAATTATAGATAGGTGGAAATCTACATACAACACAATCTACAAAATTTATGCTTAATTTCAGTTCCCACACCACATAATAATAATAATAATAACAATAACAATAAAACCTAGAAATTCAGATTGATTTATACAGCCACTTCAGCTTCAAGAAGGTTTGGTTTAGTAGAGAACCCTAGCGATTACCAATAAAATATTTCATATGATAAATAAGTAATAACAATCATTCCAACTTAAGAGATTTATTTTATATTCACTATTCACTTAAAACGAGCCTGGATGTGATATGCCAAAGAGTTGTGATAAACTGACTTGTGGTATGTGCATAAAGCCTTAGATCTTTTGCTTCGAGATACACAAGAAAAAAGATCTATGGTTATGTGCACATGCCATGTCAAGAGTGTAATCCCATATTTCAAGCATCACAGATACAGTTGCAATACAACTAAACTTTTAATTTTTTATTTATTTATAAAAGGTATAAATAAAACAGAGAAGAGTTGGCCATGCAGTCCTCCTTATGGCTAATTGAATAGAAAGTCTTCATTTTCATACATACCCTCCCTTATCGATGCCATTTCAATAGCTGTCCCAATCTAAGTCTTCCTTTAATGACAGGGTTGGGGATAAGAACAAAATGGTGCGGGACAAATTTTCTTACAATCTTTCAAAAGCATTAGTGTCAAATACAATATACAAATGAGGCTCTAGAAGAAATCCCCCTTTTTTTTTTCAAGGGATCAACAGGAAGCATGAGAGAATTGACTGTTTTTTCAGCTTCTATGATATCTCCCAGAATATATAATCATCTTTCACCTACCAAAAAAAACTAGACACAATGTGTTGGCTAATTTACTCGTGTGCTTATTTGCAGTAGTTCTCTCAAACATCTTTCGATATGAACAGGAATGCAAGGTAAATCACAAATGTGCCTATTGGCCGCTGGAGTAAAGATTGTGCAACCTGTCTTCACTTCATCCATCCTCAACATGCACTACCAGCACCAGATGTTAATTAAAGAACTTTGTTTGACTCCTTTTAGATTGCACGCAACACGAATAAAGCTGCAAGCAGAGATGTGAAGAGCAGCGTTAAGCACCCAAAACCAAATAAAAAGAATATTTCAATCTGAAAAATACCTATCAATATGTAAGATAATAGGAAACCAATCATTAACACTGGGCAGTTACGGTTAATATTACTGATAAAAAAGAACCAAGGAAATAAATACAAGAATATATATGCCAGCCTAACCTAAATTAAGAAGCTTAATTGGATAGACTAAGCTGCAAGTAAAAAAGATATATTGATGATATCAGACAATAAATCATTTAGTATGCCTCGAGCACAATTGAGAAGTCCACAGTTTATGGGACAAACCAATGTGTTGCATTGATGTGGGTGGAAAGATCAGATCCTGACATGGATAATAATTTATTCGGCCAACCCTGAAAATTGAATTTGTGGAATTGATTCAACGCAAGTATGCAATAATATAACTGATAAAGAGAAAATTTCAATTGGAAAAATGTTTAATATCACACAAAGAAACGAGAGAGGGGGCGGAGCCAGGATTTTCTTGTAGTGGGGGCAAGCTATGATTAGTTGTATAGTTGAAGAACTTGAATGGAGGGAGGTGAGGGTGTGGGGGCAAATGGGGAGAGAGGTGAGGGAGTGGGGACAAATGAGACATGTAATTAGTTGAAAATATAGGGGTGTCTCAAAGTTCTGTGGGGGCAATTGCCCCCACCAGCTCCTTACTAGCTCCGCCCCTGGGGGGGTGGGGGGGAAGGGGAATGAAACACATGCATACAAAAGCAGCCATGAAATGAAGGAGAAAACAAATGCATAGTTCACCCTTGGTCACATAAACGGGTGAAGGTGGGGCTTTGGTCTCAGATCTATGGTATTACCACTCACGGACTTTACCAACTCACTGAGGTGGCACCTACTTTTCCATAATCTTTCCCATTATACTGAAAACACGAAGGGTGCAACATAATCTAAAATTTTCCATTTTACTACCACAAGTTCATAACTCCCCTGCACCTGTAATGTGTTAATCATAAATTACTTTTAATATAAGGTAACATGTTATTATGGTTGGTCTATAACTCTAATATTAGGTAACATGTTATCATGGTTGGTCTATAACTCTTAACAGAATTAATAATTTAGTTAGAAAAGAACCAAGTGGGACCTTGCTTTTTGGTTGATCTACATGAGACTTGGATCAGAATCCGAAGCTTTGGAGATTACAAATGGAACGATTGAAGATGCATGGGAAACTAATGATTATACAGGTTATATATATATATATATATATATATATATATATATATTGTATGCTTCAATAGCCACAATGGCAATCAGGATGCAATCCTTCCAAACAATCTTAAGTTGACTAAGCATTGACTTTCAAAAATGAACATTCCAAAAAACAAGAAATCTCCAACACAAATCTGCATTTTAATCTTCAGTTGGTCATTCTATAATCCAAAAAATTGAAAACGTGAAATAAAATTAAAATCAATAGGTGGATCACACACCATAAGGGAGCTCACAAAAGAAGCAGTACTCAGCTAATGAAATTTGATACACCCATTAAATTAATAGTAGTACTTGAACTTTTATTAATCCACGTATTTTTACCAAGGAAATTTAGATTAATGAAATTCTTGACAACGGAAATCTTTTCCCTATATTTGAGTGTCGTGCTTATTCTTATAAGTGGGGGTGTGTGCCATCTAAATCCATATAAATGTCCAAATCTGAATAATTCCTGTAAAGAATAGGAAATTAATAGCTAGAATAAGTTTTTTTTTAATTAAAAAAAAAATCATTTCGTCACTAACCCCCGTCGTTGTGTATTGGGAAAATTGGAAGGAGTAGAACAATAGGGTTTTAGGGATAGGAGCATTCGTTGCATGAGGTCATTCTGTGTATAGTAGGGGTGAAATTCTTCCTCTGGAGTGAAATCTCTGACAAATTTAAAAAGATTTTCTTTGAAGACCTTATTTTTAGATGGGATTTATTATGTTCTACTTGAGTAGAGCGTGGTTTCTCCACCTCTATGTTTCTTTCGGTATCTTTGTAGGGTGGCCAGCTTACTATCCTTTTGTACTCCTTTGTAATGTTTTCAGTTTATAATAAAATTTTCACCTATATATATATATAGAAAGTGATTAATAGACGAAAAGGTAGAAACTTCCATATGATCCAACTCAACTAGCAAGAGTTCAAACTTTGCAGCCAAAGGAGAAAACAAAAATCCAAATAAAAGGAAATTATCCAATTGGAGTAAACGTTGTTGGCTTACCGATCAAGAAGAGGACCAGAACAAACGAAAATGCTACTTGAACAGGCCGACTATATTGGATTTGATACTGAGACCTTTGAAGCTGTCTTTGAACAGCTCCCAACCAACCATATAGCTGCTTATCATAAGAATCATCACAACTATCAAGGCAGCTCTTGCTTCTATCATAGCAAGCATCAATGCCCTTTTAAGTGTCATAAAATCCACAAAAGAATAATTAGTAACAAAAATCATTAAACAAGAGAAAATCAAGAACTTCATTTCAAAATAGACGAAATTTCTCACCCGACTAAACTGATGAGACCTCAATGGCATCGTATCCACCGCTTGATGGTGGTCCCCACACTTCCACTTTCTGAAACCATTCTTGGGCCACTTCATCTTGGATATAGGTTCCATGGTATTGAGAAACCCAGAGAAACTGAGAATCCTCGGAGGTGGTTGATCAGGTTGTTCATTGAAGGAGCTCTGTAGCAAATCCTCATCAGCAACCGCAATCTTCCATGCACCAATGTCAGCACTAGCACTCGCTGTCCTCCGATGCCCATGCAGCCTTTCCTCCATGGTCTCATGTGAGTCTTTCTCAGCCGAAGAGGACGAATTCTTCAAACAATCAGGAATCGATTCTTCTGCCTTATCAGGAATAAAAGCAGGGATTAGATCTCCATCTTCCAACGAACCAGACAAAAACAATGCAAGCTCATCGCGTTCTTCGTCATCCAAACGAACCCAAGGGAGTGCTGGCTTTCCTTCAGCAAGGACGGATTCCTTTAATGAATTCTCAATTATTGAAATCTGGTTTCCAATTGCAACTATGAATTGGTGGTGCCTGGTTCTGGAATCATCAGCCGACGAACTATCTGCATAGCTCGATCTAACAGCTCGTTCAAACTCCTCCAACTTCATTCAGAAATCAAAATCCCAAAAAACTAAACATTTCAACAACCCTAATTTCACCCATGAAAATCAGAAACAAAATAATAGAATTCACCATTTCACCTGCCATTTCGCAGTGCCAAGGGTGGTTTGTAGATCCCTACGAAGCTCGTCGGTATCGCATATACTCGAAAAATCTTTCCTCACGTGTATCCAAGTTCTATAAGCCGATTCCATCCTTCAAAAGCACAAATCAAACGAAAACCCTAAAATTCAATCGACAGAAACCCTAGAAAATCGTCGAATGCAATAAAAATCAATCAAACCCTAAAAATTTCAAAGAAACCCTAACATTAATCCCTAAATACCTGTCTGCGGATTCCTGAACTTCCTCTGCTGCAGAGAAAAACGGATCCTTCTCCCATCGATCGAAATTCGTCGACATCTGAGAATTCCCTCTTCAAATAATAAAATAACAAATCAGATAAAATTATAGTTTCACAAAAACCATAAAAAGCAAAGAAGCTCTTATTCTCTTAGCTCCTCTGCAAATATCCGTACGGTGTCGACCGATAGATCTAGAGAGAGAGAGAGAGAGAGAGGAACGATTCCACTATTTCTGGTGCGCCGACGCTTAACGAATGAGCGAGTTTGAGAAGCAGGAGCGGTTAAGACAATCCTTTCGAGAAAAGATAGAAGATCTCTCAAAGTTCTTATTTCTTAACCATCGATCGACTCGAGACTCGAGAGCTCTAACAGACAGAGACACCATGGATCAGTGATGGCTGTTTTATAATTTATGGGATATTAATTAATTAATATAAATTTTCCTGAAATTTCGGCAATTTTTAGTTAATATTTTTGAGTATTTCCTACTGTTCCTGTTCCTGTCTAGTTACCATATAAAAAAAAAAAGTTGTCTAAATTTCCATAGCCACAAATTAAATACCAAACTTTGATTCTAATGATGAATCGTTTGATATGTGGAGTTATTACATGTATTTTAATCTTCACGTACTCTTAATGATATAAATATTATATGTCATATGAAACAATGAAATTAAATAGAGCTGTTGGCTGTTGGTAATTATTCTAATTTTTTAATCATTCTAGACCTTTCTATTGCTTCTTCTCCATCTATTCTTTCCCTTAGTTTCGACTAGGATTGTCGATGGACAAGTTTGAATCTGACTTGATTGACCCTAATTTAGTTGTGAAGAGGTAGATTATACTTCGATCAGTCATATGTTACCTAATTTGTTTCTGCCAATCTGAACCATGAATCGGTAGGAAATGAATCAGTTTACAATACAATTCATACTGGGTTCGTAAAATCAAGCTAACCACGAATCCACTTAATTTTGATTGAATTCAGCAAATCATAACATGAAATTCGAGGAATCAAATATTTTTTTAATTTTTTATTATTATTTATATTTAAAATTTAAATTATTTTATCAATTTATTTCTATTTAATTTAGAATTTTTTAATATTATAAATATAATTATAAGTTGTATATTTGAATTATATATGCACAAAGGAGCCAAGCTCACAAACTGTACTAGGAAATCAAAGTGAACCCAAAAATGAATTTTCTCTATTTATCCCTACGAATTGGATTCATTTTAGATTGTTGTTGAACCACGAATTCCGAACCCAAATTCAAATCAATCAAACCAACAAACCAGGTAACATACCATCAATCTTATAACCTTTTGTAAATTGTAATTATAATTTAATTATTTTTATAATAAATTCGTTTATCTAATTATGTATTGTATAAATCTATACAATGTAGTAGTGGACTGGATTATGAATCATTATGCCCTAACTTGGTCTGGATGTAATGGCTTGAATTTTATTTATTTAAACAGATCGGGATAAGAGCCAATAGGCCCATTTGACAGGAAAAAACTTTGAAGCGCCCGCTTTAAAATTTTGAAGAAACCCTTTCCATTGAACTCCACGTGACATTTTAAAAAGAGATAGTTAAAATTTTGGTGGAAAAAATGTAAAGATGTGAAATAAATATAAAATGCCACGTGTCTTGTTATAAAGAGGGTTTCTTCGAAAATTGAAGCGAGCTGACCGCTTCAAAGTCAGACTCCATTTGACAGTTCGAGTTTGGACAATAAACTTATAATTTCATTAATAGGTGTGTTATAATAAAAAGTTGGTGTGCCAATGTAATTTGATGTAGAAAAAACTATTCTCTTAATCTGATTTTCATAGGAATGAATTATCACTAAATTGCACTTGATCTGACATGTCCAAATGAATAGAAAGTGATACCCTAAAAAACAAATTCATGTAAAATAATTAAGAAATGCGAACATTAGTAATCAAAATTTTCAACCAGCAATCATTTACAACTGCACCTATAAAAAATAATTTATCAAATCCTAAATCTTAAAAAGATAATTAAAAGCAAAATCAATAAAATAAACTAATATCATGGGTTATAGTGTCAATTTTGTGAAGAATTATGAAGATTTGGTACAGAAATTGATCGAACACTTATCGATAAAAAATAATTATTGGAGTAGATAATAGAATGTGACGACAAAGAAAGATGATAGTTAGTGCTAGACTTGGGGGGATCGAGGAAAAAGGGCTTTACTAATTCAAGGAATAATTACCATCAAGAGTTAGTTAAGATGATAAGGACAACTGAATTTGCTCCCCAGGTCACACTTTCAAATCTTTATATGCCCCTCCACGTAAAAATGACTATATTTAAATGTTGAACACATGCTAAGTTGGTTGGTACGTGCGACCCGTCAAAGCAGAAAAAAAATACATAATTAAATTGTTGGTGCTCATTTAGTAGTGTGGGCAACAAAATTAGCCAATCCAGCGAAATTAACTTTACAATCACACAATTTAATCATTCAAGCTTTAATCTCACAAATTATTATAATTAACTAGGGGAAATGAACATGTGATGAACTTCCAGCTTAAATATTTACTTATTATTATTCGTTATTAGTCCATCAAACTATCGAACTATATACATGTTTTCAAGACCATTAAAGGTCGTTATAGATTGAGTGATCAGGGTAACCCTGTGAGGAGTGTTTATCGACTCCTTCAATGCTCCTCAACCAATAAGTCTGATCGAAAGAAGCCGCACCATCGGGAATGTCATCCATCACCCATTCATGGCCTTTTGGGTAGTATATCCCAGTACGTGTATGAGGGACCCAGCAAGATGTATTCATCTTCTTCTGATCATCATCACTGATTGAGTCTCTCAGTTCTTTGATCTGATCTAGCACGACGAGGTTGGTCACACGACGTTTACCTCGCTTGGCTTCCCTGCAAGAACTGAAACTTGCTTGGTAGATACATTGTTTTAGGTTCCAAAGTGTTATGTTTATAACTTGTATTATGTTTGGTCATATTACATGCCAAAATGACCTATACAATAAGAATAGAAATAATGATGAATGCATGCAGTATTGGCACAGAGTTGGGTACGCGGCTGACATGGTAAGAGCACAGAATTGCACATCTTTTTTTTTTTGTATCCCGATGAAAATGATATATAGTTCTATGCCCTTGCAACATCAGCCACAAATTTGGGGTTTTTATTTTTTACAATTCCGTAACTATCTACCTTAGGGATAAGTTCGTCTTTGTGTAGTTTATACATACCCAAGCTTATCACAGGTTTCTATGAGGAGTCGTGATTTTCTTACGCCCCCTCTCACATATGCTCCCCGATGTGGCATGGGATAGAATCATAGATTTTTTCTCGGGATACACAATAGTACATCCCCATAAATACTTGCATAATGAGGAAAAAAATATATGGTTCTGACACATGCCACGTCAGAGAGCATATGTTAGAGGGGGTGTTAGAAAATCATTATTACATTTGTGTATCTCGAGAAAAATATCTATGATTCTAGCACATGCTATGTCAAGGAGTGTTTGTCAGACAGAGTCTATGAGGGGATATTTTCAATTTTCTAAGATGAAAGGAGATACTGTAACCACATTTTTTTCACGAAAAATAGTGAAATGATCTCATCATCTTTTTTACATGTAAGGCATTCATATTGAAACACATAAATCTTGTGTTTCTTGCTTATTTCATTTTGTACACGGCGAGTCTAATCTTAAAATATTTTGGTCCAAGACCAGTTAGAATGAAATATTAATATTAAAACATATATTTTTTTTGAATTGTCTCAATCGAAACAGTCTCAATTGTAAATCATCGATTGTCAATGTTTGAACATGAATCATCAAGATAAATGATTCAAATTATCGAGATCAACCTTATCGTAATCATCGATGATGTCGACGTATGAACATGAATCATCAAGATCAATGATATGAAATGAAAATCTCGATGATTTGAGATCGCCTATTTATGGGAGTGAAGGGGAATTAAGAAGGAAATATTTTACAAACTGGATTGTTAAGATACCCCCCAAAACTCAGTGTGTATTTAGAAATACATCCCTACTTGTCTATTAAGTAATTATCTTCAACCATATAAATAAAACTGATTGCGAGGAACATCTTTAGGATTTAATGACATATAAATTAAAGGCTTGGAATTAATTGGGGTTTAAGAAAATAATATAAAATTACCGATTGAGTAACATCTTTATCTTCGAGATCATGAATCTGGCCATCACCTAGGCAAAGAAAATTGATGAAAATATATCAAACTAAAGTTAAACAAGAAGTTAGTCTTCCAAATAATATTATCTGATACTTCTTCCTACCACAGATAGATAGAAGGTTACAACCTTTTTTATACCCTATAATTATAAATATTTGATTATTATTTTTTATTTGATTGATTCAGTCTAAGAAAGAGACATATTCGCTCGTAGCAAGAGGTACATACACATTATTTAAAGAATTAAGCATCACTTTTACTCATTGACCATCCTTTATCTTTATTTTTTTTATTAGTTGGATGCTTGAGAATATATGCGATTTATTTACGAGGCTATAATCAAAGGGAATTAATGGGTTTTCCATACTTAGATAAGTCTTTAGTGACCATCTTGTCCATGCTTTATCAAGTTTTCTATTTAGGTAAAAAAAAATTTTAATTGAATAATGATTTTTTATCGCCCCTCCACTGACATATACTTCCTGATGTGGCATGTGCCAGAACCATAGATTTCATCGGGATACACATTTACACATATTTGTGAGGATGTATAGTTGTGTATCCTGAGGAAAAGAAATCTATAGCCTAGCCCATGCCATGTCAAGGAGCATATGTCTGAGGGGGCATAAAAAAATCATGACTCTTTTTATTTTTAAACTTTATTTTAAGTGTAATGATTTTCTAACTCCCCCCTCTAACACAAGCCCTCCTACACCTCCATCACAAGACCGTAAATCATTTGTCTTGGGATACATATAATTATAAATATTTTTCTTGTGTATCCCGAGGAAATTGGTCTACGATTTTGTGATAAGGCATGTGTCATTGGGGAGCGTTCTTTTTCTAATGACCATCCCTTTAGTAGTAGCTGGACAGAATTACATGAGAAAGATTATACTTACTATAAGTACCCTCATATAGCATTAATTTGTGTAGTAGACAGCTCTTTTTCCTTATTTTAGCAAGTTCTCTTTGCTATTTTCTCTAAGTTTCTCTAATGACCATCTTTTTTGGTTTTATGTGGAAAGGAATTACTAAATTGATTAATTTGTTGGAAAGCACTTTTGTAACAAAGGATGACGAACAACTGAAAGAAGGAAAAAAAAATGTTAATTTGTTTTTTATGAATTAGGAAGCATTGAGAAGAGAATTAAAGATCTCAATAATTAAAATGATATACAAAAGGATTATGATTAACAAAAAAAAAAAATGATATAAGAAAGGATTTCCCACCAAAAACAAAACATCATTTCTAATTTAATCACTTCCACTAGAAATTTTCTTTACAATTGTCATCATTTTGTCGACAAGTTTTCATGTTCTGAAAGTGTTGCACACCTGATATTGAATTTGGGGAAGCTTGTCTCCTTTTGCTTCTATAGTATTATTCTTCTCAGTTTTTTAATTACCACTAAAGTTAGAAAGATTGAGGCAAATAATTTTTTTTTTTTTTGGTGATTTAGACATGCCCATCCATGTTTTGGTTACCTCTTATATTTTCCAAACTAGTGACATGCCTCTCTTAATGTATGTCTTCTTCTCTGAGACTGATATAAATGGTCTAAATTCCCTCATCTTCAATCTCTACCTAAAAACCTTTTGATTTTCTTTCGAAAACAGTCATTTTCAATATGCAATTTTTTACCTTCGTTTTTAATTTGAAAATTTTATTTTCTTAAACCTTCAACCTCAAGAATAAATAAAAAAATCAAAATTTTTTGTAGGTAGAAGGCAAAGTTGAAAATTAAGGTTAAAAATAAATTATTATAAAAATTAACAACTTGAAGAAGACAGAATTCTAGGGTAAACTCATCTCAAGAACAATATTAGACTTTTGGGTAGAAAAATCAAGAGTTTTCTGGAAGACATTGAATACGAGCTAGGTTAAATAGGTTAAAAATAGTTTACCCTAAAAGTTAAATAGTTTGAAGATGACAAATTTTCTTGGAGAAAATTCATGGGTCTTTCACTATAGGTAGAAAATAAGGGCATTTAAGTCATTTTACTTTAGTCTCTTAGACAAAACCTATAGGTCAAGGGTACATGTCATCAGTTTGAAAACAGGGATGACGTGGAGGAGTATCTCTAAACCATCATTTTTTCACATTTTAATGGAGTGCAATTAATAAAAGTAGATGTGACAATATAAATTCTCTAAAATTTTGAAGAGCTACAGTTGAAATTGACAAAAAAAAAAAAAAAAATCATCAATCATCTATTTATAAAAAGTCATTGATAGACATTGTTGTGGAGGATAAAAAAGCATGGAAAAAAATTGAAATTTCTACTACTACAGTAGAAAATTTTCTTACTATATATATAAATAGTAATTTATATTTAATTTGAATACATTATAAAAAAAAGGCCAGCAAAAGCTTTTCAAAATGAACTGATTTTTGGAGAGAATGATCTCTTCACCGTAGAGATAATCCACAAAAAATCAGCTCATTCCTAAGCTTTTAACCCATGTTTTGAAAAATGTTTGGCAAACTTTAGGGCCGTTGAACCGCTCCCAACAATAAAAAAATTAGTAACCTAATTAAATGCTTATAAAGAGATATCTTGAAGTAAATGTAGTTAAACTAAAATTAAAATTAAAATATAAAGAAAATGTTAAGTCGTTAATTTTTACCTTTTCTATCCTTGAACTTTCATTCATTTTTCATAATTTTATACAATTTCAACGACAAATAAATGACTCATAATTTATTTATTTTTACTATTTTATTCTCAAACTTCGATTAGCTTGAAGAGTTTGTTGTTGATCTCATTTTCAATTGAAGAATTACAAGAAAAATTATTACATTTATAGGTAATTTCTATTTTATTTGATACTTGTATTTTTTTTTTCTCACTCAAGAAAACATTATCTATCTTATTAGGTGCCCACAGATACTCAATGGGTATTGGATATTTGTAGGTTAATTCTGATTCCAAGGATTACGTACCTGGAATCAAAATCAATAAAAATCGAAATCGAGATTTTCTATTGATTTAGATTTTGGGTACACGTGGAACCGACACATTGACAGCTCTATTCACTAGTTGATGGTATAGGGGCATTTTTTGAGTGAATTATAACCTTACCAAGTTTGGCCTTGTACCAACACCAACCTTAATGTTATATAATTTTTTTAAAAACAAATAGAGAAAAAAGAAGGACATTGAAATGAAATAATATTTAAATTTAAATTACTTGATTTAGATTAATAATGTCTAGAAAAGAAATTATGAAGTTCATAAAAAATAAAGAGCTTTAACAAATTATATATGGGAGTAGATCCTCATAATATTTTTTCTGTTAGTATCCCATAGAGCACTTTTTTCTCGGTTGAGAGTGTCATATTGAATATAAAAAAAAAATACCACCTCAACCCTTTATACTCATCGCTTAGATTAGAACTAAAAGAAAATTAAAATGAAAATATTTTTTGACATAATAAAAGGCTTTGAAAAGATTAGTCATCACTTTCGCAACAATAAAAAAATGTTACAGGATGCTTCAAGGATTAAAAAAAAAAAAAAACTACAGAGAATCCATTCTTGAAAATTATATTCTCAACGTACACATGAGAAGAAAGATTCCTAAGAATTCCAAAAAGAGGATCCGTAGGAAACTTGTATTATTCTCAAGGCAAATCCGTATTTATTTCGTCCTCTCATCTTTGCCTTATGTTTGATGCCTCAATTGACATGAGAAAAATCCTTTTAAAAAAATGAAAATTAATGGAACTTGGGTAGCCAGTATTTCTATTTCCTCATTTCACTGTCTTTTTGCTTCATTGGATGAAAAAAAAATCAATTTAAAATAACAATAATCATAAAAAATCTAATTTTATTCAATCAAAGAGGCCTTAAAACCATCCAAGCTCCTTAATATATAAAACTAACAACTGTTTTAGTACATAAGGTTGGAATTCTTTGAGGGGAGAACTAACTTAAGCTATATATGACTAATTAAGGAGATACATGTGATTTCAAATATTCCATTAGAGATTATAATTATAGGCCGAACCATCAAGGTCAGCCTGTGGGGAGGATTTATCGGCTACTCCTTCACTGCTCCTAAACCAATGAGTTTGCTTCAAAGAAGCTGCTCCAGAGGGAACATCATCCATGACCCATTCATAGCCTTTTGGGTAGTATATCCCAGTTCGCAGATGAGGGACCCAACAAGCCATGTTGTTCTTCTTCTCATCATTGATTGTTTCTCTTAGTTCTTCGATTTGATCCACCACGACATAGTTGCTTACACAACGTTTACTCTGCATGGCTTCTCTGCAAGAATTAAATGAACCCAATTCAAGCAAATGAAATCGAAATGGACTACAATTTCATTACGTACAAAGGTTTAAGTAAGGGACTTGGAACTTGATTATTACATATATAAGTGCTTTAAAATTTCATACTATCTTGGAATGTTTCGATTGATACCAGAATACGAAGTTAAATGATTCGGATTGTCTCAGAATGTCTTGGTTGAAACAATCTAGATTTTTCACATTCGATATAATCGTGGTTGGTGTGTATACACCCAATTTGGATCATGCATGGGTTCATGAATCTCATGATCAACAAGTTTCCTCATTAGAGTTAAAATCACCTAATTCCCAAGAATTAACTTGGTATAGCCTAGCTAGCTGGTGTTAGCTTATAACCACCTAGTTTATAATAAAAAATAATGTGTAACTTATCTTAAAATCTTTAATTGTATAAAAAGTTTAATAAGTACTAATTTTAATGAAAAACTATGTTAGTCAGGCTAGAAGCTTTCCTTAGTTTCAGACTACGTTTGTTAGTTAGTCAGGTTGGCCTTACTCATTGTTAATTACTTTAGGGAACAAAAGACAATAACTTAGTGTTTTTACTTAATAATGATTAATTCCATGAAAGTTTTGTTACATCATATCTTAGGGATAAGAATCTCCCAATCCAAAAAATTCTACATGACTTGCAAACATCAAACTTCTTTAACGTTTATATTATATTGAATCTAGATAATCTAACTTACCCACTTGGCATACGCAACCGACACTCCTGACATGACATGTTCGAGAATCGTAGATCTGTAATCCTCAAGATACAGAATTACGTTTCCCCATAAAAAGTGCAGTTCTGTATCTTGAGAAATGTAGATCTATGGTTTCAGAACTTATCATATCAAGGGTGTCAAGTGGGTAAGTCAGATTATCATGACTCTATTATATTTTAAAAGAGTCAAAAACTTTTTCACACAATAATTAAATGTCAACTTTCTCTAATTCTAAACTTTACTATTATATAAGAATTGCTAGGAATAAATTCATTTGACGAATATTTGGCCAAGGAAATAAGATCTGAGACATAAATTTATGGTTTATGGTGTTTAGGGATTATGAGAAATATAATTACCGAAGAAGTAAAATCTCCATCTTTGCAAGCCCAAGTCTAGCCATCTCCAAGCAAACAAAAATTGTGAAAGAGTTTGCAAGCTAGAGATAAGCAAAGAATGATTTCGTGAACAATAGTCTAGTATTTGATCCTAACAACCTCAGATAGATCGAAGATATAAATAACAACCACCCTTTTATAACCTAAAATTATTTCAGTTTTTATTTTTGGTTGATTTTAGTCTAAGAAAGAATCATATTCGCTTACGCTGATTCATGCAGACTACTTGCATTGTTAGAGAGAGAGAATGGAAAGTTATCTAGTTTGCCTTACGTTACATGCCTATAACAGTGACAACCCCACGTGGCAAGTTTTGATTGGAGAGAGGTGGGATCGCAGCCACTTAACTTTAAATCGCAGCCACTCAACTTTAAGCCAATAAAGAATCTCTTTTTTATTCTTATTTTCGAAGAATTGTAAGGAGAGGGGACAGTCGGTTTAGTCAATAATGACATAGTACAGGATCAGTACTCTTTCATCTCTGGAACTGTTAATTTGGGTGCTTGAGAGAATATATGATTTCTTTTTGTAAAGGAAGATTTATAGTTATTTACGCGTTTATGAAGATGGGAATAGTTCTTCAAAACCGCGTATGAAAGCCCTGGGTCCACATGATCCCGACTCTTTCTCTAATGACCATTCTTTTTAGCATTAATTATCTAAATAGAAATTGCATCAACTATATGTCATTAATATGTGTGGGAGTCCACTTCAGAACATAATATTAATCGAGCTCGGATTCGACAATTACTTGGTAGAATGAATTCGATTTACTTCAGATAAATTTCAAAAAGTTTCGAAAAAATTTCAATAAAAATTTAAGGATTATTCAGAGAATTAAAAATGTATATTTCAAACTTATCACGTCTACGATTCCCAGACTTATCACGTACGTCTACTATAATATTTTTTCTGGACAAGCACGTCGCATCAACATGTACATCAAGCGACATAAACTTGGGTACCTATTGGATCACCAATCTCACTTGATCAAATGACCTAAATAACGATAGACTCAAACTATCAATCCGATAAACGGTTGAGACATAAGGATATTTCTAGGGATTCGCACTAAAATAACTCTCAATAAAACATCATCTGATCCCTATGGAAACAAGTGTATTTAATCGCATCTTGGTCGTCCATTCGTTTGAATGTAGAAAAGTCTTTTTATTTTTTTGGAATCTTTTTCTGGTTTTGGATGTTGCTCGAAGAGCAACATAACATACTCAACCTGTCAAATTTTAATTGGCCATACACAATGGTTCCAACCATTTTATTTGATATTTTTATTTAAATGTTCAAAAACTGGACCGCGTTTGCTACCGAAAAGAATTTGTAATTGTGCAAAACTAGTTTTGCTTAAGTTGAGATAAATAGTATTCATCCATAGTGAGATCATTCATTGTGGGTGATTATTGCATTAAAAACACTTATAAAACTAAGGTATTGCTAAAATATTTAAATGTTCTTACTCTGCATCCAATGGAGAGAGGGTGGAGAGAAAATTCACGGAGTGGGCAAGATGGAGAGGAGATCAGAGAGTTTAGGTGGGAAAGAGAATTTAGAGTGAGGAGTCTTGGTAGCCTTGCTAAGTTAGTAAGGATTTCATCCTTACTAAGGGTTCTTGGCTCACTTTGTGTCATCTAAAAACATGATTGATTGCTTCAGAGATGTAGAGAACAAAATTCTATAAATTTTGAATATTTTTTTTTCAAAAAAATATTATTTTTCATCGTTGAATCTCAATTTTAAGTTTGGGAGTTATGTGGAAGTTTGGTAGTTGTCCATTTTCAAAATCTTGGATCGAGCTCAAAAGATATTGAATTAATTTTGATTTTGAATTTTTTTACTTAAGTATTTCTATGGAACTTTTAGGGCTAAGGTGTTGGATTACTGATGTGGTAACATTCATTTACAAGACTTGAAATCTTACTATCTTAGTAAGGAAAATTTTTCGAGTGAGAGGATGACAAAATGGGAGGGGTAAATAAGAGACTTATTTGATTTCTATAGTTGGACTGCCAGTTTTCAGTGTTTAATTTTCAAAATGACTAAATAACCCTTTGACAAAGAAACTTGGCGGCTTGACCGTCAATTTTCATACCAACATCCTCCCCAACCCCAACCAATTATTTTTAATGAAAATCAACATTCCAACCATTGTTTTTAAACTCGGTTTTGCTTCTCGTCTCGTCTAGGCCCGATATCGAGTAATCTCGAACGAGTTTTTCGATACGTTTGAGACGTCTTGTGAGACAACTCAAAAAAATGAACGTGAGTCCTAAAACTCGATCAAAAAATGACTTTGTAAGTTGGTCTCGATCAATTCCAATACCGAGTTAAATCGGATGATACGTCTCAGTCTCAGACGAGTTTAAAAACCATGATTCCAACTGTCGATTTTTTATTTATACATAGTGGTTAGTGGTCCCCACGCACTCACTCTCACTTCAACTAAAGGTCTCACTCTCACTCTCATTTCAATAAAATCGGTTAAGAAAATCTTCTGTTTTTAATTTGTTGTATTATTATAAATTATTAGTTATTTAATAATTATAAAATACTATATTATTTTTGTAATAATTTCCCCTTATGTTTAAGAAATATTATGAACAAATAATAAAATAGTTATAACTATTAAAAATAATATGTTTAATTATTTGTATGTATTAGTTACAATTTTTTTTAATAAAATATTATAATTATTAAAAATAACAAATAATAGTTATTTCAAGAGTTACAAATAATAAAATATAACAATTAATATATGTAATTATTAATATTTTTTTCAATATTATATTATAAATATAATAGTTACAAATAATAATTATTAATACAATGATAGTTAAAAGTAATAAAATAAATGATATATAAATTATCAATATTATTTATTTTTCACTATTATTTGTACGTATTAATTATAATCTTTTAATATAATAGATAAATTATTAATAATAATAATTTTTAGGATTACAAATAAATATATTAAAATAAAATAAATAATTACATATTTATAGGTAGGGAAAATTATTATAAAAAATGATATATAAATTTATATTTATTAAAAGTTAATATATTAATTTGTAAGTAGGGAGAATTATTAAAAAAAATATAATATGGTAAATTTTTAGTAAATTATTAGGAATCATATAGTGAATTTATCAAAAAAGTAATAATAATAATTTTTACGAATAATAATAATAATAATATTAAAATATAATAATAATTTATCAAAAAATAGTAATAATAAATTGTTAAAAATAATATATTAACTTCTAATTATTAAAATAATAATTTTTTTTTTTTTTGAATATCTCAAGGGATAATAGAACAGACGGTTGGACCGTATTTTTTTAATATAATTATAATTTAATGCAATTTATAATATATATATATATATATATATATATATATTATATATATATATATAAAAGGTCAGGTTCAAACAACAACCATTTCAACACACATATAGACAACGTGTTTTGTCTTATATGACCAAAAATGTTTGGAATGGGCTGATTTTTTGTGAGGATGATCTCTGTGGTGAGGAGATCATCCTTGCCAAAAATCAGCTCATTATGAAACTTCTAGACCGTCCAATTTTATTTGAAAAATTATAGACCGTCCAATTTTTGTAAATCAATTTTGATGGGGTTACAAGTTTTGGAATGGGATGATTTTTTTCTAGGATGATCCCCTCATCACAGAGATCATCCTCACAAAAAATCAGCCATTCCAAATATTTTTGCCCATATAAGACAAACACGTTGTCGATATGTGTGTCGCAGGAACCCGACCCTATATATATATAGGGTCAGGTTCAAACGACAATCATTTCAACACACATATAGACAACGTGTTTTGTCTTATATGGGCAAAAATGTTTGGAATGGGCTGATTTTTTGTGAGGATGATCTCTGTGGTGAGGAGATCATCCTTGCCAAAAATCAGCTCATTATGAAACTTATAGACCGTCCAATTTTTATTGAAAAATTATAGATCGTCCAATTTTTGTAAATCAATTTTGATGGGGTTACAAGTTTTGGAATGGGATGATTTTTTGCCAGGATGATCCCCTCATCACAGAGATCATCCTCACAAAAAATCAGCCCATTCCAAACATTTTTGCCCATATAAGACAAACACGTTGTCTATATGTGTGTCGCAATGTGTGTTGCAGGAACCCGACCCATATATATATATAGGGAGCGGTTCAGCAGCCCCATCGTGGTGCCCCATATGGTGCCATGCATTTTTCAAAACAAGGGTTACAAGCATTGGAATGAGCTGATTTTATGTGAGGATGATCTCTATGATGTAGAGATCATCCTCACCAAAAATCAGCTCATTCCAAAACTTCTAACTCCGTCAAAAGTGATTTACAAAAATTGGACGGTCCACGATTCTTCAACTTGTAAACTAGAGTTAGAAGTTTCAAAATGAGCTGATTTTTTGTGAGGATGATCTCTTCACTGTAGAGATCATCCTCACAAAAAATCAGCCTATTCCAAAACTTGTAACCCCATCAAAAGTGATTTACAAAAAATGCGTGGCACCATATGGGGCACCATAAGGGGCTGCTGAACCGCTCCCACATATATATATATATATATATACTCATATTGAGACTCACATTGCGACACACCGTTTTATCTTATATGGGCAAAAATTTTTGGAATGAGCTGATTTTTTGTGAGGATGATCTCTGTGATGAGGGGATCATCCTGGCAAAAAATCATCCCATTCCAAAACTTCTAACCCCATCAAAATTGATTTACAAAAATTGGACGGTCTATAATTTTTCAACAAAAATTGGAAGGTCTAGAAGTTTCATAATGAGCTGATTTTTGGCAAGGATGATCTCCTCACCATAGAGATCATCCTCACAAAAAATCAGCCCATTCCAAATATTTTTGCCCATATAAGACAAAACGGTGTGTCGCAATGTGAGTCCCAATATGAGTCTTAGGAACGCTGTTCTATATATATAGGGTCAGGTTCGTACACACATAAAGCTACTCATATCTGTACAAATCACATCCTCCGTCAGATTAAACATGGATTCAACGATTGTGATTTAAAGTTTTCTAAGATAGAGCGCGTGGGTTATTTCTTCACTTAATATTTTAAATATTTATTATTACCTCCTCAAGTCATTATTTTTAATATTTACTATTACCTCCCCATGTCATAAATAGGGGGTCTTTTTTTCGTCTAAAACCCTAGCCATTTTCTTCAAGCTGAACTTGGTCTCTTGCTTACAGCAACCAGCAACCATCGATTTCCTTTTATTTTTTTCTTATGGATAAGCTTACTGATTATAGATTTGCACTTTGTAGATTATGTAAAGTTGGAACAATTTGATTGACTATTTCTTTTTAACTTCTAAAATGCTTTTTCCAATCTTTCATTTCAACATCTTCAGACTCATTAGAAATCCAAATTTAGATATAAATGATCTTCCCAATTATATTGTGTTTGTTTAACACCACCACTTGTTAGGAACTAAGACATTGATTTTCTATTGATATAGTCTTGTTTCTAATCCAATTTCAAAAAGTGAGGATTCATACTTTCCTCTTCTATGATAGTTGTTCCGAATATTTCTTGCCCGCAAGTACCCAATGTCCTCCTGTTTCCTACAAGTTTGATGAGCTCTGTAGTGAGGATGGGAGTTAGAGAGAGAGAGAGAAAGTCATAAATCGACAATTTCGAAAGCTATCGTGTTTGTCACCCAAATGTTGCAGAGAAAAGAGATAAGAAAGAAGATGGAGTTGAGAATTTTTTTTTTCTTTCTTTTTTTCATTTGGGGAGGTATTTGCAAATTTGAAAATTTCAATTGTTAATAAATGATTGTAACTCTACAACCGATCTGAACAATAGATCTGACTTTAGGGACGGTCTCTACTATTTGTAGAGATATGAGTAGCTTTATGTGTAAACAGAACACTCACAAGTCCATTACGTCTGTTGGCTGAGCAGTCGAAAATGCAAGTTTCTTCGACTACGTGAATGAGACAACACATGGGATGGTGACACATGCAAGAATAGCTCTTCTCAAGGTATGTTGGAAAAATGTCTGCTTGGAAATCGATATCTTAGCCGGGCCCGGGATGGACAAAGCAGTAGTAGATGACGTAAATATCCTTTCGATTTCACTCGGGGCCCAGTGGAAGATTTTTACAGCGACAACATGACTATTGTACCTATCACAGCTATTAAGAAATAGGGGTGCAAAAAAAGCTCGACCCGAACTAGTTATGGACGGGCTTGGTCTTGACCCCAAGTTCAAAGTTCGGTTTGAAAAAGCCCAAATTTTCTTCATTTAATTTCAAATTTCAAATTTGATATCAAAAGTAAGTCAATGACTTCTCATATTAATGAGACAAGACAACAACTAATTTTAATAAACCTATTATTTAATTTTTTCAATAATAGGTAATTGTAAAAATGTAAAATTACAATAATGCCCTTATAATTTGACATTTTTTGTTGTTGTTGTTATTATAAGAGGAATGTATGTCATTTGACATCCATTATCTAATGTAAAAAATACCCTCATTTTTTAATCCTTATTTGACAATTGTAATGGCATTTTTGATCATTTGGCATTTAGATATTTATTATAAATTAATATGAATATATTCTCAACATTAGTGAAGATGAAATGTCAAACAAACAACATACAAATTAATCTAGCTCAAGATGAACAAGGAAAACTCAGTTCAGGATATGTAAAATATTGTTTTGTTTTTTCAGTGGCCAAACAGACCCAAACACATCATACTTCCTTCTCATGCTAATCATCCTCACCACCAGAAACAGTTCATGCAAAAATGGAACCATCCTGTACATGCTCTCTGCATGCAGCCTCACACACTTTATTTGCTACAAAACTCATGTAACCCAAACTCTACACACACAACCTCACCACCTTAGCAACCCCTCCCTCTATAGACCTCTCTTTCTCTCTCATTCTATGCTATATATAGTTGTATCAGGGGCAATCACTTTAGTTTCTTAGATATTCTCTTGCCTTTCTCAAGTCATAGACTCTAATATATAGGAATTAATAACAAACCTTCATTGCTTTATAGTAAATATTATTTTGATTTTCTATCTTTCCTCTGTGAGGTTGACTATTAGGTGGTGTCGTATTCTTCTTCTTATAAGGGTGCAAGTGTAGTACGGTGAGTGAGAGCCATGGGAGGATGTGATATGGTTTCATGGTGTCTCATTTTCTTAGGTTTGGGGTTCAACTATGCTCTTGTTGAAGCTGCTAAGGATGTGAGATTGTTGGGCTCTGAGGGTTCTCAGATGGTCACTGAGTATAAACCTAAATATGGAGGGCTTGGGGCAGGTGGTTATGAGAGAGGGTCATCGCGTGGCGGTTCCGGACCTGGCTATGGTGGTGGAAATGTAGGTAGTGGAAGTGGGTATGGTTCCGGGTCAGGTGGTGGGAGTGGGTATGGTTCCGGGTCGGGTGGTGGGGGCATTGGAAGTGGTGGAGGAAATGGGGTTGGTTATGGAAGTGGGGGAGGCCTTGGCAATGGTGGCAACGGATATGGATCTGGAAGCGGTTTTGGGGGTGGTGGCTTTGGTGGAGGTTATGGTGGGGGAAGTGGACTCGGCTCTGGCTCGGGCCTAGGCCAAGGTGGTGGCTATGGTTCGGGTGGTGGTAGCGGTAGTGGTGGAGGTGGAGGTGGTGGTGGCTATGGATCAGGTAGTGGAGCGGGTGGTGGCTATGGTTTGGGTGGTGGTAGTGGTAGTGGTGGAGGTGGAGGTGGTGGTGGTAGTGGCTATGGATCAGGTAGTGGAGCGGGTGGTGGTATTGGTGGCAGCACTACTGGTGATGGGAGTGGTTATGGCTTGGGTTCGGAGTCTGGCTTTGGTCAAGGTGATGGTGCAAGGGGTGGTGCTTATGGCAATGATGGCGGCCATGGTTCTGGTTTTGGTTCTACTTCTGGCTATGAAATCGATAAAGGTCATGGTGGAGGAAAGAATTGAAGAGCTTTGTGTTGCTTAGAATAATAAATTATTAAGTTTATGAATAAGTTGATGTTGTCCAAATACATGATTTGGTTTAGTGTCCTGCAAAACATCACATTGGAAAATAAAAATAAATAAATAGCATTCAATCCCTTTATACTCATGGTTTTGATCATATTTGAAAACACAGGAAAAAAAAAAAAAAAAACTTTTTATTTATTATCATCCAAACCAAACCAAGTGTTTAAGAATGGACAATCATTGAATTCTTAAATTTAAACGCATAATTGACTTGATTACGTGGCACACATTCAACCATTTATGATAGTCATAGAGAACTAGAGAAAAATCGGACTGGCAAGGATTTGTTCCAAGTTATTTGATAAGTTACGGAGTGGTGCTGGAGTAACATTGAAATTGACATGATTTGAGACATTGGTGTGCACATAACCATATATACTTCTCACTCGTATCTCAATGAAAAGCATGCATCTATGGTTCTATAAACACATTCACATTGGCAATGTTTGAAACGATGTAAATTTCGATGTTACTTCGACATTTTCCTAAATTAAGATATAACAAAAATAAGAAATTAGAGATGAGAGAAAACTCCAATAATTTGTGAAGGGTCTAAAATCTCATGGGTTCTTCTATCAATGTATGCATTTTTCTCTTAATGGTGTCGTTAATGATCTTATTTGCATTTGTTCGAATCATTTCAAAAGGTCTCTCGTATTACATTGACCCTCGAATTGAATTATTTAAGCCAACAGTAAATTCATACCCCAACACTCGTCTAAGAAAACAAGTCACACGATTTCTATACAATTTTTTTTTTAAATAGAGGTTATTCTCAAATCATTTCATATAAGTTTTCTTTCAAATTTATGATTGAGTTATGGTATAAGTTATTGCATATTTTTGAAGAAAAAAAAAACAAACAATAAAAAAGCGAGGAATCATGATAATCTGTCTACCCCACATGGCAAATTCAATCGATTACCCCGACGAGACAAGTTCGAGAATTGTTAATCTATGGTCCTCAGGATACACTACTGCACTTCCACATAAAAAAGTGTATCTTAAGGGAATTGTGTATCCCGAGGAGTGCATATCTATGATTTTCAAACTTATCACGACAGATAACTGATTGAGTTTGTCACTTGGGATAGGCAGATTATCACAACTCAAAAAAGAGTCATGGCAATCAGGTTACCTCATGCGGCACGCTCAATCGACTCTCCGACATGACAAATTTGGGAATCATAGATCTATATTTCTCAAGATATATGATTCCCCTGGGATACGCATTTTTATGGGGAAGTGTTATTTTGTATCCCAAAGCATACGAATCTACGGTTCCGAAGTTGTCCTGTCACTGGAGTTGATTGAGTGTGAGATTATCACGATTTTAAAAAAATATTTGAGATGATTTAGATATGACTTAGGATCCAATACAGTGTACGTTTTTATAAAATAAGACAGGTGTCTACATGGTACACTTTAGTTGGTGTTTAAAACACCTCTAATTACTGATCAAGCAGTTTACGCAGCCCATTATATTTGTTTCCTAATCAAATTATGCCACGTAGACACCTATCTTATCTATAGAAACGGGACACTGTATGGGATGTCGACTCTTTAGATGTATATATGTGCATTAATTGCTAAAAAACTTTAAAATTTCTTATTATTTATTTATTCCACGGGCCTTATTACAATAATAGAATTTCACAAGGTCTTTTATCTAAATTTATCAAAGAGAGTGAGAGAGAGAGAGAGAGAGAGAGAGAGAGACATCGATTACAGATTTCGTGATCAAAATCAAAATGGCGTTCTGTGCTGGAAGTGGAACCACTACTCTCTTATCGATTTTAATTTTGAAACGCAATTTCAATTCGGATTCGTCTGCAAACGATTTCGCGGGAAAAAACGCTTACGATGTCTTAGGGGTTTCAGAAACCAGCAGCTTCGCTGAAATCAAAGCTTCTTTCCGCAAATTAGCCAAAGAAACTCATCCAGACCTCTTAGGTTCTTCCACTGATCCAATCATCTCTCAACGATTCGTTCAAATCCTTGCAGCTTATGAGGTATTTTCTTTGTTTCTCCCAAATTTTGAAGAAATGTAAGTTTGATTTCGAGTCTGGAAGTTACTCTGTAATTTTCAATTGAATTGGTTTCTGGATTTGATGGAATTTTTTTGTAGATTCTATTATTAAAATTTGGGAATGGAGATGAGTCTAATGTGGGAGACTGCATTTGAGTTTCAGATGACTAGAGATGCGCTCACTGTAACCTTCTAGAGAGAAAACTTATGTTGAACCAAGAACTAAGTACTAAGAACTAAGGTTGAGAAAATTGATATTTCTGTTGGAAAATTTAAAGTATAAAATTAAAATTTTTCGAGTAACTTAGCTGAGTTTGGAGTATTCGATTGGATTCTTTCAAAATCTTGCAATTTGGATCCGATGACAGAATTCGATATTTCTTAGAGCAAAGAAGTAATGGATACTTGGGTAGTTGTGATTTCGTTGGGGAGAAACGTAGTACAATTTCATTTTTTTTACACCACACACCACTCTGTAAAGAAATTTTCTTGTTAAAGAGACAAAAAGGAAACGTACAAGCCCAAGGTCAAGCAGACCGTATTCAAATGAAGTAAGATAGAGAAAAAAGTAGAACAATTTTTTTATCCTTAATCATGTTCATGGCTATTGATTCATGGCCCTGGCATGGGTTTTAATTCATCTTTTTTGGAGCATTCCTTCTATCATTACTTTTTACATGTTTGAGGCTTCTTGGGCACCTAATGGCAAACAATTCTAGATGATGCATGATCTAACTAACAAACACATTTTCATTAAAGCTCCGTTGAGAAATGAAGATACTAACTGAACAATTGTCTTTCCCTCTTTGAAGATCTTCGCTTTCAAGGGAATATTAGTAAAATGGTTAGCATGCTAAAATTAAACATGCAACCTTATTTGTGCCCTTTTTTGAATTTTTTCATAGCACAATTGCAAGCCTAGAGGTTGTGATTTCTAATTTCTACAGAATGTTTGTACACATATATATGTTTGGGTTTCCTCTGAACTTTGGTTCTTGAATAAGACTTGCCCCCCCCAACAAAAATAATAATAATAAATAAATAAATAAAATAACGACATGGCTCTGAAAACTGCATAGTCTGCTCAGTTTGTTGTAATGTGAGGAGACTGGCTTCATTATCCAGTATCATCCATATTTGATTTTTTATAATGAGTTAGTTATGTTCTGTTTTCACCTTTTTTGTTTGAACACATTCACATTATTATCTTCTTTATATGCTGTTGTTTGCCTTCAGTTTCATGTGAATTATTATCTTGGAAGATTTCTTTTGTCATTAACATCCCATTCATCGATGCACTGGTTTTATGTGCACGGGTGTAAACTTCATATATAATTTCATGGCACACAATGATACAAAAAGCAGAAGTGGTGACTTCAAGTTGTTTCATCCATCGGGCTGCAGATTCTTTCAGATTCTGAGAAGAGAGTCCATTATGATAGGCATCTATTCTCTCAAAGAAAGGTCGTGCTGAAGCATTCCAGACAAGGTTCATCTCTGTACACCTATGAATCTCATATAACTATGTCAAAGCAGATGGAAGTCGTCGAATGGTTAAAATGGTATAGATTTGCTATCAACGACATTTTGTCACAGAAGAAGGTGTTGGTTGGTTCAGGTTATTTTGATGAACTTGAGGGAGAATTTTATTCAGCTATACATGCGGCATATTACGGTCCTGTCATCGAGTCCATGGATCTTCTTCCAGACTCTTTTGAAGCTGAGGAGAGGTCTGTAAATGGAACTCCTGAGGTGCTTCACTTAGTTTCAGGCCGCTATCTTTTTGGGATTGTATGCCTTGTCAATAAGCTTCCTGAATTATCAAATGCATGCTGTGGAAAATTAACCTCTTTTACATCTGTGGGCTCCGGCCTTTGTCAATATGTTAAGAATGTAAGCAGCAACATGAGTTCTGGATCATTGAATAATGCAGGAATGCCACAGATAAACGTCAAACATCATTTGGATTGTGCATCAGATGTTTATAAAGATTTAGAATTGAATATTTCTGGAAGAGTGGTTGCTGTGGCTAGTAGAATCCCTCCTAAAAGCTTTTGTAATGGAATTCAAAACGAAGATTCTCAAGATCACATACATGTTTTTCTTAGTTCACCTGAATGTCCAATGAACTCGATTTCGGGCAGTACTGTTGGATCAAGGAGTCTATTGGGAACAATAACTGGATTAGGGACCAACGCAGAAGAAGGGTCCTGCTTTGTCTATGATGACATCGGCACAAAAACTCATGTGGTTCTGAAACATAGAACGTTGCTGGTTTGTATAATTGCTCTCCTCAATATCTACGCTTTTCATCTTTGATCCCTGCTTGATATATGGGCCTTTCCAGTTATATTTGTTTTCTTGACTGTTAGTAATATTTTTTTTGCATTGTCTTCTATGATGGATTGTCCTTGAATAGCCGTTAATGGTTCTTTCCTTATTTTATGTAGATAATATTGAAACCAATCTCATGCGGTGTAACTACTTATTGGTACAACTCGGTTGGGTCTCTGAAGATGTTAATTCTAAAGAAGTTTGAACATCTTGTTCTCACTGAGATTTGCTTTTTCCCCCTTCTTGGTGCTCTTGGAGGTTTAAAATCAGTTGACTATTTTTCAAGTGGACCCAATTTTATTTTTCTTGATAAGTTTTGGTATATCTATTTTGATAGGACCCAAACTTCAACAGCATGCTACAATTTCTGTACATAAATTTTTTTCCCTTCTTTTTGATCGGTATTTCTCTACGTAATCTTCTCCTGTTCATTTCTGTGGATGGATAAGTAGGTTAAATTGGAAGTCAATAAATATTTGAACCCTAACATGGAGTAAAAAATATTTGACAGCTGTCAACTTCATATTTATGTGGCCTATTTGTCTTCCATATTCACTAAAAAATGATCTGCAGCAGTGTCATCTTATACTTCTATTTATTAATGTTTATTTGTGACAAAATGGTCCTTCCATTGACATTTATGGTTCACTTTTTTTTTTCAGGTGAAACACATGCACTGGTTTCAAGTTGAAGATGAAGGTTCTGTCTGTGAATGTAGATGCAGCAGAGCCCGGTTACCTCCTAGCAAGTAACTCTCTCTCTCTCTCTCTCTGTGACTACAAACTTTCCATGCATATTCTTCACTTTTTCCAATAAGGATCATTCTTTTCTTATTTGACTAATTACTGGCAGTGGAAGGTTCATTAGACATAAATAAACTAACACTATTCCCTTATACTCTTCAAAAACATATGAGCCTTCCCTGACACTACTTGCATGGATTCATTTATGACAATAAGATGGAGCGAGGTTAAAACACTCATTCGAGTCTAAATGGCTTCGGTTATTGATCTTTGGTTGGCTCAGTTATGCCTATTAATACTACTCACAAAGACTTTGTTTGTTCTGTTGACATGCCTATTAATACTACTCACAAAGACTTTGTTTGTGTTGTATCCAAGTTGACATTGTTTAGGAGCTGGCCTAGTTGCTCCCTATACTGAGTTTTTAAACGGTCCTCACCATGCATGACCAAACCATCTCAACTGTCTTTCCTCTCCTGTATTTTCCTGAATATGTTCATTTTCTATTTTTTTTATTGTTCTTTGTTTTTCAATTCACCCATCTTAGCATCCTCATCTCTGTTATGCTCAACCAAAGCACATTGTTTTTATTATTGATTTCCCTGAATTCAGTTCTACAAATCATGGTTGATTTTACTTCCTTTTTATACAAATTTTCTTTTAGTTTGATTGGGATGTGTTGACTGTATAACACTCCAGAAACATACCTTCAGTTTAACCATTAAACAATAATTCTATGGATAGATCCTCCCAAATCTCTCCATCTTTATGGATAATAGAACCAAGGTAACATAAATGATAGCCTTTGGGTATTTCTGGTCATCAATTTTTTGGACCTTTCATCTTTATGTTTGTCATTACCAAAATTTGATTTTATATAGTCTGTCTCGATTCTACTTATTATAGAATCAGGAATTCTAAATAGCATAAACCAAGGGACCTGCTATTGTGTATGCTTAGTTACTTCATTTAGAACTAGAGCAAATAGATGTGGGTTCAGAGCCGATCCTTGAGGTAAACGTAACTGAGAACTCACTAGTTTCCTCTCCGTTTGTTCTCATGCTAGGCACATCTCACTCAAACATGTATTTAATTATGTTCATATTTTTTGTTTGGGGCACCTTTGTTCCTAACACCAAACAAATTAATTATCTAGGCATTTTGTCTTATGCTTTTTCCGAGTCAATAAAAGTCATCTGAAGATTCTTCTGCTTTTCCCTAAACGTTTTTATAAAGCTTGCTTCAGTGGTTGATCTCACTGGCATATAACTAAATTGGTTTTCTGATGTCTTTATGTTTTCCATCCTAATCTTTAATTGATACATGAATAGTTCAGACATTCTCAAATTCAGGTTCATAATGGTTTGTGATATATGAATCATAGATCATATGAGGTACTTATAGATATACCATATGTCATATGACCCTTGTTAAAAGTATCATCCCATCTTGGAACCTCTTGCCGAGATCTCTTTTGGCCTCCAGGACAATACCCTAGGCCAATGTTTCAGTTTTTTCGTCTGTTTGTCTTAGTTCATCTTATTTATTATACCCTCTTGGTTGGTGCATCTTGGTTTTTAAATTTACTGAGGCATTCCTCTAGGCTTAGATTTTAACCCTTTGATATATCTTCCCAACTCTATATCCTTTACCACTCTTATCTTCTGAACTTCTTGATGTCCTGACTGGTTTATGTTTGATGTGCAGATTTTGGCTGTTTGAACCTCGTTGTGGTATGCATGATATCGGTGGTTGGTATGTTGAAACATTTGGTCAAGATAAGAAAGGTAGGGCAGTTCCATCGCAAAGGCACTGGGATGGCTTTGATGCAAATGAACAGCCTGAGAAGTAAGTCCACTCGGTTGCCCATTTCTTACTGGCCTTAGTTCAATCCTCAGCCTTTCAAAGCTTCACTCGAGTAATAGTGTCTCGTATTTCTTTTCTTTCTGTTTTTTTGGTGATAACTCTCTCTCTCTCTCTCTCTCTCTCTCTCTCTCTCTATATATATATATATATATATATAGTGTTTCAAGAGCCAATAACATAGCCAAAGTGTTTTGTCCCATATGAGCTAAAAGTTTCAGAATGGGCTGATTTTTTTGTGAGGATGATCTCCTCACCATAGAGATCATCCATTCATCCTCACAAAAAATCAGCCCATTCCGAAATTTTTAGCCATATAGGTCAAAATTTGGCTCCCAATTTTGGCTGTTGAATGCTATATATATGTCATATCCAATTAGAAGTTCTGGGGTGTAGGATTTTCTTAGACACTAGTTGAAATTTCAATGCTTGCTGGTCTATTACCCACACAGGGACAGCACTAGTGATGTCTTGCATTATGTGCAGGAGACTCCATCCAGCGATGTATTTACTAGCTCTTGGTTATAGAACTCTAGACCTTGAAGATGCAAAACGAAGGAAACGGACAGTTAGGAATATTGTTGAACCGAAACTTTTTAGTATTCTCCGGTGGTGCAAGAAACTTGTTTAAAAAGTTATAAGATGGGCCTCCTGGGATGAGAAATGGCAACAAGATCCCCAGCGATGAATGACACGCAGCCAAATGGCCCAACAGTGAATGTCACGAGAAGCCAAAATGATCCCCCACTACTACTTCAGATACTATCAATACGAGCGGCTCCTACCAGGTTCCGTGATGATGACTTGCAATAGGTAGAGTTATATACCTATTTGGTAATGTTAGTCCTTGCTTCAGGACATCTTAACTTGAAGTTAGCCGCTCATACTACAATTATTCTTGAAGGTGTTTCCTGCCAGAGCTACTTGGGTATTAGACAGGTGATAACCCATGTATTTACAAATTCATCCAATGATTCGGTGAGAGATCAAAGGGGAAACCTATTCGGAGAGAGATCAAAGGGGAAACCTATTCTTCAGTAGTTCATTCACCTGGCACTAGCAATTGTACTGCTAAGTGGGATTCCATGCTTAAAGTTCTGCTGCTTCATCGGTGCAATCTTGTATTTCTTAGTGTAAAAAGTTTCAAGCCTCTTTTAAAACTTCACTTTTTTTCTTTTTGCCCCGTTGAATCATTACTATGAAGAATTGCTGTAAATATTTTTTATTCCATCGCAATAATCTCTTTTCCGTCTCCATATTTTTTTTCTTCTATATATATTTCTTTATAGCTGGTGTTTGTAGTTGGTTGCAAAAAATAACATTGTTGATATTTTGAAATCTTCAGTTTTAATGCATTCAATGTGAGCCCTGTTTACATTTCTGACAGAGAATGATCTTTATCTATTTGTTGCATTAGTTGAGTAGATCCTCCCATTTGCAATACTGCCCACCCGCTAAGGCACGATAGAACCTATCCCTGCAGTAAACTGGCCTCCCGTCAGCAGCCTCTGCAGCAGCTGCTGCTAGATTGTCATCTCCCTTCACCTCCACTGGCAATCTTAGCAACTCCTCCTTCCTATGGTTTCAACAAGATTCACAAAGAAGAAAAAAAAATCAGGTAAATAGTTAATTGAAGATCTTCAGTTAAAAGAAAATTAATTTTTTTGTGTGAAAGTTTTGAACCTTATATTGGACTTTGCACTACTCCCATAAGTTGTAACATTTGATTGGTTTGCTTTTGAGGCAAAAGTGGTTTGAAGGAAGTCCTCCACTGGTGTAGCAAAGATGAATAACAACACTGCTGAAACGAGCAGTGCGCCTGTACCGACTAAAGTTTGTTTCAGCAACTTGATGACTGGCTTTACCTAGATGCATAAATTTCAAAGGACCTCATCTTAAAAAGTTGATAGATTGAAGCTCACAATACCTATTTTCATTCTTTATAGAATATGGGAAGGCCGAACAAGAAAAATAAAAGTAAAGTAAGTGATTGCTGTCTGTGTCTTGCTTAACCAGATAACTTTCTCTTTGCTAGTTGCTACTTTTTTTTAAGCAAAAAAACTAGAGTAAATCTCATGAATCATTAAAATTGCCCTATTTGGAGTGCTACTTGGCAAGATAATATAAATCGATTAATGGTTTAAGCTAAGGCGGTATCTTTCTAGTAGTTACAGAGGTGACTGCAGATGCAAAAAAGATGGAAAAGTTGATGGAAAATGAAGATAGATGAATGCATAAGTGGCAAGGTTTTGTTTTAAGTGAAGATTTGAGTAGAACTGAGGAATAGCTGTAATTTTAGGTGGATGTTGAGGTTAGTAAAGTTTTTTGACTCGATTGAGGGAAGATAAGTGAAAGAAAATAAAAGTTGAAAAAAAAAAAAAATTCAGAGCAGGAAAAAAAATTGAATGTTGTTGAAGTTAATCGGTTTCCCATGGAAGATACTCTTTTTTTTTTTGTGGGTGGGTGCATGGGGGGGTGGGGTGTTTCTCCTTCACTAAGCAACACAAAGAAATGGGTGAATCATAAACATCTTGAGTACCTTATAAGAGCCCAACAGCCTATCACGAGCCAAGACCTGTGGTGGAAAAAAAAATATACAATACATTATCATCAGAGGAACTACGAGGAATGTGTTCTTATTCAATATACTTCCTGGGATACATTAAGTAATGAAACAAGTGTGAAGCATACATTGCCCAAAGCCCAAACTTATGTCAGATACATTGTATGTACATGTGTTTGTTGTGAGATCAAATTTTCCCTGTTGAGAACCTTATATTTTTGTTTTAACTTCTATTACTGTTGCGTGGTCTCTTGGACAGAATTATTAGGTTTCCATGATGTATAGTTCCTTCATCGGTTTTTGCCTAAGATCTACGTTTTCACAGTCAAAGGTGAACCTCAAGCTAAATGCTTATGTTATTCCTATGGGGCTCTAAGATCACTAACAAACAGTTCTGTTTTTTATTTTGCTGGTTCATTTTAGCTTAGTTGCACTTCAGATACTTTGAATGCTCTAGTAACAATAGCTACTTGATTTTTCTACTTGTTGATAGTCTTAGAATTACATAGACTTCTGGCTATCTATGGAAATGTCTGTAATTTACCCAATCTATAACGGGGCTCACTGCTTTGTAATCATCTGTCTTAAGGTGCTGAGATGACAATTAGTAGGTAAAGACACATTGAGCTCCAATGAAGATCAAGTATATATTACTCATCTTTACAAAATGAAAATTTTTAACCTTTTTTATATAAAGGTTGCACATTAATAAAATGAGTAACTGCTCAAGTTTGACTTGTTTAGGTGCTGAGATGACAATGAGTAAGTAAAGACTCATTGAGCTCCAATGGAGATCGAGTAATATAATTTCATCTTTACAAAATGAAAGTTTGTAACGTTTTCTATGTAGAGATTGCACATTAAAAAAAATAAGATAACTGCTCAAGTTCTATGCCTTGTAAAAATAAAATTCTTGAAGGAAACCAATCAATTATAAGGATGATATTAACTATCGCGTTTTTTTTTTTTTCTGAAGTTTCTCATCATAAATTTTGTAAATAACTGAATCAGTTCTATCATTTTGATACACAAAACCAAGGGTTTGGGACAGTTTGGCATAAGCACTTACCTCTGGGGGCTTTACCCACATTTGGCCATCATACCATCCAGTCTCTTCGTAAGGTATCACTGCAGATAAAAGTCTATCGCCAACATAACTCCAACCCTGCATGAAGAATACAAATATTGTACTAGATTTACCAATGAAACCATCATCATTATTTTTGACATTTTTATGCCTTATCCCAAGTATTATGTTCGGCAATATGACTACACTTAACTCTATCTGGATCCACATCTTCTGTTAAGGCATCTATCTCTATTGGGACTTCTCTTAGTGCCTCAATCCACATTATTTTTTGTATTCCTCTCATTTTTTTTTATGAACACAGTGCATGTAAGATTGTGTGTAGTCGAATTAACAAAAACTAGGTCACCAAGAAATACAATTGAAGCTGGTTAATGGAGAGGAGTTGGTCCGTTTGCGACATTGCATCACACTTATCCATATTGTTTTCTTATCGCAGGTTTAGTAGGTAAGCCTTTTTCCCTGATTAATTATTTCTAATTGGACATCTTTGCTACAAACATACACATATCATCAAATAAGTAATTGATTGTATCACTGTAATATTGAGCAGAAGATACCAGATATATCCGTAGGACAACTAGCGAAACCAGAAAAAGTGTTCCAGTCCCAGCAGCTAGCAAAAATCTTAGAGGGTCCTGCAAGGTTTGGGAACCAACGATTTAGTAAATCTGTAATATTGGCCAAAAAAATGACTTACAAGAACTTATCTAGGAATTCACATGCTCTTTTAATGTGAAACTGGGAAAAAGATATTACTGTTGGTTTCTAATTTTACTAAGTTCATTTTCTGGGTTGACAAAGCTTTTTCTTCCTCTTAGTTATTAAGTACAATAGAGTTGATCTTCATCATCATCGAAGCTTTATCCCAGAGATTTGGGTTCAGCTAAATGAATCCCATTCCTCCATTCAATTCTGTCTAGAGTCATGTCATTTTTCACACGGCCATGGTTCGATATTGGAAATATACCTTTATTATCTTATGGTATATAGGAATTTTTTCTTTCCCTCATTTTTATTTTAAACTTTTTGAGTAAAAATGTGCTAAATAATAGATTATAATAATGTGTGTATTCGTTTTCAGCATATTGGGCATCTAAAAGGCACCATGTGAGACACCTCATAGTCATGTTGGACATTGATACACATGCAATCTCCTTGCTTCTTAGTTTGAGAAACTTATCTCTCCAGATGTCGATAGTTATCTTATCCTACTAATTTTTTTCCCATCTGCTTAACAGGGGAAAATGTTTTGTTTCAGCTTACCCTGGAAGGATTAAAGCTTGCGGCTGCAATTGGTACTCCTAGAACTGTGAAAGCAACCAACCAAAGGCTTCCCAGACGTAAGAAAAAAGGCCCCGGACTCAGTTCACCCCATGAATATAAAGGTCCATCTTTCAGAGATGAGTATTCATTTACCTGTTACAAAATCAAAGATTAGAGTAAGACTATTTGGTAGTATGGAATATGGAGAATGGGAATAATCCCTCCTCCCTACTCTGTAGGGTCACTTTTTAACCGGTTTATTTTCTTAAATTCCAATATTTTAAAGAAAGGAAAATCCTAGAGTGACTGCAGGAAACTGTGTTTGACACTAAGCTGACGTGGAGGTGCCCAAAGAACCATAGATGATTGTCCTCGAGATACAAGTGAAAAGAATCTATGATTCTGCACAACATCCACATCTGCTCAGTGTTGAATGCAGTGTCCTGTACAGTAACTGTAGCATGGCTCTTTTAGAAATGCTTCTCTGGTACTTCACAAGTGAGAAAAGCTACTTTGCTAGATACTGTTGAAGATTTCATAATAGAGGGCGAAATTTAGCCTTGGACAAGCTTGTTTCACAGCTTCCTTGTCTAAATCATTACACACTTATCATCATTCAGGATTTTCCATTCTGTCGTTTTATCTTTCATATTTTATTAGTTCGAGTAAGGTCGATTAGTTACATTTCTGTCAAAATTGATTCTGGTTCCAGAATTGATTTGGTCAAAAACCAGTGTGGCAGAAACATTTCTTCAGCACAATAATCTTTTTTCATTCTCATTCTATTATGAATGTTTGTTATGGTTTGGTCCTTTCAACTCTGACAACTAAAATTAACTTTTTCGTTCTCGTTCCATTAATAGTTTTTAAGTTTCTGTTCCAATCAATTTTGAAATAATTGACTGCGAGAATTGATTCTTTTGTTTGTGCTGAACACATAAACACAAATAATTCATTACGAGACCGAAAATTGATTCAGAGCCTGATAATGGATTATAACAATGGTTACCATATGAGCACTGTGTATCTCACATTATGTCAAATTTAGTTTCCACAGATAAACAGAAACATGGAACAAATGGCGATTTGCCGCAAAATCTTGAAACCCATGTTACCTATGCACAGAAACATCATTTAAAATTTAATCCTTTTAAGACTCAATTACCAGTGAGCCGCGAAAGCAAAAGATGAAATATTGCTTAAATTCTGCAGTTACATACCGGTCTTTGTTCAAAAGGGACTTCGATTTCCAACCCAGTTTCCCAGTTCCGTCCTGCGAATCCACCTCCACCTCCATTTGTTTCGTCTCTCAAAGCCTTAACCCGAATCCAATTTGATCGATATCGAACCGTTCGAAATCGAAGGACCCAAGAACCACAGTTGTTTGTAATCCTTGGTTGTCTGACATCAGGAATTAGACTGCAAGAAACATGCTGCAGTCTAAGCATTTCTTCTTCTTCTTCTTTCTATTTTGTTTCTCTAATGGAGTTGGGGGAAAGAAGGTTTATGAGCTCTTTTAATTTAATTATTTTTCTTCTTGTTTTTGGGGTTCTTAAGGACCATGCATTGTTTACGTGGATGGAAATATTGGTTGGAGAAATTATGTTGGTTACTTATAATGTTATCCAAATGTTGGGGTGTTTTGTTTATTTTTCTGTGGTTTAGAGTGAAGGAGTGGGAATTTTAATTTGTGACGCGTGGCTTGTAGTTGTTTGCACGGTGTTGATACAGAGCACATGATACCCAAATGAACACGTGTCCCTCAAAGAGTGGAGTTAAAGACGCTTGATTGCGTCAACCACGTGTCACATGTTTTTCTCACGTGCCACCAAATGGTTTGTGCACACTGGGCCAAATGAGCCAAGAACCATCTGATGGGGTCTTCTGGTGGAAAAAGTGTGTATGAGTTTGAGTCTCGAAACAGTGTCTACGAGAATCACTCCAATGGGTCTTAATTATGGGCTTGGTTCCTTGTGTGGATCCGAGAAAAAAAAGTTGATCCGGATCAGATATGGATCCATCAATGTATCTGCTTAGATCCAAATTATATTTTATCCTTTTTAAGTTTTTCAAAGTATAATTTTCTTCCTGTTCACCTGTCTCACTCTCTCTCTCTCCCACCTTCCTTCCTCTATTTTTTGTTTTTTTTTGTATTTTCCAGATGCAACCAAACAATGAAATTTTGGTTTTCCATCCTACCTGTTTTCCACTTTTATTTTTCAAAATCCATAGAAAAATGAATTTTCATGCAATCATAAGCGCCCTTAATTCACAAACAAAACTGAAATTGGTCGAAGTAAATCCAAAAGAAAAAAAAATAAAAATCAGGGAAGAAGTCAATAAATACTTTAGTATTTTGGGTACTTTCGACCCTACGAGTAAGATTAAAATAAAATAAAATAAAAAGTACTTTTCAAATATAAAAGTCAGAAGTAAAATTAAAAATCACAATTTATCAATAAGATCGTCACTTTAGATTTATAATAAATACTAGTGATCTAGCTACCTAATGTTCATGCATGTTCTGGGAATTAAAATAAGCAGTGAATAGAAACGTGAAGTTAACCAAAAGTTCGGCCATGTCTCAATCTGTGGCATCGGTTGAAAAGAAGCTTTGTGTTGATTCGTCCTAGGTGATGAAATTCGTCACTGATGCCCTAATTTCTGATTATACTGGAAGCATTTTCTTTTTATCTTGCCTGTCTGATTCTTTATTTTTCTCCATCTTTATTTATTTTTATTTTTATTTTTTTTAACTTTATTCAAATTTTCAATCGTTTTGGTGGTTTAGGTTTTTTATGTTTTTAATTGTAGGGATGAAGCCAAGTGCTTCTACTCTTAGAGATTCTGAAAGTTTAGGAAAAAAAAAGGGTGAAAACACACTCGACAAGGGGAGCTTGAATCTTGGGGTGCGTTGAAAGGATTGAAAGTAACTTTCACTGTCAATCAAATATAAAAGTTAAAATCAACTCTCACCCAAGCATTCGTGAGTTGAACTTTAGATAGTCGAACTTTCAAGAATTCAACTCTCAAGATGAACTTGTGATTTTTTTCCTTTCAAAATTTTGAGGGGTCTTATTAGTTTGTGTCCTTACGAAAAACATTTAGGTGCATTAAATACACATTGGCAATAAGCATTTGACGATATTTTTGAAAGGAATTTTAATTTTCAAGGTGTATTTAATGCACTTAAACGTGTATCCTAAGGACACACGTAAATAAAACCTTATTTAGATGTACATTTTCTCCCCTTTTTATGTGTTTTTTTCCGCTTAACACTGTTTACAAGCAAATGCAGCAAAATTTGATTAGTGCGCAAAACTTTTCAGTAAAGTGCATGCCACATGAGAATATTTGTCGCTTTAAAACTGAGTGATTGTGCGAATATAAGTGTAAGTTCACTTAATTTAAATTATTAATGTTTAATAATTATTAAAAAATAAAGAAATAAGTTGGGTTTCTACCAACTCGATAATCCTGACCATTGATTGGTGGACTAAACAGTCGATAAGCTGTTTGGTGTAGATTAGAGATCAAATTGAACGGTCTAGATTCGGAGCACATATTTTTTTTATGTAGTTCGCGCAATACAATAACATTCTTCTAATTTTGTATTATTAGTGGAGTTGGTAAGATTACACGGAGCAATTATTTCATCTTTCAAGAATCCGAATTTTTCTCGACAAAATAAAGGCTAAAGATGTTTGTCGACAAACCGTGAGATCCTTGTCCCAAGATCCAAAGTGCAGACCCTGAACCTTGAGATTGTACTAGAGTATGAACTTAAGGATGACAGCTTGCATGGACTGACGATGCACGCTTACATTATAAAGTAAATTATGCTAATTAAGGAATGGACAAAGTTAACACGGAACATCAAATTTCGATGATCCTCCATCAAATAAATTCCACGTGTCATTTATCCTTTTTTTTTTTTTTTTGGGATTTCATACTTCGTAGACCCATTAGTGTCTGATCAGTCCATTGGTGGACCGGCATGTGAAAAGGTAGGATGATTGGTGATTTCTAACCTTCAATTCAATTATAGTTCGGTTTGATTGGTGATTTCTAATCTTCATTACTGGAGAAGATAGGTTAAGGGGCATGCTATCACTTTGAAATCACAGATATCTCCAACATTTATCAGTGCTCTGTATCATGTAAAAGGAGGGGTTTTCTTTCAATTCATAAAGCACACCAGGGGCTCAAAGGTTTTTGGGTTTTGTTAACTTGTGCCCTAAGGGGACGCGTTAAAGTGCTTTAAATGCACTTTAGAAATCTATTTTTGGATAAAATATGCCTTAAAAAAAAGGAATTTCTTATAAAATTAAATACTCTCTAATCCTTATGTGTATTGTAGAGGCAAAAATCCATTCTGTTTGGACATCCCCAATCTTCTTTCTGATTCTTTTATGTTTGTGAATTCTCCGAGCTCTATCATTATCCTTTTTAGAAGTCTTTTTGAAATCGTGATATTCTAAGTTGAGAATTTTCACTCGATCAATGTGGCAAGTGCATAAAATCATAGATCTTTTTCTTCAAGATGTATAAAGAAAAAAGATCTACAACCTTGTGCACTTACCACATCAATCGAGTACAGATCAAATACAAATTTTCAAGTCAGAAACTCATTAATATTTGTTTTTGACTTGATAACTTTCTAACAACGAAATCCAATGACTTTCCCAGAGTTTTGAGCTCAACTGAACTTGAACTTGAAGCTAACCTTATACATTTTTGTCCCATCCTCCCTCTACCATCAACTTTAAATTGCCCTTCCCAGGATTTTAAATTCGAAGTGTCTTAATAAGTCGAAATCATGTGTATCTTCAAGAACACATGTCACCATCTTTGTTAAGAAACAAAATTCATATGTACACAATTGTTATTAAGAAACAAAGTTCATATGTGCACAATTGTTGGAATGTTTTCTTATACTTTACAGAAGAAATACAAGAGTTTAAATACAAGGAACAAGACTTATAATTTATCTTATAATTGAGCTATATATAAGGAAGGTAAGCTGTGCAATATAAAATATGGAAAGAGACAACTAAGTTGTATACAAGGAAAGTATTTAAAATATGGAAAAGGATAATTGATATCCTGTAATAATCTTTGGGCTCGTAGATTTGACCCTCATATGTTGTTTAAGAATTTTTCAAAAAATAATAATATCGTCAAATGCTTATATATTTAATGCACATAACGTGGGACACATGTTAGCAAAACCCAAAAAAATTTCGTCAATTTGAGTAAACATCAAGCGGACTTGGATGGCATTTTGAAACGTGGATCCTCTCGTAGAGTGGCAAATAGTGTACAAAGCCATTTCTTCGTAGATTCGCACTCGAACAGAAAATTCCCGCCGTTTATTGGTCTTTTTAGCAGAACTTGCACGACAATCAAATTAGCTTATATTTATTCTCTGTCTCTCTCTGTCTCTCTCTCTCAATCCATCCATAATTAAAGCTCGAAAGAGAGAATCACAGATGAAAGTCAAAAGTAAAGGAGGTTGGGGCCGAGGGACGAAGCTAGGGTTACCAATCGTCTTTCTCTTCTGCTCTGCTTTCTTCCTTGCTGGTTTCTTCGGATCCATACTTCTTTCTCAGGTATCAATCTTCGTTCTCTCCATTTTCTTCCAATTCGATATCCAGATCTATTCTCTGTTGATTTCCACTCGATTATTGATTCTTTGCAGGATTTCGCTGGCATTCGTCCTCGATCGAGGATTCAAGAATTAGTCAATGATGATCATGAGTACAAATCTTCGTTGCATGGTGAGACTGGAGATTCTTTTGTTGATTCAATCCCCTCACAGGTTCTCGATCTTGTTCTTTGAGCTTATTTACTAATCACTTGATAGATCAGTTGACTTGCGGTTATGTTGCATTGTATTTGATTTGTAATTGTGTGATACATGTTTTAATGTAGCGGTGACGGATCTGAATTTTATTTTGAAAATCATTCTTTGAGCTTTGTAGAAAAATAGAGTTTACTGATAAATTCTCGGATGATCATTACATGAACCTTAATTGGGTATTTATAGAGATTACATCAACTAAGATAAGATATAAAAAGTAAGCCTAATCAAAAAATCCTAATTAACATAAATAACTCTTAATATTTAAGTTTAAATATCTTACTTACCAATTATTCCTAACATAGAAATGGGAACGTTAGCATTTTTCTCCACATTCATTTTTCAATAATACCTATGCTCATTTTGTCTTTTAGTGGATAAGACTAGGGTATGTTGATCTTTTACAAGATAATGCTAAGGACATTTTAGTCTTTGGATTTAAATACTTTCTTTGTAATAAATGCTTTAGCAATCAATGTTAACAATACTTCTATAAATATATTAGTCTTTGACATAATAAATGCTTGTGTTTTACATAATGAATGCTAAGGGTATTTTAGTGTCTCTGGCATGCCAGCACACTGAAAAGTAAAAAACACCAAGGAAACTGAAGTTCATACTCATAAATCATAACTTCACCAAACTTTAATAAGGAATAAGTTAATTAAAATGGTTCTTAATCATCTCATTCTCATATAACCCGACAACTATTTTCCAACAGTTAGATTGCATTCTTTCTTCCTGATATCAATTCTTACATCAACATTTTTATTCTGACTTTTGAAAGCAGGTTTTGAGCTGGAAACCTCGTGCAGTATATTACCCTGGGTTTGCAAATGCAGAACAATGTCTAAGCATAATTGAAATGGTAAGGAAAGAACTTAAACCATCTACGTTGGCTTTGCGAAAGGGAGAAACTAATGAGAACACAAAGGGAATAAGAACTAGGTAACTTCTTTCACTTTTCCTTGCACCTGGTTTTCTGTATTTTAATCATTAAATGGATGGGGTGTAGCCAGTTTCAACTGTATGTAGTTATTAATAAAATGCTATAACCTAGCAAAAGTATAAAAACTGAAGCAGTAAATTGTAGTTGTATTGAGGTTCATCACAGTTGCAGGGAAATAAGATCAATTTCTCATAAACTTAGCTCATCATGGGGCTATATCATTTTGAACTCCATAATATAACCCATGCATATATCTTTAGACCAATATTTCCTCATTTTCTTTAGGCTGGCATCATAAAGTTTATCTATGAAATTTGGTGGTATCTTCATGCTCACTTCTAATGCCTTGCTTTAAATCTTACTATTTTTTTTTTTTGGATAGGTTTTAATGTTGTAGTATACTAGTGTTTGTTATATGAGGTGGAGATTAAGAAGGATTTTTTTTTTGATAAGTTGGAGATTAAGAAGATTGATGCCTCTTATTTAAAATCTGAAGATCAGTTAGGAGATTGTTTTACTTTGGCATTGGGTAAGGGATTGTTTCAAGATTTTTGTAATAAGCTGGTTTTGCTTGATATCTATACTGAAGGTTAATGGGGAGTGTCAATGTTGTAGAACTTGTTATATCATATATGAGGAGAGTAATGGTATTTAACCAAGTCTATTTGCATGTTCTCATAACCAACTATTTATGAGATAATAAAATCCTAGAACCTAACTTAAGACCTAAGAAATAAATCCTATTCATTCATTTAAAATAACATAAATATTTCCTTACAATACCTTTAATTTTTGTTACTTTTAATATAGCAAAATTTTCGATATATTCTTAGCATCCAAAACATCATAATCCTCCTAAAAATTGTGAAATAGTTGTTCTAGATCCCTGAACTAGCTTTCCAACACGTTTAACAATTTTCCAATCATATATCAAAATAGGAAGTCATGCCCGTTAAAAATTAAAGATATCTAAGCCCGGTGACATTTGATTGCAAATATGTTCTTTGATCTTCACATGGGATCTAGATTTTCGATTGCATCACCCTTCCTCAATATTAAACTCCTCCACCCTGCTTCTCTCAACCTTTTTGGATAACATTCTACCCAAAGCTTCTTCAACCACCAATAATAATAAGAAAGGAGAGAATTGACATTATCCACCTTTTCCACATTACCTTAGGTCAAAGAACTCCTAAAGAAATCTGACGAACTTCCATTGACTTCTAAACACCCTCTTACACTACAAGGAATCCTATACTATCTTTTGTGCTGAATTACTTTTCTTTTATTCTAACTCAATTATAACTTAAAAATTCCATTTAGTAAATACTCAACTGACGTATTCTAGAAACTGACCTATTCTCCTAATGTTCAAAATTTTGGGAGGGAAATGAATGTATTTGGTCTAGTAAAAGATAGAGATTTAGAAATCTGCCTGTATGGTCTTTTTTTTTTACTTTTGCATTACATTGCCACTTTCAAGCCTGGAGTAAGGAGGAGGGTTACGTCAGGTTGGTACCTGATGTAAAACTTTGCCATCTCCTGAATCTTGATTATTTGTTTCATTCAGTAAACAAACTTGACTGGAGGAAGAAGGTTCATTCAGCCAACCTCAAAATTTTGGGATAAGGCTTGATATGATGGAAGTATAGAAATTAATGAAAATACCACTTTTGTGAAAACAATTAGTGATATGTGTTGCACGTTCCCCGGGACTAGTCCTTGGACAAGACCATGGTCTATGGACTGGGCAAAGCCCATATACGGGCCTGGTCCACTGCCTACAGGGATACCCGGTTATCAAAAAAAAAAAAAAGTTAGTGATATGTGTGAACTTTTCTATATTGTGTGATACTGGAACAATAAAACTAATTTTGTTGATGTGAAACTTGGGTTATTGCTTCAAGAAAGCCTAGAAATGAGAAGCATTATAGACATGAAATTTTGCCCCACCCTTGCCACTACCAAAGCGTTAGAGACATGCTTTTGTGTTTTCATAGTTTTCCTTTCAAGAAGGTCAACCTAATGTTTGAGTTTATAGTTACTTAAAATCAATCAAACGGGTCAAACTCCATACCGTAAATTGGACGGGGTTGCAGCACACTTTGCCATTTTTCTGAAAATTTTCATTCACCTTTCTAATAGACATGCTTTTGTGCCATATTGATAGTTTAATGCCAGTACTTCCTATTTTTGTGCTATTTTCTTAGCACATTTTACACATCCTAATATCTTGTAAATTAACTTTGTGAGATGTTAAACTTCTAACCCTAGTTTCAATTTTTATATTAGTCTTTTTTAGGAATTGAGTTTATTATTTTAATTTTGTTGTGATGCATAGTGTTGATTCTGCAGATAGGTGGCCATAATAACAGAGAATGCCTTGACTTATTTAATGTATTGTGATTTGAGATTGGTCCACTGCATTTCAGGAAAGTTGATCACTGTTAGCTTTTACATTTTTGGTAAACAGTTCAGGCACATTTATCAGTGCATCGGAAGACAAAACTGGAATCTTGGACCTTATCGAGAAAAAAATTGCAAGGGCTACAATGATTCCAAAGAATCATGGAGAGGTAACTTTGGCAAAATCCAGATTCCTTTCATTGGGGAGGTTCATATGCTTTTGACAGCTCTTATGAAGTGCAGGGAAGCTGTGTAACTTTGACACAATATGTATATTGATGATGATATGGATATGAAGTGTCAAGAACACATACCCCAGCACATTCACTTTCCAACATGTTTGTGCAGTTTATTCCATATATGCAATTTGTCAAATAATACAGTTCTTAAATATGAACTATTGTCATTATATATGCATGAAATTACACAAACATTCCATAACTAATAACTGAAAGCTTGTTATATAATATTTTAAGATGTCTGAATAAGGATGTTGGAGTATGTCCGCCACATGAGAACATGTGGTGTTGAGATAGGTCGCAGATAGTGAAGCAATATGATGACTTCTAGTGCATAGATACGGCTTTGGAACAATGAGAATATCGAACCACATTTCTCTTCCTTTTAAAAATAATAATAATAATTCTGGCCTTTTTGGTCCAATCAAAACCACCTGTGGCTTATATCTTGAAATCCACCAGTATCTTAATTTTTGCAAATTTTGGGAATTTGTCTTTTGCATGTCTTCCTGTGTACTCAAGGCGAGTGCCTTAGGTGGACCTCAATGCGGGGCGTACTGAAGGCACTTTAATACATGTGAGACGAGACAGTTTATCTGAGGCATGTGCCTTGACCACGCCTTAGTCAAGGTGCAAGGCACACCAGACATGCGCCTTTCTAAAAATGAATTAATTTATTTAATTAAGAAACTAATTTCAGATTTTATTGTATACTTTTTACATACAAAATAAAATTTATCTGGAAAGTTTAATTTTTTACTATTAAAAATATTGAATTTTACATTTGGTGATTTTTATTTAGCCAAGCATGTTTGGTCTTAGTTGACTTAGCCCAATAAGGGTATCGGACTAGTCTAAGGTTGTGTCAATCTTTTTAGGGTCTAGTTAGTGCTCAACCAAGCCTGACCAAAACCCACCCATTGATAACCATAGTTGTTGTTCTGCCTTAGCAACAACAACACATGTTGAACCCAACTTCATTTGCTAACTACTGACCCTTATCCAAAAACAAAACAAAAAAACACATGTTGTTAGCCTACTTTTACTTCTTTTTTTCCCCTTCTTTTTATTCTCCTTATACCTCTTTACTGTTTCTTTTACTATTGATCGTTCTTCTTCTTGAAGTGTTGAATATAACTTATTTGTAAAAACTCACATTTATACATGTTATAATGATAAAATATCTAGAAACCACATTTCACTATTTTATTTTTTAATTTTTATAATTTTATTCTGCCTTTACTCAGGCGTGCACCTCGCCTTCCGCCTCAGGCATTAGGAGGCCTTTGCACCTTAAGTGTGCCTTTCGCCCTTAACTACACTGACGTCTACCATGTTATTGGCATACTATTCAATTATTTCTGCCTTTAAAAGTAGTTAACATTTTATTTCAGGGTGTTTGTAAAATAATTCAAGGATATCACCATGTTGCAGGCTTTCAATGTCCTGCGTTATGAGGTTGGTCAGAGATATTTGTCTCATTATGATGCATTCCACCCAGATGAATATGGCCCGCAAAAGAACCAAAGGGTATATACTAAGCATGATTGTTTACTAACCTTATTAGTTTGAGGCATAAACATACATACATACATACATTAGTTTTCACATGCTTGGTTTTTCAACAAAAATATCTGGTCATTTGCGAATTTATAACTACTACAGAATTATAACATCAAACTCCATTAACCTTCATGTAGATGGCTTCCTTCTTGTTGTATCTATCTGATGTTGAAGAAGGTGGTGAAACTATGTTTCCTTTTGAGGTAAGATAATCAGGAAACTTTTGTTTCTTTCTTTTCAACAGTTCAACATCAATATAGCTGGTTATTTTATGTGTTGATGCGCAGAATGGCTTGAATATGGACAGCAGCTATGATTACAAAAAGTGTATTGGTTTGAAGGTGAAACCACGCCAAGGGGATGCACTTCTATTTCACTCTTTGTTCCCAAATGGTACAATTGATCCGGTAATTTTTCTTAGTGCTTTTCGTTTTTCTTTCCCTATAGATAGCGTTTACAAGGTGGGTTTGAATGGTAGGACATTTTCCAAAATATTAGAAAAAATAAATAAATAGATAACTGAATAGTAAACAATTAAAAAAATAACGATGATGGTAACAATACTAATCGAATGGCTACAATTTGAAATTGTTGTATCACAAGCTCATGATATGGATTCTTGGTGAAGTCTCTAACTTAGCTAGATATAAACTTCACTTCATGGAAAAGTACAGGCAGGGATGGCCTCCATATGCAGTTATTATTATCTATGGATTTTGTATTTCAAAAGTAATTATTAATATTTTTCCACGGAAGTTGATAGGAACAAATTTGTACAATTTATATGTTTGATACTGCACTTCTAATGAACATAAGCTAATGGGCGTTTAGTGACATTCAACAATTTGGCCATTTTTTTCAGGAAAAAAAAATTTATTAAGGGAGAAAATGATAATAACAAAGAAGACAAATCCCCCCCCCCCCCCACCTTCTCCTTACTATCAGCTAATGATGATAGTGGAATCATTCCTTGAGTGAGGTTCAGTTGAAATTTTAAAGAGTTGATCTACCCCCGCCCCCCCCTTACTTTGCCACACACACACACACAGAAGACCTTGCACATCACTCATGGAAAGTTGCATCTAACGTAACTCATCACCATGGGTCCACACAGGGATGAATCAATGGCTGATTTTTTATGAGAATGATCTTCATAACACATTCAGGAATATCCTAATGAAAAGTATCTTACAGGTTGAACAATTGCTGACAGTTCATTTCACTGTTATGTTAGTAACCCAACCCAAACCCGAAAGGAAATCATAAATTCAGTTTGGGTTTGGTTTTAGTTGAAGGTTCAGTTTTAGGGGTGGTTCCAACCTGGCTCGAATTGCCTAGTACTGTTTTTTTTTCTCCTAACTCTTACCGTGACCATATATGTTGCATGTTTGTGCAGATGTCACTTCATGGGAGCTGTCCGGTAATTAAAGGGGAGAAATGGGTTGCTACAAAGTGGCTAAGAGATCAAGATCAAGAAGAATAAATATATATATACAAGCAGTTGGGTGAGTAATTTAATAAAGTTTTTATGCCCCCTTTTGCCCAACCATTTTACATTCCCTTTTTGATTATATCCAAATTCGTGAAATGTAATTTTGGATCATTAGCATTTTTGCTGCCACGTTTTTTCATCGGAAGACAACATAGAGGATGCAGTATCAGTTTCTTTTATATCATTGTCTTTATATCACATCACGATGGATTGCAATTCAGACCTTTATGTTTCAGGTCTCATATCTATGGGTATTTTAGTAGTAAAGTATGCGAGATAGAAAAGACAACTCCCGTCTTTTAGCTGAAGATAATAACAATTTAGCATAGAAACGATCAACCAATATGATGTTCCATGTGGTTTGCATGTTGAGGACCATCCAATGGTATGTGCCTTGGGATGCTGGTTTGCCATGGCTAGCAGAAACACTGCTCAATTTTCGTCACCCACATTCCCATCTTTATGGGATAATGAACTTGAAAGACAATGCAGGTTGTGTGAAGAAGCTTTGCACCACATCACTTACTTTGTCTCCACTTAGTGCAACACGCGTAGGTCATGATTTGCAAATAGCTTAGAAAACAGGAATGTTGATACCACAACGTAGGTTCATAACCTGCCTTCACCCACTAATTACTAATCACTAACCCATTGGCATATCAAAAAACACAATCAGAAGGTATAATGATAGAGAAATCGTCAGAAGAAAACTTCTACTAACGATCTGAATAGCTTCGTACAAAGTAAGCAGCAGTACACCAATATGTTACAAGGCAATGTTGCTTGGTCCTGTAGAAAACGCCTGATAGAGCATTAAAAGTTGAATCCAATTATACTGGGCCTAGAGGCGACCCAAGCCCAATACAAAACACAGGAAGAAAGGCCTTGCACATACGACATGAATGGACTTCTCAGACCTAGACATATATATGCACGTGACCATATAAATAGGGGTGGCAATGTATACGGTTTTGTCATGTCCGTATCGTGTTGAGGAAGGGTATTTTGAAAATTTACCCAACCCAAACACGACCGATGTAAACCCATTTAGTTAAACATGTTGGAATGTGTCACATTCAGGTTTACAAATTTAACCTGTGAACATGACACGATTATGACCCAAACAAAACCATATACACAATTGTGAGTCAACCATTATTATAACCTGTATCTACCAACCAACCATTAACATAAATTATCACAAGACATAATTCAAGTTTCACCACAATATACATATAAACCATTAAATGAGTTATATACAGGTTGGATTGTATGCGGGTCAACACAATATATTAATGACATGATAACTAAACATTTCAAAGCAGGTAAGATGGGTTGAATGTCCCTAACCTTAGCACAACCCCTTTAATAAACGAGTTGGATAGGTCGACATGATTATGACAAGAACACAGTTAGGCTCAACCCAAACCCGTTAACTTCATGTCGTTTCTGCCCGTCATATTCAAATTACCACCCTTAACTATATATCCATTATCATGACAAAGGGGGGCGACATAGAGGAACTACTTGGAATAGCAAAGTAACAGCAGCCAAAGTGAAGGAAAGGCTACCGGTGTGCCAAAATGAAACATTGCAAATTATAACTACATTGTGTTGGCATGCAACGACCTTAAAGAGATCTTGCACGTTTTTGAAGAATTATTAAATACTTAAATCCATATGCAGGAATCTCTCCCTTAGTAACGAAGTCAGGGTTTGGGAATAATTCAGCAATACAAAGCTTTGGAAAAAAAAAAATCCACAAAAGATCGATTAAGTCAGAAAAACATTGGATAAATTTTATATAAAAAAAAAATATGTAAAAAAATATATATTTCATATACTAAATAATAAAATAACACTTAAAAAATACTAAAAATAAAAATAATTAGTGATTTAAAAAAAATTGTTGATTAATCTTGATTTTTTTTTCAGAAACTTTGTAACTTTTTAAAAAAATTGTGATTTAATTGACAAAATTTAAAATCGTGATTTAATCGCAATTTTTTGTTACTGCACTTAGTAAGAGAGAAAGCACTGTTCCATAAATAATAATAAATAAATAAAAACTTGTTGGTATGCCCCAAAATATATTGTCCAATTTAAACAGAGGACGAAAGGTAAAGAAGTTAAAAGAGTCTTTTGGCATACTGTACACGTAATTCCAATGTTAAATTAAGAAAAGTGAGAAAGAAAGTGCAAAGAAGGGGAACGAAACAAACAAAGCATTAATGGATAAATAAATATTCCAGAATAACAATTACTTACACGTAATTCAATATGTAAATTATACTCATCAACATCACACAGCCAACAAAGTTAAGGAAACACATTTAGTCATACTATACTGCATATATACAACACGTAAATATATATATAACACATACGAAACAATTACAGATTATAAAAGCCTCCAATCCTTGCGCACGCCGGCCATAAGAGAGATTATTCCAAATTAAGGCCAGGAGAGGAAAACCCAGCAGAAGTTCCCATGGCTGGGTAGAGCAAGGAGCCGCACCCGCAGAACAACCACCCATTTATTGCCTGAAAATTTTAAACAAAACCAACTCATAATGAATAATATTTTGAATTTTAAACATTACTCAAGGAAATGATGTAATTATAGCATTAATTAGTGTCTTTGGCCTTTTTGGCTCTCAATAGCTAAGTATGTGTCCTTTTGGCCTTCTTCTCGGGGCAAATTCCTTCTCACTGGTGTTATCACATTGATCATTTTTAAATGAAGGCATGGGGTGAGGCACATGAACACACCTTTTTAAATGAATGTTAAAGATAAAGATGAATAAATACAATAATAATTTTAGTATATAAGAAGAAAACCATTGCTCCATCACAAGGCAAGCTTCAAGGAATGTAACTGGTTACACATGACCAAACCATCTCCCTCTTATCTACCATGTCATCATTTTATTTGTCGACTTTTAAAATTCAAAATTGTATAAATAAATAAATAACCCAAATAATGCTTACTGAATGAGCAATTATTTGCAAAGACTATTCCCTACGCCAAAGAATAAGTCAAGAGGATAAGGTCTTTAAAAAGAAATGTATCAATAAATGAATTCACAACCATACTCTGTTCACAGGTTTTTTAGACCTCCCCAAGAGCATCATGTCCTTCAGCAAGAGACTCAACTTCTGGTTTCCTGCAATGGAATAATGGCAAGAAAAAGAAAAAATCAAGAACGTGAAAACAATTTCAAATTCGATTACTTTTACATTTATCAAAAACAGAAATAACATTTCACAACTACCTTTCATTTTCAGGTAGGTGGTGTAGAGATGAACTTAAATCACGAGCTCTTGTTCCAAACTCTACTGCTTCGGGAGAATCATTGTTTTTGCCCTGTTTACCGTCTCCCTGTATAAAGAATAACATCCAAGAGAACATGAGTCCACCATTACCATCACAAGAAGAGTTTAACCAAAAATAAATAGCATTTATCCCAGAAGCAGAAGCAGCAGCAGAAGAAGAAGACTTACTTCAGGGTTTTCTCCCATCCACCCAGGGATGCCATCCGACAAAAGAGTGATATACTGCTCCATAGCCACTTCTGGACTCATGTTCCCCAGCCGTTGCCAAGCATTCCTTGCACAACGTAATCAGTGCCCTCCATCACTCACACATAGCAGCTCTCTACCCTGTTATTATAACTAGCAATCAAACTACACCCTGAAATTTGCCTGAAGGGTTGGTCCCTAGGTGTTCACTAAGTCAATCTATCTGTTTGAATTTCGCAAAACCTTCTGGTATAATTTCAGCTTATCTGGGTTCATTATAGTAAAGGGTAACATTGCTAGAAAGGAGCGAAATGGGCGAGTTTTTCAAGGCAATGTCATTGAGGTGAACGAGTTTGGTATCAGCAATTTAGTGCTCATTTTCTTTTTGTGCAAGCCTTTCAAAAAAAAGTCAAGGGCTTTTACTTCGAGGATTTTTTGTTAGATGGGAGCTTGTTTGTAAGTAGGAAAGAGTTAATTGTTGTTTGCTTTGTTTATGCTCTCCGTTATGAAAATTTAGGTGTAGCTCTTCTTAACCTACTTTTGTACATTCTTTCTTCATTAAATGGTGGTATACTTATCTATCAAAAAACAAAAAAAGGAACAAGGAGTAGGCTTCATCAGGAAAAGCCCAAGAGCTTCATCTTGAACTTAGCACTAAAGAACCTAATGTTGTGATGGGACAATATGTGTGAGGAAACAGTAAGAATCTTCTTCCCTTTGTCAGGCTTCCATCCCACCCACAAGTGATCATTTCTTCTATGGTTTCTTTCATACCCTTTTTACCCAAATTGTGTCGATTACTTTTTAATAATAAATAGTATGTTCTCATTTATTATAATCTTGGTTTTTGTTGGTGTTATTTACATTTTAGGTTATCGCTAGTTCAATTCACTTGTGCGTATATATATATAACTCAAGCATGCATGTTACAAGTACAACCCCAATGTTAACTAATTCTAAGAGTAAATAGAAAAATTTTATAGATTAAATATAGACACACATATGAAGATGAAGGAAGATTAAGAGGCCTAATCCAATTTTTTTTTTTTAAATTTATCTTCACTATTTAGTTCATCGAACACAAACCCAGTACAAACTATATCTTGAACTACCAATTACATTCTGTCTAGTAGGAACAAATCTGGTAACATAGGGTTACCCGTCCAAATATTCACGAGGTTCAACATACACTCTGCATTATAAATTTTCCTAACAGATTCAAACAATTAAGCAAGCACATAAAGCAATAAATTAAGCAATTCCCAAACTTTCAAGCAATCAAAATAAAAAATAAGAAAAGTTCAGGAAATTTCACTACCACTTTGCGCGGGCTGACATCATCAACGCTATGGGTGGTGACTCATGGCAAGGCCCTTCAGTGGCCACCTTGTGAAACCCATACAACTGCATCTCCACATCACTCCCAAGCCTCGACAATCGATCGTCGTTTTTACTAGAAGCAACAAATGCCGAAGCGGAAGCAAAAACCTTCTCTATCTCACTTCTCTCAATCCCCTCCCAATCATCATCATCGTCACTAAACAAACCCTCCTTCATCTCACCATCTACTCTGCCTTTCTCTCCTCCAATTTCAAATTCCTCAACTTTATCATCCTTTGAGACAATCTGTTCTTGTTCAGCCAATTCTACGCCAATTTCGATAACCTCAACCTTATCTTCCTTTTCCCCGACCAATCTCTCTTCCAACACACGAGATAGGGTTTCATTATCTTTCACAGTAGATCTTCCATCCATCGATTTATCATCTAATCCAACAATCTTCACCTCTTCTTCTTCCTTTTCTTCCTCCTCTCTAATTGCCCTAAAATCAACCGATTCACAAACTTCTTTCCCAATCTCTTCCTCTCCATGAACAATCTCCGATCCTTCAAGAACCGATTCACCTTCAAACTTCTCAACCTTCTCAACTTCTCCTCCAACAATAAATTCAACTCTTCGTTCCGTCTCCAACACCAAATTCCTCACCTCATCTTCAAATCTCCTCTCCTCCACAACCACTCCTCCATCATCAAATTCACAAATCTCCCTCTCTTCCTTCCTTGATCCTAACCGAATCTCCTCCTGCTCGTTGTCCGCAGAGGACACCCCAGAGATTAGTTTCGCGAAAAGGAAAGCTAAAGCCAGAGAAAAAACAGCAGTAAAAAATAATCCCAGAAAAAACTCCATTGTTTCTGCTTCGTCTCTCTGACTCTCTCTGTGTACGAAAGATTTTAGAGAGAGAGAGAGAGAGAGGATAGAGAGAGATGGGAAAGTGGGAGAATTTAATTATAGAGAGAGAATTTTGAGGAAAGCATATTCTATTGGAAATGGAGTGGGGCCCACATTCTTGCTGGGTGAGATCATAAAGGGAGGTGCGTCTCCACCTCCATCACAAACCTACAAAACAAAGACTGATTAGCGACGGTTTTGTGTTACATATACCAGGTGCCAGATTTAACATTTTTTGTATTTTTATGTAATAGTTTGTATCTCGCTTGCCACAAATGGGTCATTATTTTACAAATTTGGTAGTATTCTCCATAGGGTCTTCTTAGTGCACATGTTAAGGTACAATAAATACACCTTAGGAATATGCATTTTAGGGTATTTTAGTATATTAAAAAATATTTTTTTGAATGGCATTTTCGATACAAAGTTCAATTTCCCAAGTGTATTTATTGCACTTTAACATGACCATTCTCTACATTGTATCTTTCACAATTTGGTTTGTCCAATTCAATCATAAAATTTAATGAATTATTATGATTATATTCGCAAATTGGTTCGTATAGATTTATTGCATTACATGAATCGAGTACAGCCCATTTCACAAAATGGTTTGTTATGTATTAATTCATGATTCAATTTAGTACGAATGAACAAAATAATGAGTTGTGATTTTCTCATCCCCCCTCTCCCCTCTCCCCTCTCATTTGACATACAGTCCATGACGTAGCATGAGCTAGAACCATAGATTTTTAATCAAGATACACAATTGTGCATCTCCATAAATATGTGTAGTTGTGTATCTTGAAAAAAAAACTATATGGTTTTAGCACACGCCACCTCAACTAGCATATGTCAGAGAGAGAGAGAGAGAGAGAGAGAGAGAGAGAGAGAGAGAGAGGGGGGGGGGGACGTCAGAAAATCATTATTCTATAATAATATATGGCTTAAGAATATAAAACTTAATTGGTAATTTAGTAGCCCTTGCTCTTAAACCTTGACATGACTTTTTGAAAGCTGGTTGGACATTGTGAAATTGATAGAATAACTTCTATGGTGAGAGAAAATACAACCAAGCTATGAACATTACATTAGTGGATATATGATTAAGATACAGACTAAAGTGAATCCGATGGTGACACATGTCATCTTGAGATATGAGATAGAATATGTATATTTGTGAATTTTTCTAACCTAAATATCGAGACGGAATGACTCATTCAAAGTCCAATAGTTAAGTTTAATGTCATTTTAAATTTGAGTTTGCCTTCTCAATCAGTAGTTGTGTTCTTCGATAGGAGTCAATTATGAACTTGGGATAATGTACGCAGTGATGTGAGGGGAGAGCACATGCTCGAGCATTTAAGTGAACATTTAACACTTACCTAACTAATATAGCGAGGAAAAAGACCTTACTAAGTCTCATCCACCGTCAAAAAGATCTCGAGATGTATAAAACAAGTCATTGAGATTTAAGTAAAAAAGAAAATTGCCTTGAAGATATCTAACAAAGAAAATATCACTCACAGGCATGCCTAACTACAAACAAACACAAACTAAAAAAGGCTAATGTGATCCACAAAAACACGGAAACAATGACCAAATAAACCATACCATATAAGGGAAGGCATGGTGAGAAGAGCTTAAGAGTATAATGAGAAGATGAGTATTGTAGGGTCTTCCATTGAGTTATAAAAGGTGTGACAATTGACTAGGCATCATAGTGGAATTATAGGGATACTTACGAAAAAGTGATCAAGTTTTGACGAATTTATGATTCCAACTCACTGTTCATTTTAATTACCAAAGAATAATAATGATCATCAAGGTACGCAATTTTGGTACATAGTTGGGTAAGCAGCTGACATGGCAAGAGTACAGAACCACACATCTTTTTCCTGTGTATCCCGAAGAAAAAATCTATGATTTTATGCCCTTGCCACATCAGCCACATACCAAAACCATATGCATTCATCATGACTCATTACCAAAATGTGAACAATAACAAATAAAAGTGACTATTTCACAAGTTTAAAGTGACCAATTGGAAATGTCACTATAAACCTGCAAAATAGGCATTTTTAAAAACGTTGAATTCGTTATCGTTTTGAATTTTTTTTAATGAAAACATGATCATTCACATTTTGGTAACTAAAATGAACAGTTAGCCGAAATTGTAAATAACTCATTTTCAACTCGCGAAATGGTAATTCACCTGGAATTATAAGTACTCCTCGGACAAATAAACTCGACCTTACTGCTCATAATATGCATTTTGAGGAGTAACAAAGATAAATTTATTCTACAATTTTTTTTTCAAGATATTACCAAAGTAAAGGGAGCAAACAATGACCAAATTAATATTTGAAGAGATTGAGAAGGATTAATGAAAATATAATGCTTCTTAGACAAAACTTATATATAATGATCAAAAGATGCTCTACACCCTAAGATATTTGCACTCCACACTCCCACGTTCTAGTTCTCATCCTTGCACCATTACCCACATTTTGATTTCTAAGGTTTTAATTAGATTAACATATACCACTCCTAACAAAAAATAAGTTAACATATATTAGTATATTTTAATTAGGATGTAATATTAGTTAGGCTAACTTGGTGTTAGAAGTCTCTTTATAATTCTCTTTTAACTCCAAGTAGTTTGTTGAATTAAAGCTGAGAATATCCTTCACTTTCTCTTGGTGTTGCTTCAAAACCTTCCTCTTGAAATTCTATTGCAAGGTGCTTTCTTTTCTATCGATTCGACTTTCTCCATCTTTCATGAAGCTTATTAGATGAGAAAGAAAGAAAGAAAAAAAAACAATGTGTTATAGTAAAATACCTTTCTTCTTGGACATTCATGAAATAAAATGATATCTTGGCCTTGAGTTCGAAGGAATGGTATTCTCGGGGTTGAACTTGATGCTATCTTCATCTAAGAAATTGCACAAATTTATCTTAAAGTGTAGCTTGTTAATCATTTCTTTCGCAACAAATTTAACTTTCCTATCTTTATCTTTTTGCCATAATATATGGCTATTCTCCACCCTTTACCGTTGTACTAAAACAAATGTTTTGCCTCCAATCTTCTTTTCATATCACATAAGCACCTTTGCGACCACTATCTGCTTCAAAACAAATAGGTCCAACGCTTTGATCGACCTTTATTTATTTCTCATGGGACCGACTAGTTGCTCACCACCCACTAACAATTACTCCTTCCCTTAAATTTTTTCCTTTGCACTCCATTTGGATGATTGCAGTCAAAATAAATCATATATATATATATATATATATAGGGTCAGGTTCAAAGGACAACCATTTCTACACACATATAGACAACGTGTTTTGTCTTATATGGGAAAAAATGTTTGGAATGGACTGATTTTTTGTGAGGATGATCTCTGTGATGAGGAGATCATCCTTGCCAAAAATCAGCTCATTATGAAACTTCTAGACCGTCCAATTTTTGTTGAAAAATTATAGACCGTCCAATTTTTGTAAATCAATTTTGATGGGGTTACAAGTTTTGGAATGGGATGATTTTTTGCCAGGATGATCCCCTCATCACAGAGATCATCCTCACAAAAAACCAGTCCATTCCAAACATTTTTGCCCATATAAGACAAAACACGTTGTCTATATGTGTGTAGAAATGGTTGTCCTTTGAACCTGACCCATATATATATATATATATATTGCACTCTTTTGCTTATTGATTTTTGTTTTTTGTTCATCTGCAACCGTGCTCAAATGAATTATCGTTGGTTCAATAAATTTTATAAGAAATACTTGATCGTATAACAAGCATGTTTACAATTTACACAAGCAGAGAAGTTGAAGTCAGGAGAAGGTGAATAATCCTAAATCTTGACATTATCGATAATGAAGTGCAATTAGTGAATTAAAATGGAGGTTATAAAAAAATGTTATTTTTCAACGTTGCTGTGCTACTAGTTAGTTCCATTTCTCATTCGTCTGTAGTTTTTTTTTTTTTTTTCTAAATTCATATTTTATTTGAAAAATACGAAGTGAATAATTAAATTCTTCCACATTTATAGCATTGGAAAAGAGTAACGACAACTTTTCTTTTGAAAGATATTTCTCACAAATTGATGCATTGGTTGGATTCTCAATCTCTTATTGAATTTTTTTGCGGATTACCTAACAATTAGTTGTAGTCAAACGTACATTAATGCAGTATATTGAACTAGACAATAACATGGTAATGAGCAATAACATTTAAGCACCTACTTCTTTCGCTTAAGAGTGACTTTTTATACTTAAATCTCGAGGTCTTGTTGTACGCACCTCGAGGTCTTTTTAACGGTAGATGAAATTTGGTAAGGCTTTTTTTCCTCAATATCTTACTAAGTTTAGTAAGATTCTTTTATTATTCTTCCATTTTGTTCCACCAAAGACCCCCTCAACTCGACTATAACAAATTGGATTTTTCTTTCTCCAAGACTATCTATCATTCAAAGAAACTATAAGACTTGATGTTCAACCCTAGAAATAGTTCAAGATCCATTTTCCCAAAATAGAGATGATTTTCTATTACAATTAATTATGATTAGTTAGTTTTGTCCATAGATCGTAAGGTTGTCAATTGATCAGGTCGAATCAGAACCAAATCCAATCCATTCACATTCGATAACTCCATATGTAAATTGAAGATTTTGTTTGTGATAAGGATCTGACTCAATAAGGATTCAATTTGATAATCTATCGGATCAGTTCTGGATCGATCTTTTCCTGATCCATGGATTTAATTACATGTGCCTCAATTGATTTTATAATCAAGAATACATCAATTTTTTTATGAAAATGAAGATAGCAAATTATATGTAATATTAGTGAGATAAATGAAATATTCTTTGAGTGCGAAATAATAATGTATAGGTCCGTATGTCGGCGCTTTGCATAATTTTTTAATATAAGATGAAAGGCAACTTCATTACTTATATTGATTTAAATAATTCAACACATTAAATACATTTTTTTTAATGGGCGGCTAAACGGGTTCAAAGTCAAAATAATTAACTGGGTCTAAAGGGTTGTTTGGATTAACGAACAAGGCTATGGGTCGGGCTGAACTATGCCCAAATTCGGATCCACTAATTGACGAGTGTAACGGCTTTAGAGTTATTTTATTCAGTATAATGTTGCAACTGGATGCATCAGATATTTCCCTCTGGAGAAAATGTAACGTTAGAAACCCGAGGATTCGCATCGTAACGGATAGTTTCCTTTTGAAAATTTTGCTAAGTTATTATCAAGAAACGTCTCTTGAGTCCAGCATTTCTTCTCAGAAAAAGATAAACAAATTCAAATTCATTTCTTCTCCTTCTCTAATCCAAAACCATTGAAATTCATTCTTCACGAATTTCTCACACTTGAACGATCTTTCGATCTCTACTAAGATAGCTTTTGCTTTGGATCTCTCGAAATTTCTCTGTTTTTGATCAGCTTTGTCGGATCAGATCTCATAAGTTCCGCCATGGATTTGGGATGCTTGGATCTAGGTTGCATTTCTGTTCTTGAAAAGCGAAACAATGAGACGGTCTTTGATGTAGAGAAGAAAGCTGGAGATGCCGAAGAGTCTGTTGTTGGAACTACAAAGATCAGAAAGGTAAGACTCTGTTTTTTTTCAAAAGAACTAGGGTTTCTACTGGTACATTATTTTCGATTATTTTGTAGAAAAAGATGTTAATCATGCTTATGCTAGTTAATTGGTTCTGAAACATAGAGGGGAGTTTATTAGAAGTGTTTCTTTTAGTGATCAATTTCATTCTTCTTATTTGTTACTAGGATTCTATTAAGATAAACCCTAACCCTAATCTTGATCTATGACTTTATTAGACGTGTTTCTTTTAATGCTCAAGAATCGACTAGATTGGGAATCTAAGGGTGACACGGTTGATTTTAGTTGATAGGACTAGAGCCTGTTTGGATCTCCATTTTTGCGCCAAAACATGTTTTTAGAATGCTTGTTTGTGCTTTTCTAGCACAATAATGGCAATCGAAACAGGCCCTTAGATCTGTTCATATATCAGCTAGCCGTTTTTTCGGCTACTATTAGTATGTTTGTTTTACTCATGAATGATCGACAAGAAACAAAAAAGATAATTCTCCACAATTTTTAACTATGTTGTTTGAAATTTAAGTGTAAACTTGATATTAAAGAGAGCGTTGATTTCTTTAGGAGAATTTTGGGTTCAAGATAGTCTGTAAAAAGGTTGTATAAAAAAAGTTAAAAGTGGTGGGTATAGCCTATTACAATGGAGAACATTTCTAGTTGAAAGGGGTTTTTTCATTGTTTAAAGAGAGTTTCTCTACAGGCCCTCCATTGTTCTTCTTTCAAGACCCTAGAGTTCAATGTGTTTGGAGGGACTATATTGTTCCAAGTTTGTGACGACGGTATTTCAATGTAGCAATGATGTTGGGATTTGGTTGAAGTTGGGGTAGAGAGGATTTGGTGTGTTTCGCCAGGTTTGAGGGCCATTGTTCTCAATTGAGTGAGAAAGCCTCCCTTAAGGAATTAGGTTCCACTGAAGGTAGATAGACATACAACTTAACCGAACTGAATCCTCCCAATTTCTGGAGAAATTTTAGTTTAGTGATAATCTGATTATTTCGTTAAAGATAAAAGCAATTTAAATACAAATACTTAACCCAACCAATTCCTATTAAGAAGTGAAACTACCTACCACTATGTTACCTTACCCCATTCACCTTTCCTACATTAAAAGAAAAATAATTTCCTTCTTTCTTGAAATACCTCTAAACTATCCTAATTCTACTTAGTAAAGGAACCATCCATAACCCATGTACAATCCCTTGACTTACATTACACACCAACCCTTCCCATTACAGGATAATATTCCATACATCATAGGCACTGAAACTATCCTACTCCATCTTATAACAGTTATGCATGTATCATCATGCCCAAAAAATTTACTACATGCACTTGTAGGAGTCACTGATTCAATGATGCAAAAAAAAAAAAAAAAGAATCAAGATGGATATTTATTTGAAGATTAAGAAACTTCTATCTTTTTTGTGTTTAGATTTCTAAGTTGATTTCCTATGCAGAGTAAAGAATCAACGTTAAATGCTGTGAACAAATCTACCTCACAAATAAAGAAGCCTCACCGAAAAAACTCTTCCCCTCTCAACTGGTTCCCTAGGAAAAAGATGGATTCATACTTAATGAGGAAAATAAAGCTTCTGCAGGTATGTATCATCTTCCATTCCTCTTGCTGACTATATTTATTGCTTTAATTTACTAGTACAATTGAGAATTAAAGAATACTAATGTTTGGTTCTTGTGCAGGAAATAGGAGGCATGAACTCAACTCTTGATGAGACTTTGGGTGACTCAAGTCCCCATTACACAAGAGTGTTGAGAGAGAAAATTGCAGCTAGAAAGGCAGCGTGCAAGGCCATGGAGGCTCGTAAAGCTGCAATGGTAGAAGCATCTTGGTGTCGAATTCTTCGGGCAGCCAGGTTCGCTCTTAATCAGAAGAAGATTAGAATAATGGTTTCTTCTCTATGCAGCTAACTTGCTTCTTTTTTTTCTTTCACATTGCAGGATCCAGAATGAAGAAGCAGAATCTTTGTTGCTGAAAGCAGAGCAAAGTGTAGCTGAAGCTTTTGAAGCAGCGGCATCAATGGGAGTAATCATGTATGATAGACCAGATTGCCCACGTAAGCCATGCGAAATAGAATCATCATCAGTTAACATAGGAGGTTCTACTACTCACACTGTCACAGCATCTTTTGAAAGTGCATTTGATGTAGATAAAGAAGTTGCATCAGCTGTTAAGACCGCATTCATCCAACTTGCAAACTGCCCTTCTTCAAATAAAGACGAATTCAAAGATTTGCTCCGAAGGATTAGTGAAAATCCAGATATGTGTGAAACAAATCAGGAATTACCAGAGTGTTCTTTAGAATGTGAATCAGATGATACCTTGGTGGAACGAGAATCAGGATCTCGGAGTGATTCTACAAAGCTTGTTGATATGATGCTTGAAAGGCTTAAATGCTTGCAAGAAGACGAACTTGCTTCTCTCGCCACCATTGTTGCAACTTGTGGTTTAAATGCTGCTCTCCTTGAAATAGAAAACAGTAAACAATGTGATCTCTGGTCTTTCACTGATGATGCTTTCGGTCATGCTGTTACAAGGAGACTCTCTAACATTGAATACTTCAAGGATGGGCATATGAGAAGGAAACAAGTTGTGACAGAACTCCCAAGTCTAGACAAGTTTTTGGTGAAGCACATGTCTAGACTCGAAAGAGAGGTGCAAGAAGCCAAGAATAGTAGAAAGAATCAGTCCAAGGAAGGAAGTGAGGACAACCCAGAAGGCTCCAAGAGCAAAGGGGATAATTCCAACAATGATAGCTGTGTTTCTGAGTCTGTTCCTGACTTGGGAAGTGTTCTTGTGAAGCACGCTTCAAGGCTAGAAAGAGAGATTGAAGAGTCAAAGAGAAAATCAGGAAAAGCATTTGAAAAGGACTGCAAGAAGTCAGGAAACATGCGAAATGCACCCGATCTTCCTAGTCTAGATAAGTTTCTGGTGAAGCATGTATCTAGACTTGAAAGAGAAGTGCAAGAAGCCAAGAACACAAGAAAGAGCGAGCGGAACAAAGGCAGCGTGGATAGTGTCACGTTGTCTGAGGCTGTCCCGGACTTGGGAAGTATTCTTGTAAAGAATTCTTCTAAGCTGGAAAAGGAGATTGACGAGGCCAAGAAGACATTGGGAAAAGCATTTGAAAATGCACACAGACGGAAAGATGTGCCTGAAGTCCTGAGTCTAGATAAGTTTCTAGTGAAGCACGTGTCTAGGTTCGAAAGAGAGGTCCAAGAAGCCAAGAACACAAGAAAAAATGACCCAGTCGAAAGAAACACTTCAGCTAATATGACTTCATCTCAGGAAATTTCATCCTGTATGGATGGGAAACAAATGGATAAAGAAAATGTAAACTCAAACAAGCAAGCCGAGGGAGTTCTTGATGGAACAGTGAAAGAAAAGCTGGATACTACAGTTAACAAAAACATGTCACGAATTGAAAGAGCAAAATTGGAAACTCTGGAAGCATTTTCGCTTCAAGATGGAAACAGTCTTGATAGGATCTTAGTTAAGCCAGTCCACAGGTTGGAGAAGGAGAAAATGCAAGCATTAGTATTGGACAGTGGTTACGATTCAAAGAAGAAAGGAGGACGAGGAATAGATGTGTCAGATTGCGAGAGCTTGGATAAAGTCCTAGTAAAACATATTTCTAGACTTGAGAAGGAAAAAATGGGACTTGGTTCAAAGGAAGAAGAGCTGATAGTTAAGAGAGGTTTACAACAGTTCCAGAATAATTCAGATAGTTTAGATGAATCGAGGCTTGAAAAGGAGGAGAAGTTGGGTGTTGTGGGTCAGCAATCAGGAGATCATCATCAGATTAAGCATTCTGATGTCCGTCGAGAAGAGAGGGAGAGAGAATTGCAAGAAGCATGGGGAGGCTTGAGCTTGGGGAATACCGTACAACCTCGTCTTTCTAGACTAGAACGCGACAAGGCAAGTTGTTTGGCTTTCTTTATGTTTTTTTTCTTCTAGTTTTTCTTTGTTTCACTAAATCAGTTACCAAACCACACTTCTCAACAATGTTAAATGTTATTTAGATGTTAGAAGTTCAAACTTGGAAAATGTGTTTAAATTAGCAATTCAAACAACAAGGATTTTGATCTATCTAATTCTAATATAATCTGTTTATTTATTTATTTTTCCTTCTGATCAGGCTGCTTGGATCAAAGCAGAGGAAGAGGAGCGTAGACGAGCAAGGATGGATATGTGAAGCTGAAACACATTTCATTTCTGATTTTTCATGTAACAGAAGTGTAATTAAAGCTTTCTATGTATAGCTTTTCTGGTACAATGTCTTTGATTTTGAGATTCTTTATAAAATCAGTATAAATAAGCTTTCTGGTACATTAGTCTTTGATTTTGAGATTCTTGATCAAATCAGTATAAATAAGCCTTTCTGGAACATTAGTCTGTGATTTTGGGAAAAATTACTTAAAGGATCCTCACGGAAGGGTTTCTTTCTAAATAGTCCCTAAGTTTTGCGTGATAGCTTGATAGGACATTTAGTAAACTTTTTCTTTCTTAATGGTCCCTTGTTACCGGCAAACTCACCACTATAGTGTCAAGTTCACCACTTTTTATTCACTGTTGAACTCTACAGTTTTTTAGTTATTGTCGAAGTGGTGAACTTGACACTGGTAAACCCGCCCATCTTCAATTTTTGAGTTTTTCCGACTAAAATACATGGAAAGATCAACTAAAAACTTTAGAAAACGACTTGTTTAGATGATTTCAACCCAAAAGAACCATTCTTGATCGATTTTCATCCAAAAACTACGAAAAAAGTGAAAAAATCCTAGTTTTTTTTACACATTTTCAAAATTTTGAAAAAATCCTTAAAAATGGCTTCTTCTTTCTTAAATCCTTTCCAACGAAATGGAATCTCCGATGGATGAAAACGATGAGTTCGACCAGTAGGGAATTCAATCGTGAGACAGGTGGGAGATGAGGTCCAGGACCATTTACTAAATGTGTTAACAAGTTACTGTCGAAAACTTCAGGACTAATTGGAAAGAAAACCTTCCGTATAAATAAGCTTATTCAAATCAGTATAAATAAGCTTTTCTGGTACATTAGTCTTTGATTTTGAGATTCTTGATCAAATCAGTATAAATAAGCTTTCTTGTAGAGAGAATGACTTATAATACAGGACAACTTATTCAAAGGAACATGTGATTGTGGGAGGATATTAGACTACTTGTGTACTATGTCTTTATTTAATAGAATCTTTATCCACTTCATTTCAAACTCCTTATTCAATTACATTGAAAGTCTTTACAACTTAAATGCTCTCTTGACCCATCAGGGTTTAGCTGAGATGGTAAGGCACAACTGGGTTTGCTCCCCATGTCGAGTCTTCGAGTCTCTATATGCCCCTCCACATAAAGTGGTTACTTACCTCCTGTAACACATGACAGGGTGGGATGGTGTGTGCGGCCTAGGAAAACTAGTATCACCTTAGGTGGGGATACTCCCTGGGCAACCAGGAAAAAAAATTCTTAAATGCTCTCATCATCAACTTCTTTCAAACCTTATTTCTTCCATTTACACTATAATATTATTTAGGAAATTTTAATAAGGCTAATTTACCAAAACATGCACTAAATTAATTTTTTTTCAAAACGGTGCACTATTCAAATTAATTTCAAAATGGTAATTTATCATTTTTGGAGATAAAGTTCTTTACCAAAACGGTAAAAAATAAAATGAATACTATTTTTTAATACAATTTTCATACCAAAAATACATGTTTTTTTTTTTTTTTTTTAAATTTATCTTCAGTTTAAAATGGTCTTTTTATTCTCCATTGGTACATAAAAGAGTTGGATTTTGATAAATGTGAAAATAATTTGAATAGGAATTTTTTGGCATGAAAAATGTAAAAAAATACTATTCATTTTATTTTACCATTTTGGTATAAATAAATAAAAAACTCATTTCCGAATTAATTTGACTAGTGCACCATTTTGAGAAAATTTCAATTTTTGTGTTCCACTTTGGTAATTTCCTCTTTAATAATGTCCTTGCAAAAGAGTGCCCATGTTCTAAAACCCAAAGCAGTTTACTTGAGAATAAATTAAGGTTTAAAATTGGATAGTTATTCAAAATATCTTAGATAACCTTTAAAAACTTAAATTATCAAGTTAAATAAAAGGGAGAGGTCTTGAGTTCAAGCCCCCTCGTTAGCCATTGACGGGGATTTATCCTTACTTATCTAATATGTGGGTTATTACATGTACTCGAGAGATTTGAGCGAGATATGGCGCTCTAAGAGGCCAATTGCCTTGTTCCTGATAATTAGGCCTACGGGTCTTAAACTCTCATAAATAAATAAAAAAAGCTTGCTCTTGATCAAAAGTAAATTTAATTTTGTAGTTTATAAGAAGGAAAATGTTGAAGTAACATTAAAATGAACATCGATTTTCACATTGTTGACGTTGATGTATGTACAGAACCATATATGCTTTACATCGAGATATGAGTGAAAAGCATGTATAGCTATGTGTGCACCTCCACATCAGCAATGTGAGAATCAATGCCAATTTCAATCTTACTCCAACACAACTCTCATAGGAATAACCAAATATAACAAAGAAAAATATTGGAGTGACATTAAAATTAACATCATTTCACACATTGCCGACATGGATGTGTGTACAAAACCATAAATGCTTTTCATCAAGATACTGGTGAAATGCATCTATACTTTTGTGAGCACCACCACATCAGCAATGTGTGAAACGATGTCACTTGATATAGAGTGAAAAGCATCTATGACTTTGTGCGCACCTCCACGTCAACAATGTGTGAAATGATGTCAGCTTTAATAGTAAATATTGTACAGATAATATAAAAAGATAGTTGTTATTTCCACACAAATTTTTACTAACGACACACCAACTATAAACAATTCTTTGGTGATTTATATAAGAATTGGTGTGGCATTAGTAACTGTTGGTGAGGCAATAGTAGCTCTCTACAAAAATTACCCAAATCATTTATTTTGGGCTCCAACCATTTTTCACTGTGTGAATGCAAATTGTATAAGGTCTTTGGCGTTAGTGGGATTGGTCCCACCACTTCACCATAATTACGGGCATCTACTAACTGTCTAACCAGTAACCACCCCACTAGTGACTAGTGACTAGTGAGGTCCATCCACCGCACGATGTTTATGTTTGCTTCCTTATCATCAACTATCCTTGTTTATTAGGCAAGCACCAAAGGTTATATTTCACTACACATCATGTCGCATCAAGCACGCTGCGTTCCATTCTACTACTTCCATCTGATCAACTTTCCTTTATGACAAAAATCTGTTGGCTAATTTCTTTAAAAAAGTTGAACTTCTACTCCAGTTACCCTACCTACAAAATCAGTTTGATTGGTGATTAATTTTTATTTAAAAAAAAAAAAAAAAGAGCCTATAATGAAACTTGGCTGCAAATTACTAATCAGACTAATCTTTTTGATTGGTTGGTCCGGGCGATGCTTAGTGACCATAGCATGGATTACATTAATCGTATTTTTTTTTGTATTATTTGCATAACTTGACTAGTATAACCAATATTCGTATATTAGTCCACATTATGATTAGTTATAACAACATAATGCAGATCAATATTATTATTAATTAATAATTCAATAATTAATAAATATTTTAATGATTGAAGTTTCTTCTATTTCTAAGGCTTTAGAATAATTACACTAATATTTAGATTTTTTTTTTTAATCTTTATATTTAGTCAATTTACGGTTTTAGTAGTGCAGTTATGTCATGTCCAAATCCAGATACTTCAGTTTCATCAATGGTTGATTCAAAATCGTGGTGTAACATGTATCCCCCCCTGTTTCAGTCATGAATAGATGAAATAAATCAAAAATTGTTAAGAGCTGGGGAGAGGTTGAACAACTCATTCAAGCAGACATTGTGAGTTGCTTTGAGAATCTTGATCACTTGGGCCTTCTTTTGGTCTTTCATCAATATATCGATGACCCGCTCTGGTTCTAGATTTGGAGATTTCCATTATAGCCAAATAGGAGGAAAAAATCATTTATATTGATACTGACAAGATCATTTTATCAGGTAATGGAGACATTATAAGCATTCCATTGTTTATATATCAACGTTCCAACAAAAATATTTCTATGCATAAAAAACCCTTCTCTTATAATTGTAATATTCACTAATATTTCATGATCGATAATTATTTTAAAAATAATAAATATTTAATATAATAAATGTGGAGAGTATTTTTCGTATGACATCAAAGAGTGACATGTGGCATATAGGAATCATAAAAAGAGAAATACAGAGCTCTGACCCCCAAGAGTTGAGAGGAATTCAACCTATCAAATCTCACTTCTTGATAAGGTTGGAGGATGGGAAATCAGATGCATGAGGAGGACGACTCTAAAATTCCAAGTGATAGGTCGAGACACGGAGGGAGGATTCGATCAATCAAATCCCGAAAGATCAAGATCCCATCATGCTTGCAATGATCAAGGGAGATCCCTAAACTTAAGGGGTAAACATTTATGGAATAATGGATACGTACATTCATAATAAAGATGAGCCATTAAAATGGCAAAGGGGGAGAACTTAAGAAGAAAATAAAGGAGCATCCTGGGATTGAGACCTCTATAAATACAAGGGGGAGGGGTACAGAAAAAATATGCAATTATTTCTTTCAAACCTTACACTATTTTTCTTGTACTAAGATTTTAACTTGAGCGTCAAAGAAATGTTATTGCAGGCACACCTAGAAGCACAGGTGGAGAAAATCAATCATCCAATAGGGATTTCGAGGTAGTGCAAATTTTTACATCTATAATAAATATAATGGGAATGTTCATGAAGAACGGATTTTCAACATTTTAAAAGTGATTTTTCATATTTCGATAGTGAGTATTAAAAAAAGATTTGTCGATTGAGGGGTGGCACGTACAACAGAAGGATTGGGTCACTAAGCAAGTAAGAATGCCATGTGGTGAGCAAAGAAGTTCCGAAATTGGGTACCAATTCAACATAATTGCAACTAAACTCGGTAGTCAGTACTTCCTCACAGTAGTGGATCAATAAAATACCCCCTCCTCCTGCCTTTCCAAACTGATAAGATTTCTAGACCGTAGTCTTCTATAAGAGACTAATGTAAAATGATTAAAATAGTCCCATCATTAACCTCTTAGACCATTAAAACTTTGATTCCCACCCATACCCAGCAAATCTAGTATTAAAATAAAAATAAAAAATAAAATTCTATGGAAAAACCATTTGAGAGTATGAGGAAAATGATTTCCTTGGGAAAAGAGTCATTGGAAAATGAATCACCCCATTTGATCACTACTAAGGAAAAGGAGAATTAGTTTTGAATTTTGAGGTTGTAGAAAATAATAATGAGAAAATAATATCAAGAGATAAGGAAATCAGTGTCTTAAGGGGTGAAGTGGGAAAGTGTTTCCCTCTCATCATTTAAAATCATTTTTAGAAAAATAGATTCCAAGAAAATTTTACAATCATACTCAAAAAAAATCTTATTTCATTTTCCTTCACATTTTCCATGGGCACACATGCATGTCCTTATTGATAATTTTTTTTTTTTTTTAATTTTCCATTGATTTAAAAGATGAAAGAACATAAAAAAATAAATAAAAACTGAGCAATCAAATGTGCAGAGAAAGTGGTGATTAGAAAATGAACAAATTTTTAGAGAAAAAGAAAATGAAAAAATTATTAAAAGAGGGTTAAATATTTTAATATTTAAAAAAAATCTATTTTTTTTTTAATTACCAAAAACGAATTAAGTCGTCGGACAATCCAATGTTTTAGTAACTCGTTAGACTGTCTATTAGTTTAAGTAGAGGCTAAATAGTTGGGTGTTAAAGCAAGCTATTAAAACGCTAGACAATCCACTATTTTAATCATTGGGAGGGAATTTTTGGTAAAACAATGCATTTTAACACATTAAAACATTGGACAATCCAGTACTTGTTGAATTGTCCAACGACTTAATTATTTTTTGATAATTTAAAAAGAGAACTACTACGGCTACACCAACTTTTACTAATGCCTCATTGATGGTTATATAAATCACCAAAGAATTGCACATAATTGATGTGGCGATAACTACTCTCTTTTTAAAAAAATATTTAACCCTCTTCTAGTAATTTTATCAAAACAAAAACAAAAACGAACAATATTTATTTCGACAAGAGGTTGAACATGACTACATGAGAGCTTTTGTTTATCAAAGCAACTCCAACAGACTCTCTAGATGTTAGAGTTAAAGTAGCTAATGCAAAAATCGAGACAAAGTCTCGCTACATGTAGCGAGAGTGTTTGGTTTGTTATTATAAAAAATATGAGATACAAATATTAAAAAAAAAAAAAAAAATACTTTCCTTACTAAGATTTGTTGGGCCCATATAAATTATTACATTGACAGTTAACCATAATATCCTTCTAGATTTTATGAAAAAACTCATGCATAAAAATTAAAAAAAAAAATCATTTTTGAGTTTGATCCAAGATGTTGAAATGGACGGTTATTAAACTCCCAAAATTTAAAATTATAAATCACATTGAAAAATAATATATTTTTTTTGAATTCCAAAATGTGAAGTTACTACTTTTATTAAGATTTGAGTTAATTTTCAAAAAAATGAGAGGTTGGTTTAGTCTAATGGAACACCCAACAAAATTTGGGCCAGTTAAAACAACATTTATCAGATTTTGACAAAAAATGCTCTTTATTGGGAAGAGCATTGTTGGAGTTGCTCTTAGAGACTTAAGAGTTAATCTTTCAAAGAGATCCAAGGTCAAGGGGTATGTAAAATAGTTACCTAAACTCTGAGGGGGTACTATGTAAATCACCCACAAATCAAAGCAAATAGAGAAGTTTCCTAGCAGAATCACAAACCCCAGAACCACCACCTCCCACTATATAATTGTGTCTATCCGCGTTTTCTTCCCCTACTTGTCTTCTTCAACTCTTGTCTGCGTTTCTTCGTTTTCGTTCAAAGCTTCCTCCATAACCGTCCGATCTAAGAACCATGGGAGGAGGTAATGGTCAGAAGGCCAAGATGGCTAGAGAGAAGAACCTGGAGAAGCAGAAAGCTAACAAGGGTAACAGCCCAATTCTCTCTCTCTTTTACGCGTGTTTTTAGGGTTTTTTCTATTTGTTTTTTGAGATTTATCTCTTTATTCTCTTAGATCCCTAATTTTTCTCCTTCGATCTACGTAGGAAGCCAGTTGGAGACGAACAAGAAAGCGATGACGATCCAGGTTGCTTCTTCGCTTTAATCTCCTTGTTTTCATGTGTTTTTATTGCTAGTTTGATATTGAATTGTAAGTTGGGGTTACTAATTTGGAAATATATTGGGTTTTTTTAGGTTTAGGGTTTATTTTTTTCGAGTTTATAACTATGGATATATGTAAATTAAGGATGGATTTTCGCTTTAGGTTTGGTTTATTCCTGTCAAAGTGATCTAGAGGACCCGATCCCTGTTAAGAGACAGATTTTTCTTATATTTCTTGCCTGTAATTTTTTTTTTTTTTACTTTGATTAATCAACCCAAATCTTTAGGTTAAGACCTTGCTGTTGTTGTTGATAAAAACCTAACCAATGCACCAAAAGGACCTAGGTGATAATGGTGTGGAAAGTTGAGTCTTTGATATATAGAAACTCAAATGGGAATTTGATGCAAAATGATAATGTTTTTCTACTCTGGATGTTTAAGTTTTGTTATGTAGTTTGTTGGGTTGTTTTTGGTGTAGAAGTGAGTTGTTTTATTATAATACTGAAGTTAATTTTATAGAAAGGGAAAATTGGTTTCGTTCTGATTTTGATTTGACCAAATCTATTTTGGGTATTTTTTGTTGTTGTTGTGAGAATAGCATTAAAATTTACCAATTGATTTGTTTTTAAGGGGTTGGTTGCATATATTTGTGAAGACAAGTCCATATGTCACCTAGTTTCAACCTGGATCTGCTTTCATTGTGATATTGACCTGGATCTACTTGCATTGTGATATTGACTGGAAAGATTGCTTGGGCTATACAATTGAAAATAAGTGTTTTTTGTTCTTTTTTAAATCCTGAGGTTTCAGATTTATAAAAAATACTTTTTTTTTCTCATATATTAAGTATCATTAAGCATGGCGAGCACAATTTGTTGGAGTTGAGTCGGATACGGGTTGATCTGCTTCAAATCTAGATTGAAACCTACAATTCCAAATTAAAGTGCTTATCGTAAAAGAGGATTTAGGTAACTCAAATCAGATTTGAACTTTTTTTACAATCTCTAAATGAAATGAAAGTCAATCTTAGAAGAAACAGTTTTCTGAAGTACAAATTCTTTATGTGTGTATTATGTGTATGTAACCTTATCTTGGAATGGTGGAAAATAGATTTTTATTAATGATGATGAAGGAGAGGAGTTGAGTAAGAAGTGAGAAACTCAAGGAAGAGAAGGAAAGATGCATGAGAGAAATTAGAGAACAAATTAACAAGGGGAAAGGGGATTTTGAAATGTGAGAGAGCATCTACTCCGTTAGCATGTGATGATACCCTAGTTTAAATAACAAAGATATGACTAAAACATTCCAGTTAATTTAAATTTTAAATCATCTGAGACATGTTTTTGTTGATTTGAAGAGTAGCAAGCAAAGTGGGATGCGCAGCTTGCATAAGAAAAAGGAGGCTGGGATTAAAACAAGATTCTCACAATGTTGAGAGTTGGTTCTCTCTTTTACTTATTTTTTGATCCATTGTTCTGTCATCTTTTCATTTTTTGTGAACTGCTGTCATTTCATTACAGTTGTAGTTCATTAGATTTTTATGTATCCCTCCCTTAGCTTGCTATGGTTTTCTGTTTTTACCCTTCCCTTGTAAGCATTTGACAAAGTGGGTTATTAGATTAACTCAGAAGTTGAAGACTAATCATAGGATGTCAGGTCACATGTTTATCATATTGTAATTCATGAAGCAGAAGCCACTCAAGTTTTTCTCAATATTTTTTTAGTGCCTTGTCCACGTTGAAGAGAAATCATTTTAACGAGTTATTTTTTTCAACTCTTGTAAAATTTGTTTGGATATACTGGTAGTCTTGACTTCTAAACTGAGAAGTTGGCTTGTGATCTATTTTCATCGGTGGCTAAGCTGGTACCCCTCATAGTTGCATTGCACTATGTCAACTGACTGAGCTATGAGTTGAAGCCCTATGGCTGGAGGTATTGACTAAGATGATTCCGAGTTAGGTTTATTCATTTATTGTAAATTTAATAAGTAGTTTGAAGCCCATCAACTTTTGAATTTATATAAATTAATTTATAAGAAAAGGTATCTTGAAAATGGGAATTATATAGTTTGCCCCGTCTTGGATTCCTTCTCCTCGTAATTGGTTGCAAGTGAACAAATCAGTTTCTTGTTGGTATCAAGCTTTTAAAAAAAATTGTGTTGAGTTTGGTCTCTGACAAATGCTTGTTTTTGGTGTGATTGCAGTGCAAGGTGTGCATGCAGACTTTCATATGCACCACGTCGGAGGTTAAATGCAGGGAGCATGCAGAAGCAAAGCACCCGAAATCGGATATTACTGTGTGCTTCCCCCACCTCAAGAAATGAAAGACACTTCATAACTATTGGGGGAGGGGGAATACTACTTGTAGATTGGGTTTGGTTGGGATCATTGTCTCATTACATAATATTATTATATCTGAAGTATTGTTATTCGATTCCCAAGTAATCAAAGACTGGTTGGGTACCGACTGCACTGCCTCTTTGCCTTTACTACATCTTCTATAGACAGCTATGTTACCTTTTTTTTTGAAGAGTAATATTAGTATATCTAAAGGATCCCCCCTACACAGCTGTGTTCAAAATTAAAATGCCCCTCTTACATGGACACAGTTTGATTTAAATTTAAATTTTACGCCTTCAATCTAATCTCCTTGGCCCATCACAGGTTGAACGAAGCAAACTAGTTTGTGGTAACATTTGGTCTGGTTCATGGTATACAACAAAGTATGTGGTCGTTGACTTGATGATTCTTTTGATTGGGTTCAGTGCTAATAACATTTTGGAAAAGTTGATATCGAAAATATGATGTATTTTCTTGAGAGAGGTGATTATGTCTATTTGTCTCCCTTTCACATACTTTCTTTTCCTATAAGACATTTTCAACCACCCTATAAGCAATAGCGCAACTATTACAATCGATGCAGTTTGTTTATTTTTGTTCATCATCGCACTGTATTATAACAAAACCAAAAAGTTCCCACTAAAAAGACTTGTTTGACAAAAAAGACTATAAGGTCTCGACAATGCATGACAAAGCCGCATTCCATTATTTCAAAATGAGGATGTATTTATTTAAACAAACCCAACACATGGGGGCTAATTCAGCCTCCTTTACTCCTTTTCTTCATTTATAAAATTTATATTTATATTTATATTTATAAAAAAAAAACTAATGGAGTATTATGGGAACAAATATTTGGTAAAGATAAGAGCATCTTGAACTAATTGGTTGCTCAGTGCCATTATGATTGGAGTGAAAACGGACTTGGCCAAAAAAGAAAAGATGATTGAAGGGAAAACACTTTTTAAGGAAAAATGAATTTGTTGAAAAATGGTCATGGGAAAATGAATTTTGGTGTGTGATTGAACCTTTTTTTGAAAAAAAAAAAAACAAAACAAAAGAGTTGGTTCTTAGTTTTAGGGTAGGGGGTAATCCTTAGATATTAACATCAAGAGATGGCGGAAAATTGCTTTGAGCGAGCAAGTGTGGTGGTGGGATAAATCATCATTTGAAGATTGCATTTTCTATGAAAAATCATTTTCTTTCGGATTTTCCCTAACACAATTATAGACACCAGGCAAAATTTAAATTTATACCCACAATTTTAGTTTTCTTTTTCTGGCTGGATAGGCAAGTCATTTTATAACATGGAAGAAGAGAATGGATATAGCTGAAAACAGAGACCTTTTCTTACCTAAGAAATATGAATGGTGAAGGTTACAAAGAAGAAGACAAATTCAAAACAACTGGAAATACAAGTGTCCTCCCAATCATCTTGAGTTTCTTAAATCCATGGTAGAATGCTTCCCTAAACTTTGCTCCTTGATTAGATAAGTTGATCTTGAAAGTGAACATATAATAAGTAGAATGCTTGTACAATCATCGAGAGGTTCATAATGGATCTGAAATATGAATATCTCCATGTTGGCTCAGCGATCATGTCAAATTAGTGTCAATCTCTCCCAACCCATAATATGTATGAGGGGGCAAATCGAGCTATTTGTCAAGTTCACTCATTTTACTTATATTTCTTTTTCGAGTTTTTGTTCTTTCCACACTTCCAACAAGTATTCATGTTACCACCAGGCCTTCATCCATAGTGTGTACAACTATCGCTTGAGAAAGAATCGATTTGTGAGCAAACCTCTTATGTACAAAATTTCAAGCTTTGTTGCATAATCCTCATGTACCGTGTTGTCCAATACATCCTCTGCAAGAAAAATTACTTAGAATTGCATTTTTCAAATCCATTCCTCCCAATCATCTTCTGTCATGTGTTCAAACTTCCCCTTTGGGCTCGATCTTCCATTAACCTTCTCCACCTCGAACCTTGTGTTCAAACCACCTTTCACAGCCATTCTGAACCGTATGATTTTCCCACGAATTTGATCTCGTCAAAGCTCATAACCAAGCTTTGATACCAGTTGTTGGAACAGTAACAGTTTTGGAATCTGTCCTTACTAATTCAATCAACACAACAAATAGGGAAATTAGCACGTGAGACTCAAATGGTACAAAGAGTTTGTGAGTAGATTTTCTTTTTCATTTAATTAATAAAAATGGATGAAAGGGAATCAATTGTTTTTACAATTCATTCACCAATAATCACCGCATGAGCATGTGCCACCCTCAAACCGATGGAACCGATTGTTATCCCTCACAATTATGGTCCTTGAAGTACATTTGGAAATGAATTTGATTGCGGTGTGACAATCACCACAAACACGCAAATTCTTCATTACTCGAATTGGCCTTTTGGGTGGAAAGCTAATGAGCCCGAAAGCAATTGCTAGCCTCTCGCTATGATAACCAATTGCTTGCTTCTTCTCCTCACCATCCACTTCTCGTAAAACAAAACTCGTGTCAGCAATGTAGCCCACACGCTCCATTTCCTCCCCCAAATCCTCCAATTTCCGATAAATCTCTATCGATTTCGGGTGAGATCTATCTCCAGCAGCAAAGCTATGGACTCTATTGCCTTCTTCTACCCAACTCAATCCAGTTTCCTTCTTCACCCCTCGCTCCTTCAACATTTTTCTGGCCTTCGCTGCCTCCACCCATTTTCCCGCAGCCGCATAAGCATTTGACAACAACACATGTAAGCCCGAGCTCACATTCCCTAATTCAAAGACTTTATCCGCCGCGAAGGCCGCCATCTCCGTGTTCCCATGAATTCGGCACCCAGTTAATAAGGCTCCCCAGACAGACTCTGTTGGTTCTATAGGCATTTCCTTGATAATCGAGAGTGCCTCGTGCAATTTTCCTGCACGACCGAGCAAGTCCACCAAGCAAGCATAGTGTTGAGGCCCGGGCTCGATCCCACGTTCTCTCATCAAGTGAAAGTAGAATTGACCCTTTTCAACCATCCCTGCATGACTACAACCCAAAAGCACACACAAGAAAGTAATAAAATTTGGTCGAATCCTGATGTCTTCCATTTGATCGAATAAGTCAAGAGCTTTGTCCATGTGCCCATGTTGTGCACACGCAATCAACATCGAATTCCATGCTCCAAGATTTCTAATGGGCATCTCATCAAATACCCGATAAGCCCCTTCGATAACTCCACATTTTGAGTACAAAGCAACCAACGAACTACCCACAAAACTCGATGAATCAAAACTTGTTTTCAAGCACAACCCATGTATCTGCTTACCCAATTCGAGAAGAGTTGAATTTCCACAAACCCGAACAACACTCGAGAATGTAAAATCATTAACCTCCAAATCATTCATTAAAGCTTGCTTAAAAAGTCGCAAAGCTTCTTCATCTTCACCCAATTGAGCATACCCATATATCATTCCACTCCAAGAAACCACATTTTTATCCGGCATTTCATCAAACAACCGACGACCATCCTGAATGACTCCACACTTTGCATACATATCGACTAATGAACTCCCAACAAACACATCATAATCAAATCCCATTTTCATCGAAAGACCATGTATTGATTGCCCAATATCCAATCTAGATAGGATTGCGCACGATTTTGTTGCGCTGGGGAAAATATGATCATCGGGTCGAATCCCACAATCGAGCATTCGAGAAAAATATCCAAGTGAGAGTAAAGGGATCTCGTTTTGGGCAAAAGTGGAGATAATGGAGCTCCAAGAGGTGGCGGACTTGTGTGGGGACTCATCGAAAATTTGGCGGGAATCATGGGGACGTTGGCATTTTGAATAGAAGTTGATGAGGTGGTTAGAAAGGAGAGGGATAGTTTGTACGCCGGATTTGATAACGTGCGCATGGAGTTGTTGGCCCTTAGGGAGGGACCTGGCGTGGGTGAAGGAGAGTATAAGATTACATATATTTCGGTAATTTTGCTCAAAACTTGAAGGAATTAGAGGGTTTTGTGAGAAGTTTGTGAGATTGTTTGGAGAAGTTGGTGTCTTTGAGATTGTGAGATTGGTTGGAGTTTGGAGTGTTCTCTTGGGGATTTGAAGGAGCATTAGAACCAACTTAAAATCTTTACTTTGTAAGGAAAATGTTTCTCCATCATATTTTGATTGTAAGCTTGACTTATATCTTCGAACTCTTGTGAGAAACCTTTGACTTTTAAATTTTTAAAAAGATATCTAATGTTTTCAATTTCTTCTATCTTGTTCTTGCGATTTGAAGGTTGCAGATGGAATTTCGACGTTGGGTATAAATAAATAAAAAACCTTATAGGTTCAAGATTACTGGATTTGGGGGAGAAAAAATTAGGATTTTTTAATGTAAAAACTTGAAGATGAGGCATTTAAGTTATTTTTATTAGTCACCAAGGAAACTGAGGTCTAGGGTATGTCATCGATTGGAAGACACTAAAGGGCATAAAAATTCAAACAAAATTAAAAATTAAAAAAAATTCAAGGACTACGAAGTACAATATTGTATAATCGTTAGTAATTCTTTGAATAATCGTGAATTATAGTTGAATTTTTCAAATGATACACAAAACGATTAAAACTTCCATCCAATTCAATTCTTATTAAAAATTCTTGACTGTTTGAATATTTTTGAATCATTAACGATTTATTCTTTTTCCGAATTAATTAAACAAATCAAAAATACATTTTACAAAAAACGTTAAAAACTCAAATTAACCCATATTTTTATACTAAAAAAATTCTATCTCAATATCTCATAATAATATTTTCATTATTCTCTATTTACACTTAAAGGTTTCATCATTAGACGATCACTATTTGTTTATTGTTATCACACTAATCATTGTTTGTTTTCGAATCTCACGATTATCCATCAACAATTAGTTTTTCACTTTTTTTTACGTATCTTATCTCTTCTCAGATTTTTTGAACATGAGTCTTGGTAACTCAATTACTTCAAATAGTATGTGCTTTGCATTATGAAGAATTGTGTTAATAGTATGATTAATCATAAGAAAAAAAATGTCTTTAATTTTATAATTTTTTTTTCTATATATATGTTATTTTACTCTAAATATTAAAATGGAATATGTGAAGGTATCCAAGTGTTATTGATTTATAATAAGACTTTATTGTTTGATACACATGCATAAAAATATCATATGTTCTTAATTACCAAGAATGAGCTTTAAAGATGAAGAGCATTAATGGTGATTTTGAAAATAATAAATCTTTAAAAGATAGGGGAGCTCAAATTATACCCGAACTATTCTCGTATTGCATTTTTACTGTTCTTCTAATTTTTAAATGAACTACTAAACATATATTCCAAATGGCATTTGAATTAATCCCACAACGATCTTTTGCCGTACACCGAATTGCTAACTACTTATGACACAGACAAAGAGAGAACTATGGTGCCAGTCCAGATAGCCCATCTATCAAATGGCACTCCTCTTGTTTTTATTTATTTATTTATGTTTCTTCCATTCAGCCGATAACAGAAACCACTTTATCTGATTTAGATTGTTTGATTGCAAGAAAACATCCTCTCATAAAACTTATTCTTGGAAAGACATGGCAACAAAATCACGAGTAGATCCGAGTTTCCATTCCTTGTATATACCATTAGCACCTGCCATTCTAAGTTTTGAGATTAGTTCAAAATGCTCTTTTCACATAGAAACACTTCTTGAATTGAGTTACCATTTGGCAAATTTATACTTAAAGCGCTTCTGCGTCTGCAGAAAGCCAAAAACAGATCCTCTCTACCCCCCTTCTGACGCTTGAAAGAAATGTGCTGATGAAAATAAAAATTACGCTTATATGTTAATAACTAAACCACCCCTTAATGCTACTTGGTTGTTAAATTGATTACCAAAAGAAGCTATTTCCCAAAAAGCACTTCGCACCATACTATAATTTTGCCACTGCTTTTGCTTCCAACACTCTAGCCATTCTTTCCAAAAAAAGAAAAAAAAAGTCTCACAATTGGCAATTTTCTTGGTTGAACAAAGCATGTTGTACAGTCAAGTGAGCATCTGCAACTTCTGAATATGCTAATTTTGCCAAACTTGAATCATTAGGTAGGTACTTTTAAGACTCATTTTATAAGAAAATAATCAGTGGAAGGGCAGACAGTTCAAGTGTTTCTACATTATATATCTAAAAGATGATTAAATGTCACTATACCGCTGTACCATTTCCTTCATTCAAAATAAGTTTATTGGGTAGATCCAACCAACGCTGGAGAAATATAAGATCACACCAGATAATGGAACCAACCTCTTCAAACCCTGTCTGCATCATTTGCCTATCATTAGCATTTAATTCGGTCTTGCTCTATAATCGAAGTCAAGTAGTTGGCATATAAGTGCAAGGCTTGTAAACATGCAAGCACTAATACTTACAAGAATGGGATGGTGTTACTGTTACTGTTACTGGGTTCGCATCCTGCTACTCTCAGCAGCCCTCACTTGGAAGAAGTAAGGATGGGCCTGCACCAAAAATAGAAGACAACTGATATCAGATTTAGCATTCTCAAGATTCTAATGGTTCTCTGAAAAAGTTTTCGCATCATCAGTTTCGGAGCCAGTAAAACAAAGGTAGAAATGCAGGGCATGACAAGAAGGCTACCACGCATTAAAGGAAAAAAAACCACATTTGCCCATTAATGAAGAGTTTAAAAAAGTAATCCAACAAGTGATGATTGAGCAGAAACGATCACTGAATTACTCTATATAGGACCGTTACAGTCGAAGACTTAAAAATACACCACTCATCCACATTTTTCCTTACTATCTACGGTAAAATCCTAATTCCTGGCATTGGAAAATTGGAACCTCAAAGTAGGTGAAATGCACTATTTTTATTATTATTATTATTATTCAAGTTTAGTCCATAAGACGTTTCTACCCCTTTATCTTAAAAGTTTTTCTTTAAACCTTCTCTTCTGTACAAATGACTTCATTTTGGCTGCATTAGTTTATGTAACCTATAAGATTATTGATGTCCCATTTTCAAGTCACGAAACATTGCAACACATGCTAAACATACATAGACATGATGTAATTATATCACAACAAGATGTCAACTGTCAAGAATATAAAAGAATAAAAATATTACTATATCTAGAGAAGATAAAACTAGATTATCATCAACGACCACAAAGGAATTATAAGTAGTGAAAAATACAAAAAAGGAAAGATTTATTTATGATTACCATGGCTTCTCTTGCTGTCAATCTATCCTGATGATCATATCGAAGAAGTTTATCAAGAAAATCAATGGCCTGCACATTCCACAAGTCAAATAACCATCTGAAGCATAATGTATTGGGCAATAAATCAAACAGTCCAAATGTTTTCCAGAAAATATGTGAGAGAAATGACCTCAGGAGAAACTAGATGCTGATTATCCACATTAATAAATTTTGACCATGGCTTCCTGCTGTGCCTGCATAAGATTTAACCAAACACATCAATTTGATGACTCGCAGATGATCATTACTTGATCCTTCCTTTCCATCAACAACATTACTTGTTCTTTTCAATTAACTTTTTAATGGAGCAACCCTGGCAAATAAAACTTTTGGATTTTTTATCAGGAAAATTATGTGATCCTTCTATCAACTTCTTTAATGAAGCAACTATGACCTATGTGTGAATTGCAACTTTTACATAACCACTGCTATCCTAATGTTTTGACAAAAAGCAAAACATATTGATATAAGTAGGAAATGGGGATATGATTCCTAATATGCTTATACATATACTGATATGGACACTAGTATGAGAAACAAGGATTCTCAATCTAGAACACGGATACTCATCCAATATCTTGATTCCATAGTTTCTTTTTAGTTTTTAAAGCTAGGTATCATCTTTTCTTCTTTTTATTATATTTTATATTTATTTTGTCGTTGTTGTTGTTGGTGTGTGTGTGTGTGTGGGGGGTTGGGGGGGAGGAAGGGGGTTAACAATGTGACAGATGTACAAACTTTTTTACAATGTTACTTGCTACACATTCACAAAATTGTTAGGAGCTAAACAAATAACAAATTTAAAATAGAAAATGCAAAAATCATAATCTAAAAATATCCATGTAGTATCTGGTATTGGTATTAATATCATATCATGTGGATAAAAGTGTGCTGGGTATAGCGAAATATCCAGGTACCATAGACAGTCACAATCATGGCTTAAAGTTTCGTACCATTTCAGAATGTTTCACTATTTCAGTATCGGACCAAAACAAAATTAACCCATAACATCGGATGTGTCTGCAATGTTTCGGATTTTCTCGGAGAGTTTCCGAGGGACTATAATGGTTTTCCTTCTAACCGAAACATTGCCTCGAGATGGAATTTTAAACTTTGATCACCACTTTTTTGAGTGCTGCAGGACTAGTTGAATACAAGACAATAAATTCACAGTTCATGTCAAACATACCTCCCAACAAGAGCATCAAGCTGTGGATCAAGCTCCAAACGATATTTGTTTAAATATGCATTTAATTCATCTGTTCCAAGTACCTGAAAAAGTGACATTGGATATTAAATTACAATTTACAAGTCATGCAAATAATAAGTGGAAAAGATAATTGTCTCTTTTTACAGAAAGGTATGGAATTAGGTTCGATCAGTCCCTGGTACGAAACAAGAAATTGAAGTTTATTCTAACAGCAAGTTAGAATGCATGAACTTCACTGTTTATTTTTGCCCATGTTTTGAGAGAAGGTACTTTTGAAACACAAGAAGGTGGTTTGAGAAACAAGAGAGAATCGAGAGCATAACCAGGCAATCTTTCCCAAGATACTTAGCCTCTGTCTTCTAATTCTTATGAAATGAATAAACTAGCCAAATGTAGCCTAACATTCTTAATTGGGGTGTAAGAAAGTTGGGTGGAGATAGAAATTACTGGCAGAGCGAATTCTAATGAACAAAATGACCCTAGATGGAAGCAGATAACATGCAAATAAATATGTAAACAAATCTATCAATATCCGAGAATTATCCCTAATAAGATAAGTGAATTATGCAATTAATTACTAATAACTCCAAGACCATATGACTATGAACCATAATAGATATTACCTTCGCAATTTTGACAAGCTGGTCATGGTTGTCATGACCATAAAAGAATGGTTCCTTACGAAATATCTGCAAAAGGTTTTTAAGTAAATGAGCAAAACAAAACAATCAAAATGACCTTTCATGTACTAAAACTATATATAAGTAGACTATATAGCTATTTATGATGGAGGAATTTCTCACCATTCCTGCAAACATGCAACCAAGGCTCCACATATCCAAAGAATAGTCATAGTCTTGCAAATCAACGAGGAGTTCAGGCCCCTTAAAATATCTGGAAAAGGGTGAAATTGTTTAACTTTTGGTCAAATGAACATAACATGTATCCGATCAACATGAGTTAGTAGTCACTTACATGAAGCTTCCATTAACATCAGAAATTCCATCGCTTAGCCCATACAACATCATTAATGCTACCATTTGAGAATATAGAAACAGGTAACCATATTTTGTTTTTGTTTTTCTAGACACATGAACTAATGTTAATGAAATTAAGCGTGGCAGATATATCACAGGTTTTTTGCATTCAGTTTGATCTCTTGGAAAACATCACGCCATCACGGTGGTTTGGGTTTCACTTCCAACAGATGGTTGAGCTAAACAGAGAGGTATAATACATTGGATCCTTTAAGCGACCATATCTTGGAACATATTCCTTCAAATAATATCATGCTGAAGTAAATCAGGAATGAAATTCCAATGTCAATTGATATTTGACTTTTCCATTCAGAACCACCAGTGCAATACAAATGAAGTTCATATATTGGTAGCAATGACACACATCTCATATTTAACAGACCATGTGCATAGCTGCTGACATACAAGCATCCCCAATTTATTTAACTACAAAGGTTATCTGGATAGTAATTCTTTGCAAATCCTTCATAAAAACTAAATCTAACAAGCAAAAAAACACAAGTGCAGCTTATTAGACCATGGCTCCTATATCTTCTCTGTATTATTTTTTCATACGGTTACTTATCTGTATTATTCTATGCGTTGATAGGAAAATTCACAAAGGAATACAAAGTCCCATCCAATCTTGCAGAAAACAAAGCAATAACAGTACTTGAATTTCAATAGATCAAGGAATTTTTAATCCCAACAACATTCCAGCTTTTACTTTGTTAAATTCCTTTATAACAAAAGCAATTACTGAAGGATAAAGTACAGTGGGTTAATTGTTATCTACATTGTTTTACTAAAAAATTACAAAAATATTACATATTTAGAAATAAGTTGAAAAACCCTAGCACAACAAATGCACGTGTCTGCAAAAAACTTTACAATCCAAAAAAAAATATTATATAAATCTATTTTTTGTTGTTCTCATCGAATTTAATCATGAGTTCGAGCGATCAAGCATTTAAGTAAGGCTCTGATATTCTAGGTCTCTCTAATGCTTGTGTCAGTACGCACCGAACACAACCAACCTTGCATATTTGTTAGCCAAGTTACATTTGTTGTGTTATAACGAGTTAGGAGAATGCTTGATCTATATGAGGTGGCGGAAGCAACTCGGAGTGTGTGTTCAAAGCTTAGAACCTTCATTGTAGGGTGGCAGTTGCAATCTTCATCCCCACTGTATGAGGTGGCAGAAGCAACACGGAGGATGTGTTCTCACCTTCACAAACCATATGCTCATATAATAATAATCAATGCAAACTAAAATACAACAGTCACTTACTGTATGGAAATGTGAAGGTGCACAACCAGACTTAATTTTGCTTAAATGATTCAGGGTGTCTACAAAGACCTACCTTGAAGCAACACGGACATTGTATTCCTTGCCAGGATGGTAGAATTCAGCAAGACCCCAGTCTATCAATCGAAGTTTACGCAGCTCGTGGTCTATCATAACATTGTGAGGCTTGACATCTCTGTGCATAATACCTTGCGAGTGGCAGTAATCTAACGCCTGCAATTATAAAAGGAGAACAGTTAAGCTTGCAACACTGCATCCAATACACCTTCAAGACAAGGTTCGCAAACTGAAGTCGTGAACAAATGTATTCCTCTTCCCCTGAAAGGGTTTAGAAGGGGTTGCCTGTGTTTCTTACATGATAGTGCACTGAAGAACATTGGATAAACAGCAATTTTCTAAATTGAAAAAAAAAAATCCATCTCCTAGTATGATGTAACAGACTCCTTATACAGAACCCCCTCTTTTTCTTAGGGAACTTTATTCCAAACTTGCATATTTTTCATATTTCAATGCAACACATACTTGTAAAGCAATTATCCCAGCCAATAAAAAAGCAAATGTTTAGACCTAGCTCCAAGAAAAATCTCTCCTGTTCCATTTTTGTTACAGTTTCATAAATCTCTCACATTTTTTTGCCTGGTTTTAATATGGAAGGAACATTTTAAACTTCCAAGTATTCAACCAGCAGAACTCTGAAACTCATAAAGCATTCCCTACTGTATTCAGAAGCAAATATCCTTGCAGATAAAGCAAATGTTTGGACCTAATTTCTTCAAAAAGAAAAACATTTATCCTATTTCATCTTTTTTATATCAGAATAAGAATACTTTTACTATATCCTCTTTAGTTAAGTTTCATACATGCCACATATCTCCCTTTTTTTTTCTTGATAGGTAAAGGGTTAGTGTTTAGCAAGTGAAGTTGGGTTCAAGGGGGTTTGAACCTAGGGCGTATGAACAACACTCCACACATTTACTGACTTAGCTAAGCTGGCACTTCACAATGCCTCATATCTCCTAACAGGGGTTCTACTCGTCTTAATTTATTTATAACTACAAAATGTTTTCCTCTTTTATATTCATCGTGCTTCTCAAATAAGTAAGTAGTTTTATACAGATAACCTTAAGGATGAACATAATTTTACCCAAATAATAATAATAGAAATAGGAAACTGAATGTGATAAGATGTAGCCTACAATAAACTGGAACAAGAGAAAACCTTGAGAAGCTCATATATGTAGTATCGTATGTCATAATCTGTCAGTGTGGGGTATAAGACTTTAAAATCTGTGCTGTTCACGTATTCAAATATCAGGCTAGGAGTTTTTGAGTGCTGATCTCTGACAATATCCAGAAGCTTCACGATATTTGGCCCCCCGCAAAGGTTCTGAAGTATTTTTATCTCCCTCTTTATCTGAAAAAGGTCAATGAAGGTATACCATTTCAATGTAATAATCTGTACATATAGATGAATGAAAAAATGATATTAAGTAGAAGTTACTGAAGATTCACAGCACAAGAAAATGTTTCTAACTTGCAGGAGTGAAAAGGAGAACATGTTGATAACAGATATCGTTAACAGATCAAAAGAAGCATCACTTCACATGAAAGTGACTTTTGAGCATCCCATTGTTTCTAACTGAGGACAACTTTTAGAGTACATCATCAACCAATGCCTTGAAGCTAGAGCAAACACAATCCGCTTCACATCACTGTTCATGTTCAAGACTCATTCTATTGATGAACTTTCAGTTAAGAGTAATCAATACCATTTTGTTGAAACAAGAAACCACTGTAAGGGTACCCATAGTGAAATTTGGATGGGGGTCAGCTGAATTATATAATTCATGAACCAGGGATTGAAAATAATATGCTGAAGGCAATGGAAATCAAACAAGTAAGTGTTTTGATAATTGTCTTTGTGGAAGATCTGAGAAAAATGCTATCGTATGTTCAAGAGAGGTTGGATATAGAATCAGAATATGAGAACAATGAATTCACTGTTTTTTCCCCAAGAGGATAAGATATATTACCAAAAGAAAAGGAGACCTTCAACAACTCCTCCGAGCAAAGGCAAATGACTATACAACCAAGAGACGGACTGCGATAACATGGATGTAAAAACCAAAAACAATATAAAATCAATACAGTACCGACCTTTGCTGCAAATCCATCCCCTACCATTTAAACCATACTTGGTTTGAACGAAGAATGATCCATATTAACCATAATGAACTCACCACTCTTAAGTGGTTGTAGAGGTTTGGGGCAGACGAGGATAGTTTATGGAGTAGTCACTAGAGAAAAGTTCAAGCAAAAAGATTTGGGTGGGAAAGTGGTGATGCGAGATTATTCTTTGAGAGTGGAGTACGGAAAAATGTCCTTAAAATATGTGATGAGTTCCGTAATAGGATAGTCATTAAGGTGGGGAGGACTATTTTGAGAGGATCATTGGTATGGTAATTCAGCCTTGAAGTCTCAATTTCAAGAGTTGTTAATTTATTTCATCTAAAAAGTTGTTGCTAGTTGGAGATTTTAGGATCTAGTCTGGGGCAGAAAGCGTATTACGATAATGGATTTAGAGGAGGCCTAACAGACTGTGAAATCAAGTCCATAGCAAGCTTAATTAATTGTATCTTTTCCGTCCCTTACCAATCCCGTTGAGGCTGATTGGCACTTCTAGGATAAGAATCAAGGTGGACTCTTTTGGTCAAATCTTTCTATCCATACCTATCTCACCCTTCTTTCTTGAAGTTCCCGGTCTCAATTTTTTAGGCTATAAGAGACCCGTTTAAGGTAGCTTTTTTCATTTGGTCTATTGCATTGGGAAAAGTCTTTGGATAACATCATTTTGGGGACATCACTTTGTTGATCTTTGTGCTCTTTGTAAGACAAGTGGTGAATTTTTCAACCACTTCCTGATTCATTATGCTTTTTGCGCATGTTGTATGGTCCAATTTTTGCTCTCTATGCAATGTTAGTTGGTACTTCCTTAATTCTTTTCTTTTTCTTTTCCAAAGTTAGAAAAATAGGATCTTTTCCTTGAGAGAATGGATCTTACAATGTGTGACACCCTTTCATGTGTCCGGGGGATTTGGAAAGAGAGGAACAACCGAGTATTTTAGGGTAAGGAGCATTCCCTTCATAAGGTCATCATTAGAGTTTTGAGCTCCTTGTATTTTTTGTAGTAAAGATTTTATGGAATTAATGTTTCTTTTTTGTAGGATCCTTTGTTCAGATGAGCCTCTATTTATAAGGAGTGAGGGTGGGGTGGAGTGGTTGTTCTTTTTCTTTATTTCTTTTGTTTTGTTTCTTTTCCTTTGTCCACAAGTCTTCTTGACCTCCTCATTTCTTTTGCCTTCTCTAGGATTTGATAGATAAATAATCTTAGAGAAGGCAAAAGAAATGAGGTCAGAGAAAAAAAAAGAAACATTGAAGGAGTTTATGGATACTGATCAAAGAAAAAAGGAGGTTATGGCTTTATTTACCAACTGAATACCTTATTTTCTATTCAAATAATACCTTTTGAATGACAATGCAACTCTAGCAAATCAAAACAACAAAAGCAATGCCACGTACAGAAAAATTAAAATAAAATTAAAGTTATTGAAATGAAAGGCATACAATATATTAATATTTGTAAAGCTCACCTTCTTTTTCTTAACAGGTTTAAGGATCTTGATGACACACCGCTCAGAGCTGGTGGTGTTTATTCCTTCAAAGACCTCACTGTATTTTCCCCTTCCAACTTTCCGAACCACCTCATAGTCATCCTGATCACTAAATAAAAGAGAGAGAAAAAGTTAGAAATATGCAACTCAAAATTATTACCATCAACCTGAACCAAGAAAATTTTCAATTGGATCATTTTTTTTCTTATTTAAAATTATCTACAATTTAAAATTTTGGGATTTGAAGGTAGAGTTACTATACCAACAGTTTTCCCATAATCGAACCATGTCCTCTCTAACTAGATGCGTAGAATGCATCAATCCTCATAAACCAATGAAGCTTATATTTGACACAAACAATAAGCCAAATTCAAGAAGATTAAGTCAAACAAGGAAAGAAACGTGATTCTTCCTATCTCCAAGCCACTTCGAATCATGAATCACATCGAGGCTTAACCCCTTCTTGATGCTTCTTTTAGAAAAGATCAAAATAAATACAATTTCTTTAATTCCTCATCAGATGAGTGTTAATGGCAGTAATCGATCCTAACAATACTCCAATTGCATTAATCAAGAGTCCAAAACCACTAAAGAACATTTCTTCGTAATTGGAATTAGTTTTCCCCAATTACATCAACCAGATCCCCATTAAAAAAAACCTTCTTAATTACATCAACTGAAATTAGAGCAAGAGGAGCTCGATTGCAATAATTTTATGAGCCTAATTCCAGTTTTTCGATAAATTTAACAACTTTTTAAAAATATCCCAAAACAAATCACTTAAGAACATTTCTTCGTAATTGGGATTAGTTTTCCCCAAATAAATTTCTTAATTACTTCAACAGAGATCCTAGAAATTAGAGGAGCTAACTTAAGATAATTTTATGAACCTAAATCCAGTTTTCGATCTCTCGTACTAAATTAAAAATCTTTTTAAAAAAAATCCAAAACCGATTCACTTGATCTACACTAGAGATTAAAATCAACAATCAAAGAGAGGAAATAAAACAAAGGAGAAGATTAGGATAGTTACCCCCACTGAACGGTGAGAGATTCGTAATCCCAGTACTCTTTAGGGCGATGAACATTAACATCTGTGTAAACTCGAGCTTTGGACATGGCGGCAACTGCGGTGGAATCAACGATCTTGAAGAAGAAGAAGTCGAGATTATTGTTGTTGGTTTCGTTTTTATTATATGAAGCGCAGTGGGAAGAGAGGCGTAGGTTAGGAGGCTGCGCTACAGGCGCATACAAGGCAGCAAACGTGCCCACTAGAAAGAAACGTACTAGTAATAATGAGTCGTGCGTGTCCTTCATGTGCCACTATACACCACTTTCCCTCGTCCGACGACGGCCCTATTATTATAAATTCAAGCTCCTTGGGCTGGGGACTTGGGGCCTGTTTGGATACTAGGAGCAGAACTATTATTCCAAAGAACAGGAGCTGAAGTACTCTATGGAGGAGCTGGAAAAGTAATTCTGTGCAGAAAAGACGTTTGGCAATCAACTCTGTGAAGTACTGGCAGAAGTACTTTTGTGCTGGAAGTCTGTTTGGGAACCATACTGACTTCTCATGACTTATAGAAAAAAGACCAGAATACCCTTATATTATATCAGTTACTGTTTTTTATCTTTTAGTGTCATAATATGCCCTTAAACTATATTGTTTTTGACATTTTAACTATAAATATTAATATAATATAATATAATATAATAAATATTAATATAATATTTTAAATATTAAATATTAATATAATGTGTTTAAATCCATTATACTCAAAAATTAAAAAAAAAAAAATTGACAAACTGTTTTTTACATAATATGACATAATATTAAAAAAAAAATTGACAGACTGTCTTTTAGTGTCATAATATGCCTTCAAACTATATTGTTTTTGACATTTAAACTATAAATATTAATATAATATAATATAATATTTTAAATATTAAATATTAATATAATGTGTTTAAATCCATTATACCCAAAATTTAAAAAAAAATAATATTAATAAATGTTTCTTTCATTTGATTTAAAGGCAAATGAATTAGGAATATTTTCATAGAAAATTAATAAAGTTAAGGGTATTTTGGTAAAACGAACCGTTAGATTTTGACTCCCCGCAAGATGAGTTTTGAGAAATAGGTTTTCTCAACTTCTTCACAAAGAGTAATTTCTTGCTCTTGCGCGGAATAACTCTTCGAAGGAGTTGTTCATCTAAACGCATCCAAACGACTTCTAACTCTCCGCAAGAGTCAGAAGTAGCCAAGGAGTCCTATCCAGACGCCTACTTGGTATCTGGGTCTAGAAAGTGGAGAGGAGAGATACCCAACTACCAAATATCCATCTTTTTTTTTCTTTTCTTTAGAAAGGTACTATTGCCCCACCAATTGTGTGCAATTCTTTGGTGATTTACATAGGAATTGGTGTGGTAATAGCAGCTCTCTTTCTTTATTAAAGAAACTTTTACTATAAAATCTTTTTTAATATTCAGGGAAGAGAAAAAAAAATCACATCGAATCCGAGATGGTGACAAGTGGGGGGTTTATCAGATGGATGAACGCATCACGATGGTTGAGTTTGTGTAATCTAACATTCATAAGTTTACTTAATGGAAGTTTACCCAAAAATGTCACATGCAAATGAAAGATGTACATGATAAGACATAGCTTAAATGGGTTGGACCTAAACCAAATTTGAGTATGTTCATATTCAAATCCGAAATTTTTCTGGACCCAAATTCGACTCGGATTGTAATAGATAAAATCATTTTGCTTTTACTTAATTTGGATCCAATCGAATTTCTTGATTAGGCTCAAGTCGGATAATTACATAATGTTCTACATTTTTTTTATATACTTCTTTCCTAATTGCTATAATATTATATTTTATCATTAGAGTCTTTTTATTTTATATGAATTCATGTGAATTACAGTAGTAGAAGAAGTTTTGAAAAGGGTCAGGATCCCTCAACTCCTAAGAATGACTCATGAATAAAATGCATGATCCCAACCCTTTAAACACAAAATCCAATGATTGAGATTTATGAGAATCTTAATAACATAAATCTCAGATATACTTATCCCGATAATAAATCTCAATCTTTCGATTTTGTATTTAAAGGATTGGGTTCATGAGTCGTTCTTAGGTGTCAATGGATCCCAATGGTTTTCAATATTGGTTTCCATTCTCATCTCAAGTCATTCATCATCACGATCTTGGAAGATTTTTATAAGCATGATTTATATAAATGTATTTAACCCCAAAGAGGTGGCTTAATGGCAATTACGAATCCAATAAGCGAAAAGAGTCCTTAGGGTTGTGCGTTTGATACTCAATATGAGCAATATTTCCTCAGGGCCACCCTCGAGAGCATTCCCTCACTAGCTTGGTGCGTGTGATGCGCAGGCGTTGCATGCCTTTCCTTGGCTCCTCCATCCCCCTTGTCAAAAAAAAAAATTGTATTTTATTTCTCGCTCTTTGACCCGTAGATTGAGGTATTAGGGCCAAAAATTGCTAATGTCATTCTACCAAATTGCATCAAATTATTGGCTCAATGAGCAATTTTCGATGATTCACTATAGATCAACTTGTAGATCACACTGTGTGACTCATGCCCTTTTTAAGGTGCAAAAAATTAGGTTATCTACGATTAATTGCAAACTTGAAAAAGTGCTTGATTTATAGTATCCTCTCCATAAATTATCATGGTTGGTAGTATAGTAGCAATTTTGTTAGGGGGTAAGAAAAAGGCAAATCAACTATTTATAACACAATTATTTATGATAATATTGTAATTTTATTAAAAAAATTATGTATCTCATTTAAATTGTTGAGTAGAAATCACCCAATTAAGTTATCTGAATAATAGAAAAAACTTGAATCAAAGAACATATAGTTTTTAAAGCTTTTTACACATCTTAAAAGGATTCACAGTCCCATCAAAAGTGGCAAATACTGCGTCAAACAATGCCTAATAGAGAGTACAAGAAAACATGAGGTTCATGTCTTTTTTTTTTCTTTTTTTCTTTTTTTCTTTTTTTCTTTTTGCAATGTCAGGTAACACATTTGCTAGTAGAAAGGGTTCCTAAAACACCATGTATAACAAACAAATATATAACATACAATAAGGAAAAATAGCTGAACCTCAAAAATATTTTACAAGCTTGGCAACGGCGGGCTTTAACATGATTGCCTTATCACACCTGCAACCTCAGATCATTCTGCTGCAGCATCAGCACGCGTTCTCTCATACAGACGATAGAACAAAATTGATTTTGACATTTGGGGCTCCCTTTTCAGGGCCGCAATCACATCCTTAACAGAGATAGTTCGTACCACCTTTGGCTGAGGCAGAATGACTGGGTTCCTCCCAAAATTTTTTATGGGCCCTGATATAAACAGACAAAGAAATCAACTTCGCAATAAGTTGCCCATCACAGACCACCAGTTCCAACTAGGAGGTCAGTCTGCCATGGCGACAAACAAACCAATTGGAAGAGCGTAATTACCAAACAAAAAAAATTACCTTCTATACTAATCAAATAACTATAAAAGATACAATAATGCTGAAGTGAGCTCAAGATTGGACCTCACATCGCACACCCTAACGTCAAAGTGTATGGGAACTATAGATGTTTTACTTCGAGATACGAATGAAAAAAGCATCTATGGTTCCTATCCCCTTTCACATCAAGATGTGCGATATGAGGTCCAATCTTGAGGTCACTCCAGCACGACTCTAGAAGATATGAACATCAACTCAAACTAGATGATTGGTCCATAATTTTCTTTAGTTATGGATGGTTATATTCATCTGATTGTACTATTTCTGGAGATCTGCATACAACCATAGAGTGCACTGCTCCCTTCTGCAGAGGCATGCGCACACAATATAAATGTAGGAGGCATGCAATATCAGGCTGTTGGCAGCATAGTCACCAAATTCTCTGGCTTATCATAAAAGTCGCGATTAAATCATGACCTTTTAGTTTCACTGATTTAATGACGACTTTTCAATAAGAAATGATTTTTGCAAATTTCGCAATTAAATCATGAACTTCACAAGCTTTGAGATTAAATCAGGAAAAAATAAAGATGACTTATGCACTACTAAAAAGATACGACCGTGATGAAGATGATGGTAACCAATGGTGGTGCAAGTGAGGATAGCATTCATTTTGATGGTTTTTACCGGTACAATATAATCCTCGAACATGTTGTAAACCTATGGTTATTTGTTGGGGATGATGGATGATATCAATATAGTGTTCGGTGAGAATTGATGAAATAATATGAGATTTGATGACATAATGTGATAACACCACCTGTTTGGAATAATTACACAAACCTCAATCATAACTCGATTTTTTCCCGATTTAGTTCTTTTTTTCGATTTTATCGGATTTTTCTATTTTTTCTATGTTGCCGACTTATTACCAAACCCCGACTTGGTGATTATGGTTGGCACTTGGCAGGGCATCCTCGAGGCCTAACAAAACTGAAACTCAAATTTCCCCAACTCATTTACAATGTTCCAACTCAAAAATGGGAGACTCTGAGTCAACTACCTCATACAAGTTGACTTGGGAATATCTGGGAGTAAGTTTCTGAAATCAAAGGATTGAGCCCTTAATATAGGATCCTGTATGGAAGCTTAGATCCCAACCCTTTATATAAGATCATGTATGGAAAGAGAGATTTTCCAAAGAAAATTTTGCTAAGCTTCCACACTAGGCCTCAATAGTGCTTAGTGTCACAGCCACTAGATTAAGTTTCAATTTCTATCCCGAATTACATATTCAAGGAGACATGAAAATTAAAATTCTGAATCACAAACAGTTCAAATCACAGTTACCTGAAGCACCAGCAGTAGCAGAGGACCCTCTGTTTTCAGTGTCTTGATTATCCCTTGCAGATCTTCCGGAGGTTGACGAAGGCCTACGGCTCGCATCTTTACTTAACTGAGCAGAAGATGCTGCATCCATCCCCCCTTCACGTTTCTGCCGGGCTTGCTCAGCCATGAGTTGCCACTTTGAAAGCATATCATCCCCTCCAACAGCAACTCGAGCAGCAACATTTGCTGCCGTCGTCCGCATCTTATCATCCTCCTCTTTGTTTGCCTGCAAATGTAGGACAAAGTTCGAAAGTAAAAGAAAATTCCTCTATTCAAGTAGCACATGAATGCATCTGTTGGGAACCATCCAATTGGTGAAGCGTATCTTGAATAGGGTATATAACCACAAAATAATACCAATTTTCTAGCCACGTACTTAATAGTTATTCAAGCTTAAGCTCTAGATAGGCAGGTTAATATCCTCGATACTCTGATCTAGACACCCGATACAAGAGGTGCCCCACCAGTTCAACAGACTTGCATTGACATGTTCAAGGATCACGAGTACAAGATGAGGTCAGAGGACGATGGGCCTTACGTAGGCCATATATCTTCTTTTTTATGGGGAACATGCATTTCAATTGACAGATACCTTAAGTGTCTTTAAACGACCTTCATCCTTGTCCTTCTCACCATCAGCTCCAGGATTACCCTCAGCCTGCACTCACATTTTGAAACCACAGTTAGCTTTTGTACCTTCACTTATTAGTTGCTTTATGAACATGCCCAACAAATTTGTGAATCATAAGAAAAGATGGCTGCTTTTCGAAGGGCTCAGAAAAGGATAAAAAGGTTAAGATGTCGGAACTCCTGTAAAGTCTGAAATTATTATGATAAATTGATTATATAAAAAATGTGGTTGAATGAAACAGATTGAAGGTTAAAAAAACTCATAATGAAAACTATAATACAAATTAGGGGTCACATTAAGTAACAATATTGAACGGGGCCAAAAAGCATATCTTAGTGCCTTAGTGATTTAGAAGGTATACCTATAGTTTTCTTGAGAATTACAGGCTTCCATGTCATTAGCAAGTCATTCAGTACCAATACCATGGAGACCCAATATGTTAGGGACTACAGTGACAAGTGCTGAGAGACTTACTCACCTTTCCATCTATGTGCAAACCAATGGAAACTCACTACGTAGACTATAAAATGCAGATGAAAGCAATTGGAGCTGAAATAACACAAGCACACAATGTTTTTTTAACATGGAAAACCCTTCAATGAGAAGGGAAAAATCACATGACACTGATCCAGTAAAATCTTCCACTATATGAATAATGGGGATGTCCTCTCTAGACAATGCTAGAGGATACAAACATCAAGAGAATAATACTCTTGGATTACAATGCGTACGTCTTCATCTAAAAGTAGATTTCAATAAACGAGAAACACAAACTCTTACCCAGAATGTGATTGCAAATACCTCCAAAAACAAATACATTTGTGGGATGCCAATGGATGCCTTGAACTTGTGGATAAGTCTTCACAAGATCGATAACATGCATTCAAAGTCGTTATCGAATCGACAAGAATCGAGCTTGAAATAAATTAAAAAAGGGTCTATTGACTATGTTGCTACGGAAAATGCAGAGATAAAGAAGACCCAAATGAAACCCTTTCTTTTTTTCGCTTAATGTGTTGGAGAGAGAAAGATGATCATTTAAAGTCTTTTACCAACCACTGTCACTACCTTATAAGAAAGGTTGGAAGGGGAAGAGGCATTTCTCAATCCAAAAAAAAAAAATGGTACCCACCTCATAAGTCACAATGAGGTTGGATGACCCAAGAACAAGTACCTTCAGAACTCTAGTCAGGTGATTCTTGTAAGAGCAACAAAACCAATGTACACATTGATCGTTAAAGCATGAGAATATTCTAGTGGTCAGTAAGTTATGTTTGAAGAATTTCTTTACTTTTCTGCCTCAATTCTTTAAAATTCTCTACTTCAGCTGCACCCACCAAGGCAGACATGGCTGACGTCTTGTGCGGAAACAGAAGTTCTGAGTTTGGACTGGCATTAAGCCTGTGATTTTCAAGTTGAACTTCTGTCTTCTGGCATTAAGACAGAAGTTCTGAACTTTTAGCACTGTTATGTCCCTCTGTTTTGGTAACAGTAAAACTCATCCAAAAAATATAGTCCTATCATGTACTAAAATTCAAAAGTACTAACATTAACTATTCCTCCTAAAGTTAGCAACCTTAAAAACAGAAAGTAAATTAACGTACCCATTATATTATCAAGTGCAACACTACATCATTATAAATTAAAATTTTAGAAGAAAATTGCCATGAGCTGTCTCAAAACTCTAACGAGTGTTAATATATCACCAAATAGTTCACTTTCATACAAATGAATAAAAAATGAAAAACCACATGATTGGTTATCAGAACAAGAAGCAAAAAAATCTAACCTTATATGGGGTATACTGAAATGAACTTGAAAATGAGAAGTTAATAAAACCAACATGTAAAGAAAGCCCATTTGCCATTCAGAGATCTGAAAGCATAATGCAAACTTTCCATATGCATAAATTGGGTATGAAAATAAAAATATAACAGAACTTTTGAACAAGAGATTGGGTCATAAAGTTGAACCAAACCATCACTGACACTCACTTCATTGAGTTTTCGAAGCTTTTCAGCTTCTTCAGCTTGTTTTTTCTCCCACTCCTCCTTAGCCTTTCGGTTCATTGTTAAAATTTGACGTCGAACATCTGAAGTGATAACAGTTCGGTGTCTATCCCTCTCAATATCAACCCTCTACAAAAGTTCAGATGGTCAAGAAATAGAGGATGATAAACCATTCAAGATAATAGAAAAGGTGGATGATAAACCATTCAAGATAGTCGAAAGATGAAACAAAGTCCAGCTTACCCATCAAAAAAATACTAACCTGTTTTGATAGTCTTATTAGATTACTTATCAATCCACGCATTCTCTCCTCCACAGACTGAAAATTCAATTACATAAGAAAACAATAGAAATGCCAAAATGAGAAAGGTAAAAATTGTAAGCTAGCATCTCACCAATGACAAGCAACGTTCCACATCATTGCTTATACTCTTTATACCCCATTTGGACACTATCAAAAACAGAAACCAAGATATTCAACCATGGCATTGACTTTCCTTTTTACCTCCAAGAATAGATGCAGATATCATAAAATTACAAGAAGAATCGGCTTGAAGAAAGGGAAAATGAGTATTAACTGATTTTTGCCAACTTTTGCTTAAGGGGGATTTTCTGCAAAATCAGCCTTTCTTCCTCTTCTTGCACGACCCTTCGAGTTGCTTCTGAAGGTCGACTTTCCTCCTTAGGACCAGATAATAACTGCTCTTCCTCTTCCTGTCAGAAAACAGATCATAGACAGCATTGTGACTTTTGAAGTTGAATTCTCACATCTGTGTCACCTTGGTCGCTAGACAGAATTTTCAACCAAGGTAACAGTTCATAAAGGACAATAAGACAAATAACATACCCTTAGATTAACTCCACTGACAGCGGTAACATCATTGAGTTGTTCGATGCTTTGATCCAGAAAAGCCCCAGATACCTTCTGCTTTTTACTATATGGTACCACAGGAAAAGGTTTACAAAAGAGTTGCTAAAATCAAATAAAATGCATAATAGATCATTATAAAAACAGAATAGTTAGTTCACCTGGCCATGAGTGAGGGAGTCCCAAGTGTATCAAGTGGTTTCTTCTGGCCAATAGAAGGCTTCTTGGGGGGTGTCTTGACATTTGTTCCAACCCCAAGTGGAGTGGTTGTAGATGGAACCTGAGTGTGTATCTGGTATTAGATAGTAGTACCAATAAAATAATATTAGTAAATACCAATTGCATGGATGATGACAAGTTATAAACATGCAAATCCCATTCAAATGAGTTTCCAGTGTCTAGAAACCATGAGGAGAGTATATACAGAACACAAAAAGGATACCCAGTGAAACAAAGTTTGATTCCAAAGAAGGTACACATGACAAGAATGTTATGACCAACTTCATTTGTTAACATGATTTCCTTCCATGAACCATGGTACTAGATCACCACTACAACATCAACAATGTCACGTGATGAAAGATTTAACTGATTTGGACAAGATTAAATTGATTTGGATATGGGTGAACATGTAGATGGATATAGAAACAGACAAATCTTCCTCCCTTGAAGGCTACATATAAATATTACCTTCTAGTTTTTACACTGCATGGTTTGTTTTTTAATAATTACATTAGGACATACAATACTTTCTGCTCCAATCGTATGGTGCAAGAGTTGAGTGAATGAGAAAACCTAGCTAATTTGGAACCACTGAAGAAAAAATAATAGGGAGGCACACAAAGTAAGAAATAAAGAATAAACCGCACCATTATCAATCAAGTTATTGACTACTTCGAAGAAATCTCGAAATTCAAAACTACCCGCTATCCAATAAAGACCAAATCCCAAAACCAACTCACGGAAATAGAAAGGGTGCAAACACTATAATTAAGGACCGATTCATTATCTGAGACAAGGACTCTAGGTTCTTCTTTGGCCAAAAAATAAAGGTCAAAAACAAATCTCTGATTTTGGACAATGCTGGAATAATCAAATTCACAGCCGATATTTATTGACTAGTACACAATTCAAAAGCTAGCCAAAGTCAACTCAACTTAGATTTAGGATCAATTATATGGATTTTTTTTTCTTCTTCTAGTCCAATTTTCCTTCTGTTTTTAAGCTTATCATTATTGAAATCTTAACCCAGAAATTTGGTTCGGTTGAATGAATCCTCTCCATACAATTCTGTTTAAAGCCTTTTTCCCCACCGCCACCTTCTTTTTTTTTCCCTAATAAAACCTTATAGTCAACAATCTAAGAAAAGGAAATGTCAAATGTACAATCTGAAGAGTTTTACAAGCATGTCTAGACCCATTTTGTTATGAGTAAACATCCAGGAGCCTAGAACAGAAGGGAAGAAAACTACCTCATGGTTTAGGTCAAGGTTCCTGGGCAGCTCCTTCAGGTCCAGTGGCATTATTATCATTTGTTGATATTGCAATCGTTTTAATATTTTCATATAATTAAAAAAGAAAGAAAATACCCAACTTACACCACACAATAATCTGACTAAATCCAAAAAGTAAAGATGATAAAATCAAAGTTTACCGGCAGTATAGGGTCCACTGGCGCTGTCATGGAACCAGAAGAAATTTTAGCAGATTGCTTCTCCATAGTTTCATCTTTTAAGGTTCCAGGTGGGCCCGTACTTCCTTGGTCAATCTGCCTCGCACCAAAAGAAGATGAACGCTGCTCTTGAGTCTGATCAATTAGTTCCTGTTTTACATAACCCATTGATGACATGGCACTACTTTTCTGCTCTTTGTTCATTGACTGCCATGACGTTGGATTATGTTGCAAGTTTGAATGGGTTGCCAAGTGAGAAAGGGATCCACCATGCAATCTCTTAGTCTCATTAGTAGAGCTCTGCATTTCAAACTTGGGCACACTCATCATGCTCATAGGCTGCGTTGTATTTCCTGATTGAGTTGAAATCATGCCTTGAGTTTGGGATTTAAGAGAAGTTGCAGCAGCACTGACAGATGGACCAGAATGTGCATGAGCATGATAATTGCTCATTTTGGATCCATACATAGGAAAAGATGTTTGTGGAAGATGTAAATTCTGCTGTTGCTGCTGTTTGTTAAGCCCTCGTAATGGAATTGTGGAGAGCTCCTTTTCTTGGTTGACTGTGCTCATGCTGGAAGAAGACATTTGGCTTAAATGCATACCATGCGAATCTGACTGATGTTCCATCTCTCTAGACTTTTGTGAATCGTTTTCCGTGATCAGAAAGCTTGAATCAGTCTGTACTTGACCCGTTGAAGTAGGAACTTGAGATGAATCCGTAGGAGCCCTGAGGCCCTTCTGATGAAGTTGTGAAAATGAATGGGGATCTGTGAACGGTGGAGGTGTCTGAAACTGGTGGGATCCTGCCTGTGAGTTCCGGGCAGACTGAGCTTTTTGCTGTTATGGCATAAAACACATGCTAGTTCAGAGCATAATAACAAAACACAGCATTTTTGTTTTCTTTTAGAAAAAAAACACTTTTAAAACACGTCCTGTACGTCTGATGATTAAAACGATAAAAAAAAAATGAATTGCATTTTTTTTTTCTTTGAAAAAATTACCCACTTTCTTGGTAGTCTTGTAGTTGTTTGTGATTTTATTCACAAATATTCTTTAATGTGGGATTTGATACATAATAGAATTTGGTGATTCATAAAGGTAGGAATATGATTTGATGATATGGTTTTTCATTTTTTTCAATAGTGTATTATTTTGAACAAAAGATATGTTGATGAGTAAACGTTTTTTTTGCCATCATAACATGTATAATTATGTTTGAGAATATGTTATATTGAAAACATAGAATAAATTAAAATAAATATCTTATGTGTTATTAGATATATACATTTTTCAAAAAAATTAGATATTTTTTATTTTTTATTTTCTATGTTTCATCAGGTTTTTTTCCAGTTTCCTACCAAGTTTTTTTTTCCAAAGTTTTTGCTTGCCGTTTTAAACCCGTGCTCCGATTTTGTGACTATGGTTCAGAGAATGTAATGACATTAAAAATACACGACACCCATGAGTCTACTTGCCTGCAATTGCATTTTGGCTACTGCCTGCCTAAGCATCTGGTCCCCCACAATCTGCCTCATAAGCCTTATAAACCTCTCTCTGTTGATCTCATTTCTCTACAGATAAAAACATCTGATATATTTAAGACAAGACATAATAGAAGCATTTCATTCAAGATCAGCAGCAAAGCCAATTAATGAATCTATGTTAGCTACTCACCCTCAATTTATTAAAAAGTCCTTCAAGCTGCATAGCTCTGTCTTTCTGAAGGTGGGGTATTATTGCAGGAAGCAACATGGCAAATGACACATTTTTACTGACACCTGATGCATTATTTTCTGGGTCTGCTGCAGATGCTTGTTGATTATTCATTCTCTGTAATTTAGGGTACTGATGTGGGTTGTCCGCTGGTGGCCCCATTCTTTCCTTTTCTGGGAAATAAATTGGATTTTGTTCGGGAAACTGGACACCACTTTTTTGAGAAAACTGGAGGGGATTGTGTTCTGCCTGCCATTGTAGCTGCTGATCATCTTTCGGCTGCAATGGAAGCTGACTGTGTTCCTGTGAGGAACCAATTTGCTGCTGCCCATTCTCAGCACCAGATCCATTTTGTATCAACTCCATTTTGGATGAAAGCTGCTCCTGCGACTGCGAGTTCTTTTGTTCTTGTTGATTTTGACAGGTGTTATTTTCTTCCTGGCTGGAATTTTGCCATTGTGAAATCAACTGATTTGATGAAGGGTTATTTCCATGGGACAATGCTCCTACATTTCAGGTTGGCACATCATAATGGAGACAATTGAGTCAAGCAACCCCTATGTGAAATCTACACCGAAATCAAGCAGAAAGAGCATGTAGAAAACAAAAAAAATACTATAATTTTTTTTTTTTTGTAAGTATAAATGTATTGCAAGCAAAAATAAATTACAAAGGGCAGTCAATGTGACCAACCTGAAAAACAAGAGAGAAAACAAACTGGAGAACAAAGACTTCCACCTAAAACAAATTCTTCAAAAAAATACTCCCTTACTATTCCAAAATAATTTGCTCCGAAAAAATAACAACCCAAATACTATAACAAAAAATAAATAAATAAATACTATAATCATCTATGTATTGCCCCAAATACTAGCACCGGTAATAAGGTAAAGACGTCTTAATTAAAAATAAATAAATAAAATCGGTCATTCATAAGATGATTGCGAAGAAGTTGAAGAATAGAAAGTGAATAGTAGATGGAGAGAAAAGATGAACCCATACAAATTCTAAGCATAATAAGATGCCCAACACTTTTTGAAATGGTATAAAGATACAATAATAAAATACATCAATAACTAACCTACCCTTATATTAGAAATCAGAATACTCTTACTCAAGTGGATGCATAGATGTTAATCATACCAGCTTGACCAAAATGATACATCTATTTCTTCCAAGTGTTCTCTATAAATATGTAACACACCAATCCCAGGCGTCAAAGAAGGGTTTCTCCTAACCACATCTCTTAGAAAGTAACACATCTTTATGTGATTAGTTGGTCTTTTTTTTGAGCGGGTATCTGTACTAGGGGTGTCAATGTGTCAGTTCTGGTTCAGTTCCACATATACCCAGATTTCAGATACAACAAAATGGACACAAGACGATCATTAGACACTATTAGAAGTTTAGACTTGAGTTCATCTGGCCAGGGATTCGATCCAGCCATCAGTGACCCTACAGCTACCTTACTTTACCACTTGAAACCTAAAAAACCTCCGTTTCGGTGCTCATCAGCTTCAATTCCAGGTATGATATCCTTGGAACCAGAACCAACTCTACAAATACTTGACACCCAACGGATACCCATCAAGACAGACAAATATTTTTAATGAGGGAAAAATATGAGTACCTGATAAAATAGATAATTCTTTTTAAATGTAAAAAAATCTAATTTGTAATTTCTTAATTGAGAGTTAATATCAACAATGAATTCTTCAAGAAAATCAAACTTTTGATAAGAAAATCTTAGAAAACTATGATATGGAGCATTTATTTGTTGCTGAAATTGAATAAGAATGTGAAAAATGAATAGACATTCACGTAGAGAGAAGGTAAAAAAATAAATGAATAAAGACGTCACATTCTCTTCATATTTAAGTTTTAGTTAAAGTACATTTACTTCAAGATATCTAATGGTTAGTATTTAATCAAACTACTAATTTTTAATACAAATGTTATAAATAAATTAAATTTACTACTTCCATACCTGAAGGAGAACCGATTCTTATTGGGAGATCTCTTAAGACGACTACCCAAAACACGAAACCTAAAATGATTGGCTCCATGATGGTAGACCCAAAACTGACTAATTGGTTTCAGGTACATCCGTTTATTGGGTACCCATTGGCACCCTCAATTTGTACAAGAAAATAAGCACACAAAAAATAAAAATACAAAACACATAAAGGAATTCTAGTGGCCACAGCAAAATGGGTACATAACCTAAGGGGTGCAAATAGAGAGGAGACTGTAACTCACTCTGATTCTATAAATAGGAAAATGTAATAATTTGAACAAGTATTTGTTTTAATATAATCCAATATGTTCTCCGGATAAAAGACATACCATTATCGGACTCCGATGGTTGAGAAGAGGATGCATCTCCCTCAATATCTCTGTTTAGGGCAGCTGTGAACGCCTCCACGTCTGCCCCAGAATGTATAGTTTCGTCCTGAAAATATAGAAAAAGTTTAATTCTTGATTTTTTATTTAACAAAAAAAAAAAAAATCAAAATGAGAAGTAAGCAGAACCAAATCAACGATGAAATACGGCCCATTAATAAAATAGATAAAGGAGATTGACAAGTAAAGATAGAAAACCTCATCGTCTTCAAGAAACTTCATGATGGAAGGATCCATGAGAGAGAATTTCTGAAAGCTAGGGCACAAGTATGGAAAGAAAGCAAGAGGATTAGTGATTATTGGATGAAGGAATCATGGATAATTCGATTAAGAAAATATCAATTTTTATAGGGAATTAAAGGATCAAATTCATAGAATTTCTTCCTTGAAATCAGATTATGAGGAGATTAAATTTTTTTTTGCGAAAGTGAGAGTTTTATACGTAAGGGTGCACAGAGCTTATATAAGGATGCCCAACAGCACAAGAGCATGGTTTTCAAACCCGGTTTCCCGTGTCATGAGACGTAGAAGACCCGGACGAGTCAAATAGAAACCGGCCCTCCTTTGTAACCGTAAAATTTTGGGTGATTTAGACTTGCACCCTAAGTTTTTGTCAATATTATAAATACCCTCGTTTTCAAATTGATACCATGCCCCCTGACCTGGGTCTTCTGTGAGAGACGTGTATAAATGACTAAAATACCAAAATCACTCATCTTCAACCTTAGGTCCACTAGCTTAACAAAAGTCTATCTTCTTCAATCTTCAAATTGAAAAACCTCACGTTTAGCTAATTTTTCATCATCTTCAATCTCAGGGTGAATTTTTATTTTCTTTTCAACCTTAGGGTTTTGAAGAAGTAGAAGATCGATGGACTTCTTCTAGGTAGAAAATTCAAGGGTTTCTTCTTAGACATTGAAATATATTGGAAATGATCGATTGAAATAATTTATCCTAGGATTATTTATTTATTTATTATTATTATTATTATTTATTTTATTTTTTTGGGTAGAAAAATCAATGATTCTTTATAATACATGGAAGACAATGGATTGAAGAGGAGGTTGAATAAGTTAAAAGCAATTTACTATTAAGCTTGAGAAAACGACAGCTTTTCTAGGTGAGATGGGGTTTTGACTTGATGTTGAAGATAAGGGCATTTATTTCATTTCTAATTATTCTCATAAATAGAACTTGGGTCAATTTGAAAATGTAAGGGATATCTCTAATATTGATGAAAACATAGGGGGCAAGTCTAAATCTACTGAAAATTTTAGGTTTGGTTAACGTGTGCCCTAAGGGCACATGTTAAGATGCCTTTAAAACATTTTGGAAATAAGCATTGAAGAAAAAAAACTGAGGGTACTTTAAGTAGGGCTGGCAATGGATGGGTTTGACATGGAATCAGTACCAAACCAATATCGATCCGAAACATTTGCTTTATGATCCAAATCTTGATCAAATCCATAAATCTATGAATCGAATCTAATTCGATCCGATCCAAGTACCATCATTTTTTTTTCTTCAAGAAATTAGGATTTGAGGAAGAAAAGGTTGAAGGTGGGTTTTGGGGTAAAGATGGGTTTATATCATAATATTGGGATCGGATCTTTATCGGATTGGGTTGGGGTTGACCAAAACCTATCCAAAAAATTATCGGTTCTATAGTTTCCAAACCGAATCCGATCCAAAAATCTCATATTTAGATCTGAATCCTATTTTTTTTCGGATCGGATATGGGATCAAACCGAATCATCACTCATCTTAATTTTAAGTAGTAAAATAAGTTCTGAAGGTGTATAATGCATTTTATATGGGTAATTAATTTACAAAAAAAAAAAAAAAAAATCACAAATAATTGAGGTTGAAAAATCAGGGGTTCTTGATGTTGAAAAATCCAGGATTTTCTATATTTTTTAATATAATGGGTTCTTGAGATTGAAAATCAAGGTTTTTTTATTTTTTTATTTTTTTATTTTTTATTTTTTTATTATTATTATTATTATTATTATTATTATTATTATGATGATGAATATTAGGAAGAATGGAGGTTTCTTGAGGGTTTTTTTTTTTTTTTTTTGTTGCAAATGCTGAAGACGATGAGTTCTTGAGGTTGAAAAATCGACATTTTTTTTTTTTAAATATTAAAAAGATAATGGTTTTATGAGAATTGAAAATCAAGGGGTTTATCCCAATAGGTTGAAAAAACAAGGATTTTGCCCAATAATGGAATTCCCCCACCACCCCACACACACTTGAAGTGGATGGATCTCCATTTTGTGCCTGAATACAATGAAATTCGAGTTCGACACACTGTTCATTTTAATTCCCAAAACATGTCTCCTTCATTTTGGTAACCTAGGAATTTGTGAGTAAGCCAGTTTTAATATCTACGAATTCATATATATACATGTACAGTCCGTGATTATAAAAGTGACGAATTCACTCAAAATACATGTTTTGGGAATAACAATGAACAGTGTAGTGGAATCGAAATTTGGACATAAGTTGCACATGCTTTGGGAAAAATCCCTTAAAGATTAAAGGGTCCCGTTCCCCACCCTAAGCTTTACCCTACACTTTAACAAACGTGTTTTGTCTTACATGGGTTAGAAGGTTTGGAATAGGCTGATTTTTGGTGATGATGATCTCTATGGTGAGGAGATCATCCTCACCAAAAATCTGCCCATTCCAAAACTTCTAACCCTATCAAAAATGATTTACAAAAAATGGACGGTTCACGATTTTTCAACTTGTAAACATGGGGCTAAAAATTTCGGAATGAGCTGATTTTTGGTGAGGATGATCTTCTAATCATAGAGATCATCCTCACCAAAAATCAGCCCATTCCAAAACTTCTAACCCATGTAAGACAAAACACGTTTGTTAAAGTGTAGGGTAAAGCTTAGGGTGTTGAACATTTCCCAAGATTAAAACACTCGTCAAACATTGACAAGTTTTGACCCAACATTACAACACTTGTTCAAACAATTTCAATGGTTGTTTACAATTATGATTAGGCCGTATAAAAAAAAACAACAACAACAACAAAGAGAGAAAGCTTCTAAATTTGCTAGATACAGATCTAATTGGATTCATCAATCTAACTCCAACCCGATCCAATATGATATGTATTCTTCTCAATCCGATCCAATCCAAAAAATCAATATATTTGGATTGATCCTATTCTAACCCAATTAATTTAATAAAAGTATATAAAATATAATGTAAATGGTAAATATGAATTTACATCATTAATATTTCCAACTCATTATAAGATTAGGTCCCTATCAAATCAGGTGATCCAAAATCGATCCAATCTTATCAAATCAAGAGGTGGTAAATCCAAAACTAAAATAATAGTGCAAAGACGGTCCCTTCAAAATTTTGGAACGGGTTGGTGCTTCAAAGTTTTTTCCTTTAATACACAAGTTAACAAGACCCAAAATCTTTTATAAGCCAATATAAATCATAATTATCAGTTAATTAGTTAAGGATAATAAAGGTGTAGTTGAGAAAGTGTGCCTCGTTTCCATCAAGTGGGGTCCTCTAAAGAGAACAATGTGAGCCCATGGTTCAGGCTTTTTTTCGCAAACCCAAATGACCCCACCACATTACCCCATACGGATGCACCTTGTCCATCTTGCACCGGCAACGCGTGCTTATGTGTCGGCCCCCCATCTCTCTCTCTCTCTCTCTCTCTGTGAGTTTGAGAATCCAAAATAAATTAAAAAATGGACCAACATGTGATCCAACTTGATAACTATGAGCAGACATGGATTTCGTTTTCATTTTGCTTTTGTTTCTTTCTTTTATTTTAGAACCTTACAGACATTTTTAAATCAAATATATTTCTTCCCATTTAATGGTCTTTGTAAACATGTCTTCCATAAAGTTTGTATATGTGAGTGTGACCAACTCTACCTCCACATGTAGAATAGGTGGTCCACTCATCTCGTCCATTTGTTAAGTCATAGAGATCATATTATTATGATGAAACGATTTGATCATCAAAAATCAATTACGATCATAATTAGAAGGATATGAATTGGGACTTTTTTAAAAGACTCGAGATCCAGTACAACGTCCGATGTCTACGTGACATGTTTTTTTTGGAATTTAAAACACTTCGCGCTCCTAACCAAGCCATGCACACAGCCCAATGTGTTTATTCTCCAATCAAACAATGCCAAGTAGACACTTTTCCTATAGATAGGAACAGGACACTGTTTTGGATCGTGACTCTTTCTAGAATCCATTCAATAGTGTCTAACTTTTCGAAGGACCAATTAGTTCTCAAAGATTAATTCCCCATGAGATCCTATCTCTCTTCATTGAAATACAATGATTAGTGTAGTTTATGTAATTGTGACAATGGAAAACATGGTTCTAGACATAATTGAATGGTTACATGACGAGGATTTGTTACCTTAATTTTTTGGGGGTAAGACTTCAATGATGACGAAGTAATGAATGCCACATTGATTACATCATTAATGATCTTAGCAATAAACAATCATGATGGAAATTAAAGGTTGTGATCCCATCATTCAAGTAATCTATCTTTGATATATGATTCATTTAAGATATGGGCTATTCTTGGATTATATGATGATGTGCTCCTCATATTCAATCAAACCTATTGATCAACAATTGGTGGGCTAGATCCTAAAAGAGTGAGAGAAAGATTTAAACGTGGAAACATCTCGATGATAAAAGATTTGACTTTAAACGGAGTGAAATCATGAAATAAGATTCATTTAACTGACCCTAAATTGATAGACCACTGCTTGATATGGCACAACAAACCTTATAACCTTACACCACAATGCATGAACCTTCCTTACTTGCACTTAATATCCAATCAAGTTTTTTACTCTATTGGATAATCTAAGAAATTCCAGACAATCTGATTATTGGACTGTTCCCATTCCCAAGTGCAATCCACCTATTGTACGGTCAAGATCAATGGGTGAGCAATACTCTCTCTCTCTTTGAGATTAAGATGTATAAGATACTTGGACATAATTGAGGAGACAACTGTTAATGGTTATAAAAAAAAATATTGGGTACATGTGATTCAACTTGGCAGGTTAAGCTGTCCATTTGATGATTGTATGGGAGCAGTGTAAGTCTCTCTATTTGATTATTAATAATATAATATAATATAAGTTAGTTTTATAATTTCATATTTTAATATTTATCTAATTTAATTAAATCTCTCTCTCTCTCTTCATGTACCTGTCTGAAGCATCTCTTTCACATACCTTGAATTAGATTGGCTTAGGCACTGAGATTTGTTTGGCATGCCTCACACCCCAAATACAATAATGTTTTTGGTCAGAGAGAGATAGAGAGAGAATCTTAAATTCTTCTTTTTTGAGTTATATTTTATTTGTTATGTTGCTGTATATAATTATTGGGAATGTGAAGGAGTGGTGTTAGTTTTATCTAAGGAAGATGTGGTGGAAGTGGGTTTGAGCAGATAAGTTATTATACCACTTTCCATTGAAAGAGATAGAAAGACTGATCTTCAGAAGTTCAACTTGTTTATCTCTTCTCAGTTATTGGATTCTACAGGTGAGCAAAAAAAAAATCCTTCCTTTTCTTCCCCACTTTTTATTTTGTTTGTTGTGGTGGAAATTTCACAAAAAAAAAAAAAAAACAGATATAGTTTGTGTGTTAGTGTTTTTTTTTTTTTTAATATTTTTTTTTCTTCTAAAAAGCCTCTAATTTTAGAAATGAAATTCTAGAGATCTAAGTATCATGCTCTTAATAACCCAGTTTGTAGTGATGAAACTTTGTTTTATTTTACTTTTTTCATCATAGATTTATATATGTGGGGAGTTTGACATGGTGATCTAAACAAATAATAGAGGTTCAAATATGGGTATTAGTTAGATTTTGATCATGAAAACAACCCAATTTTTGTTTTTAATTATATTCACAGATAAGAACAGAACAGATTTAAACTTCCTGTTTGAACCTGAAACTTCAAGTACCCATATCTGTAATTTGAAATTTTGAAACAAATTGAAATATCCTAATTAATCATACAAAACCACTAAAACAACTAACCATAGAAGATAAGGATTTATAAATATTTGAACTTGGATACATATCTATGAGATTTCATGTTGATAAATTGCATACTTATATTACAAATTCTTAAATATTTCATTACGTAAGCGCTTGATCAATGGGTTCTGATCAGACCTTGATTCACTTCTCCAGGAGTTCTTAATTTGATAACTAAATTCTGAATTTCAAATGTAAATCTAGACATATTTTACATTTTACAGGATATAAAGATTGAAGATTCACATTCAAGGTGTAGTTTTTCTTTGGAAATCGCTTACTGGATAGATCAAAGGCTGGTTTCAATCTTACATAACAAGGTGAATGGAGAGGCTTTTGAATCTGTATGATAAGGAATCCATGAAGATCGCCATGTTAAGGCATGAAGAAACATTCAAAGAACAGGTAATTAATCTGATATTTAGTCCTTTTTTCTTCTACTTCAAGAGTCCGTTAACTAGCCCGAACGATTCTAAGTTTGACGATGATTATGCAGGTGTACGAACTTCATCGTCTGTATCGAATTCAGAAGATGTTAATGAAAAACAATAGGCCCTTCGAACGTCGTCTAGAAAGACGAAATGGGGTTAATTATATTAATGGAGATCAGCAAAATATGCGAAGAAAACTTGACTTGGAACGTCCAGCCGAAGAGTACATCATGGATGAAGATGAAGATGGAATGCTAGAGATCGATGATGAGAGTGATATTGAATTAACATTGGGTCCTACAAAATTTCGACAAAGGAAGAACGACGGGACACCATTAAATTCAGATACCGGACCAAGCTTTTCTTCATCTTCCACAGAATCTAACACCATTAAGAGGACAGACACAAGAGAAGAATTAACAGGCCATGAATGGGGGTTCATCCCAGTACCCAACATGTACCCAAATTTTGAAAATGGAAAAAATGCAGCTTTTGATGTCGAAGAACAATTGAGACAAGAGAGACCAAACCAACCACCTTGGCTTGTCCAAGTTTTGAATCTGAACATGGTGTAAAAGTTATGAGTGAATTTTCCAAAGGTTTAGATTTCTTATGATTCGACTAATCCATGACTGCAGTTATATGTGAAAATTGTCATGTTTGGGTTACAGTTTAATGAGTGTTTTGAGTTTTAAACCAAGTCTAACAGTTCCCTGGCTCTTGAAGCCCAGTATAAAAGTGAGTTTCCATTGACTCCTTGTATGTTTTACCTGAGTTTCTTGTTTTTCTTAAGGCTTTACAAAGTAGCCTCTTTATCTGCTTGAGACTAACCATAAAAAATAGTAGCATTGTTTGTTGTTGGACATGTTCAATGAAGGACAATTACACCCTGTTAGAAGAAACTAGTAGGCATGGGCATCCCCTTTGGGGTTAAAGGGTAAAAGAGGAAATGTGGTAAAGTTAGAGGGGTATTATTGAAAAAGAGGGTAAAAGAGAAAAGATGATAAAATTGGAGGGATATTATTGAAGGGGGGGGGGGGGGGGGAGAGAGAGAGAGAGAGAGAGGAAAGACAATAAAGTTGAAAGGGTAGTGAAGAGAAAAGACAATAAAGTGGGATGCTGTGGACCCTACTCTATTGTAGTTGGAGTGAGATGTTTATATCTACAATTAGAGTGAGACCTACCGTTGTTTTTTATAATATAAATATTCAAGTTGAAGGTCCTAAAAGAATGAGAGAAAGTCCTAAAAGGACGTGGATGGGGATAATGAAAGTAGATATAAACTCATTTATGCTAATAGAAGACTACACTCCGGACAAAGTGGACTGGAGGAACATGATTTGTTTAGCCGATCCCAAGGCTTTGTTGTTGTTGTAACTACCTTGATAACATAATGAGTGTTCCTTATTCTTGATTTTCAACCCATGCAAGGCTTACTTTTCGAGAGAAGCCAAAGATGACAACAAAATGATTGAGATGGAACCATTTTTATTTCATGCACTGCTGGCCTATCCCGAGCACACTACTTTTCAGAGTTGGCTTCTTTCGATGGAAGGACAGGTATGTCAAACACTCATATTATCAGGAGAGACCATGCTTCTTGTTTCGAGCCAGATGCCATGTCTGGGGGCCAAAATGCATCGGGTTGTTCTGGTCGGGTGCACACGATTTCTTCATTTTGTTAACTGCAAAATTACACCTGTTTCCTCTCCCAAAGAATCAAGGCCCCTCATGTATATAAACATGAAAAGAAAGGCTTATTCTTTTAAAACCATCATTTTCTGAATTTTGAAGTTGTATACCACTAAACACATCTGTGTCTGTATCTTTACCTATGTGGATAGAAATGCTCTGAAGGTTCTATAGCTTGAAATGCACTTTTTGTTGTGTGATGATTGATCACAGACATCAAAAAAGCAATACTACAGAGATGTCTCTTCAAGAAAATCATATTTTTCAGAAGTGCTTTTATTCAGAAGTCTTTAATAATTCAGTTTTGCTTTTATCAGGTTTGTACTGGGGGGCTTCAATAAGTTTTTTTTTTTTTTGAAACTCAAGATGACATCTAAATAGGAGACTTTGATTTAGATCCATTTCTTATAAGTACACCTCATTAATGGAAGCAACTCTAAAAATCCATTGAATTTTCTTTAATTTGCCCATCCCCTACTAATACTTTTCAATATGATTTCCCTACGGTAAACATTCAGCAACCTGAAATTATTTTCTTTCAACAGGACTTATGAATACAAATCAAGAGTCAAAATATGTGATAAGCCCTTGATGATGGATTTTTTTTTTTTTTTTTTTTCACCAACTTTGAATTTATAGAAAATTTTGAAACACAATGACAAGTTAATTTACAACAATATTCTTGTAACACAGTAAACAGAAAAACAGACATAGCTACTAGTACTCTTCTCAAGCCTCAAAAGCATAGCAACAGAAACACTATAATCATAATGAACAAATACATAGTGCACACTAATAGAAGACGACTCAGGATATAGAATGTCGTCGATCTCTGCTGGGCTTCATCCGACCTTTGGCATCAGAAGGCTTGAATCCATCAGCACGGAAAGGAGACAGACGCCCAAGTTTTTTCGATACAGAGCTAATAAACGACTTTCGAGGCAATGGGGGCTTATTAGCAGACGGTATAATGCTTCCTGGTGGAGTCCCGCCCGACGGTTTTTCAAATTCTTTTAATCGCATTCGCATTCTCACTAATTCTATTTTCAAGTCCTCGTTTTCTCTTCGTAGGGTCGAGAGTTCATCAGGGACGGGGTGGTAATCAGTAGAGTACAAGTTCACTTTGTCAGGTAGAGATGGAGATTCACCACCAATGAGATTGCCGTTCATGACATCTCTAAGGCGTTGTTGCTCATAGTAAAGCACTTGTACCACAGTCTGCACAGGGAGCCGTTCATTTTGAGCCGCATGAGCGCAAGCCTCCCGTGATAGTTTCTGACAGTCCATTAAGCTGCAAACTTTCTTCCTCTCCATGTCACTCAAGGAAGGATGAGCCTACATGTTGCAAGTGTCAAGGATGAAAGTAAGGGGAGATATCCATGCAAGAAAACAACCTCAGATATAGTTGAGAAAACTGAATACACTGTCAAAATTGTATATTTCTACCTAAGAAATGTTATGGTTTGTGGAGTCTGACGACACAGTGGAGACAAGCGAAGCTCTTGGAAGAAATTTTCCCAAGGGCATTTTGGTAATTTCACTGGTATTATGTAAACTAGTTATGTTTTCCTGGGTTATATATATTTCTATTTTTGGTGAAAGGGTGTAATCTCTAACTGCAAGTTTTTTCTTCATATGTGACCAATGTGGGAATTTTTAAGGATGGTGAAAAGACCGACTATGATTTTGTAGAACTAGATGTTGGGCCAATCATGAACGGCCGAGATGAGGAGGATGAAATAGATGACTAGCAAGACTAAGGGAAGGCAAAATCAGAACTTAAACATTTGGGGGAGCGTCGTGCAACGAAGATCACTATTGGTACCAATGACAAGAAGTGCTCCAAATGCAGGTTGAAGGCTCTAACAAGATGAGGCAAGACGAAAAGAAAGACATGGATAAAAGTTGAGAGAAAGTGTTTGAAGAAGCATGTAAACCAGCCAGCTACTCTGAAAGACCGGTCTGTTGGACGGGAGAACTATGAATATAAGAGGGACATGAGACTTAATTGGGGTATGATGCACCTGAGAGTGGAGGAAAATATACACTCAACAATCCCCCTCACCCATAAGGGTGGAAATAATCGAACCCATGAACTATACGAACCTTGTACTTCGATACCATGTTAACCAACCAAATACCTCAAAAGATCGATCTATTGGAGAAGGGGAGAATTATGAATATAAGAGGGTTACGGGGATTAACTGGGGTATGACACACCCAAGAGTGGAAGAAAATATACACTCAACAATCCCCCTCACCCATAAAAGTGGAAGGAATCAAACACGTGACCTATAAGAACTTAGCGCTCTGATACCATGTTAACCAACCAACTACTCCAAAAGACCAATCTATTGGAGAGGAAAGAACAATGAATGTAGGAGCTTCACAGACTTAACGGGGTATGACACACCCGAGAGTTGAGGAAAATATACACTCAACAAAGCATAATCTCATGGAAGATATATCCCTAGAAGGAGTGAATGGAGGAACAATATTCCTTTAGTTGAATCCAAGTAATTGAGAGAAGGAAAAGTTGATGACGATGACAATGCTGATATTAGATAGAGACCATAGAAGGAACGTCCAAGTTGAAGCTTTCTAAAATAGCAAGAAAAAGACCCAAAAAAAAGTGGGTTTAGGTAGTGAGAGTGGATATGAACATGCTTGCAACAACAGAAGACAGCTTTAGATAGAATAAGGCCTCGATGACGATGACGTGAAGATAAATAAACTAAAGAGATTGTACCTTTAAGTAGATATCTATGGCTCTATACATGCCATCCTCTGTTACTCTTGCTTGTTCTGGGATCAACTCAGCGAGTCCTATAAACCTTGAAACAGATAAGTTACGATCAGAGGCTATTTCAGCAAGATAGCTTTCCATTAGCTTCCCAATCCGCTCCATGTCACTAGTAGGAGGAGACACATAGTCCTCGTCTGCATTGTAGCACAATCGAGTCCCATCCATTTCATATTCAATGTAGTTCATCAAAATCCTTTGTATGGTGTCCAAATCAAACAACATGTCGCCTGTGAAGGAATAAGAAGGAATCAACAGATCATCCAACACTGCTTGTCCTAGTTGCAAGCCCATCCTCTTTTCAAGATCAAGCCGACAAGCAACTGTTGTCTCAAGATATATCGCCGCACGTAGAAGCATAGAAAGGAAGCTAACTGACATAGTATTCTTCTCCCTCGGTAGAAGACTCACAATTGTCTCTAACACAACTCTCTTTTCGTGTTCTTGTGTCGGATCAATTTTCTTCCTTCCCTTACCAAATATTTCCTGCATCAAGTCTTCAAATTAGATACATGAGTACATGACAATGTAGAAATCGAAATAAGTTAGGTTTTAAGGATGGGTTTCTCACCAAACCTCGAAGAGATTTTTGCGCATAAAGCATAAGTATTGGACCAAGAGCATATTGTTTAAATCCTCTCGATATCATTGCCATGATAACCCGTTGAAAGATATCGATTCTAAGAACTATTAAATCTTCAGCCCACCAATCGACAACGGGTTTAGGGAGATTCTCTTGGCTATTCTCATTCCTACCTGTTAAACAGAATTGGCTCTCCTTGCAAACTATATATGCTACGGTGTCTATACATCGGCTCACCAATTTCACCTTCTCTGCAATCGGAAGGAGACTCTCCGATAAATGCAACACGGAGACCGCCCCGGATAGGCTCTTCAGTGCCACTTCATTCAAATAGGCCTCTGTTCTTCCCACTAAATTCCCAACCGAATAGTCCTCCGTCATCTCAAGATACTCTGCAGCGCATCGAAGCATGGCAATGTTATCCGTACTCATCTCAAAATTTATCCCGTAACAGAATTTTGCTGCAAGTTCAAATGCTTCCGCCCCACCAGGAATATTGGGAATTTCAATGACTGAGAGATCAGCGTCGCTTGCTCCCGACACCAATTTTCTGATGTATCCACACTTTGAGACCAATGGGAACTGCAATTTAATTTGCCAATTAATCAAAATTCGATTCTACCCAGTTAATTTAATTCCAGTTTAAGCACAACTACCGATTCTCATGTCAAAACTATGGTTTCTCTATGATCATTGACACTAGAAATTTAAAAGTAGGATCAAGAATTTGAATGTCACCTTGTGCAATGAGAATGAACCTCCACCGGTTTGAACCGTTACATCGCTCGGTATCTCTTGGGAGAAAATCCTGTTTAAATTCAACATGCCATCTTTATAATTTTTTCTTTATTTATAAAAGAAACTATCCATTTTACAAGAACAATTCAAATTCAATCTTTTTTTAAAATTTTGAGAGAAACCTCATTAAAAAGTGAGAAAAAAATATTGGAGAAGAGAAGCAAACCATTCACTAGTTCTCTTCATTGCATTGGTAAGAAGTTGTTTCTTCTTGGAAGACATGGGAACAGTTGTTGGTGCAGTTTCTTCATGATCAAGCTCCACCATGACTTTGATTCAACAATATCTCACCTTTCTCTTAACTTCTTTAGATTGAGCATTTGCCCATAATATGAAGAACAGTGGAGAGATTCATAAATTTTTTTTTTTCTTTCTTATTTTCTTATTTTTTTCTTGTGAGAATTGAGATGAGAGGCTAAGTATGAAACCTTAATGTCTAATCACTTTTGGTTCCAACATCCAAATCATCAAAAACTAAAAGATACATAATTGAATTATCATCTTCATCCCCACAGCCAACCAATCCTTAATTCAGATCATAATTTATTTTTTTTCAAATTACCCTAGTTGCCCACATCTTGGATAAGACGAGTGATTTTATTAGGGGTACTGGAGTCATTTAAAAAAATTAAGTGGGGTACAACAGTGGCAGTTTGGATATTAGAGGTAAGAACTTGGGTAACTGATAGTCTTAGGATGTACATATTGTGTGGTGAGCTGAGAATCTGGCGTTCAATGGCTGTGATTGATTGTTTTTAAGAGTTGGCGGCTCACGTGGGTTACATTATTCCTAGCCACAAAAGTACAAATCACTTTCTCATCCTTTTTATAATTTAGAGGAAACTTAAGGGTTGAGCTTTTCTTATTGTCCATGAAATTAAAAATGGAGAATCACAAGTTACACTATTACAAGTTTTGATGAATCTTACAGATTTGTTAATCATCATTGACTCGATTGTGTCAATTGATGACCCATTCTTGATCATCATCGTTATTGACGAGAGAAAAGAGACTTGAATAGGTTTCTTAGATTCAAAGTGGGCAAAAGTGATTCGATGAAATTACAATGATACTCGTCACCCTTTGTTAATATGAGAGATGAGTTAGATCTTTGATCCTTAAAAAATGAAGCCCATTGTTAAAGTTTTGACAATAACAATAATCTCTCGTGCCATGGACCAATTAGAATAACAAGCTCTTGTTAATGTTATTCGTCTTTTTCTTCTTCTTTTTATTGTAGGGTGCACATTAATTCAATTATATTCTACAAAAATGTCTAACTGTGACCGACAACCTCTTTTTATCAAAATACAAACGATGGTGCATGACAGATAGGGATGTCAATGGACTAGACCTGAGCTTGCATTTTGATCATTTTTGGATGAACCCGGGCCCAATCCTATAATTCAAATTCGTGGACCTTATGTCGAATAGAGCCATAAAAAGAAAAATGGTTGAGCTTGTTAATCAAAAGGAAAGTTTTTTTTATTTCATGCATGTTCTCCATTAATGTTCTCTTTTAGAGGGGAAAAAATGTGGGGGAAAGAAAAAGAAACTGTCCCTCCTCTCCATGTTTCTCTATTTTAATTTTCAAAGATGTGGGGTTGAAGTCAGTTTGATGTGTCTTGTCTTCAATTAATGAAGTATCTAAAGCTCATGGAACGATCGCTATAGTGTCCACCCTTGTTAGTCTACTTGGGATGTCTCTTCACATCAAACACTTCCCCATTGTCTCCTTAATGTTGATTGATCATAAACCAAAGACAAAATAATTCATTAATTGTCAACCTTATCACAGTTTACGTTTAAAGTAGTTGTTGCATCATGGACACAACATTTCCTATCCTTTTCTTTGGCCTAAATGAAACATAGTTTTAAAATCGGAGTCGAAGCTTGGCCAAGTCAAGTCAAATCGATTAGATTTCAATCTAATACGGCCCCAAAACTTGATGGAATCATATTATCGAGTAAACTTGGCAAATCATCAAGTCAACTCATCAACTCGAAAGTGAGTAACGGTGATAAAATTAATTAAACAATAAAGATTACAGACATATAGAGACATACCCTACGAATACCCAATTAAGTTTGAAAAAGAAAAGATTCAATAAAAATTGAGCAATTAAAAATATAAATTATATTAAGATGCATAATTTAAGTTCAATGTTGTTGTTCCTAGACAAGTGAAGGTTAGTAATGCACTTAGTATGTGAATATACGACCATAGATAGCTTTAAATGGTGAAATAGAATTATTGTTGCAAATCACAATATTTAAAATGATGCATAAACACATGATGACAATGATGGTACATGCAAATGTTTGCAACACCAACTAATGAGAAACTTATTTTTAAGAAAAATGTTGAACTGACTTCCTTCGACACTACACTGATCTGACAGTGTGCAGAGAGCGATATAGTTGTTGCCTTGTATCTCGAGGAAAAAATTATAACTCTGCACTCTGCCATGTCAGCACAATGATGAGCTTAATGTCGAATGAAGTCAATTTAGAGAGAAAAAAAAATTAAGATCCCAATATGCATGGAAATTGACAATAAATAGTTTTTCCAATTAAAATTAAAAGAGTCCGACTAGTCTTATTAAGATAGTGAGGAAAAAAATGCCTTACTAAACCTCATCTACCATCAAATAATTTTTCCAACCAAAATTAAAAGAGTCCGACTAGCCTTAATAAGGTAGTGAGGAAAAAAGATCATACTAAGGCTTACAAATCTCGAGGTCTTATTATGGTGGATGAGGCTTAGTAAGCCCTTTTTCCTCACTATCTTAGTAAGAAAAGGGTTTCTCAAACTAAAAACCAACTCTGCTTCAGACACTTCCAAGATCCAATGGAATGTAAGCAAGTATTTTTAGAATGAATCTATTTTCTCTGACCAATTTTCATGAAAATTGATTTTCTAAAGAAAACATTTTCTCCCAAATCATAGATGCCCTTGTAAGGCATTTAGTATAAAAAATAATTACTGTTCCAAAAATTTGACATGAAGCCTAGTTATTCTTTTTCTCATAATCATTTCCAACATATTTCATTCAGTCCAAAAGATCTCTCACATCAGGTACATCATCTGTCCGATCGTAAATCCTAACTACTGGCCTAATGGTTTCCTTGGAGGGAATCATATATTGGTGGAATTCGATCGATTTGGGTCCACACAATCGATTGTAGAATCCAAGGGTCAGATGAGTTTGAATCCTATAAAATACCTTAATGAGTTAGCTTTCAAAATATTTAATCAATTAATAACAAATTATTCTTTTTTTTATGGTTAATTAGTAGGTGGCATGTTCTTTTGCACATGATTTACAAAATCTAGAATTCTTATAAAAGTATAATTGTCTTTATAATTGACTTAGTATAAATAGTTTAAAAGTTTCAAAAAGATATTATAATATGTGCCATTTAATGTGATATGTAGATAAGTTCGTAATTTAAAAAATAATAGATGTGGATGTGATGTAATGTTGGGGTGTTTCTAGAATTTAAAATTTTAGTATCGACAATACTCTACTCCGTCGTCTCTCATTATAATAGTATAAAGATTTTAACATATCCTCTTACCAAAATCTTTGATTTAAACTCAAAATTCCATCGTCTCCAACCTTTAATTAAGTCAAAAACTTCAATTTTTATTTAACAAACTTTAGGTTTTTTTTTTTTTTTTTCCATAAAAAATCCTCCCATTTTACCCTTGATTTATTTGGTAAAGTTCTCTAAAATTAAAAAATAATTTTTTTATTAATTTCTCACATATATTTATACAATAGACGTAATTCTAACTCAAAAAATTAAAATAATAACATGGACATTGTTGTTGCCAGGGGTGAAGCCAAGATTTTCTTGTAGTGGGGGCAAACTATGATTAGTTGTATAGTTGAAGAACTTGAATGATGGGAAAATTATTTGCTCGAAAATACGATTGGAGGGGGTGAAGGTGGGGGGCAAAACTTGGAGGGAAATGAGAGTGTGGGGGAAAATGAGGAGAGAGGTGAGGGAGTGGAGACAAATGGGACATGTAATTAGTTGAAAATATAGGGGTGTCTCCAAGTTTTGTGGGGCAATTGCCCCCACCAGCTCCTTACTAGCTCTGCCCGTGGTTGTTGCCTTGTCTTTCAACCTCTAGATTTGGACAAGACTAAAAGATAAAGGTATTTTGATCATTTTCGTTATGATCATGGTTAAGTGGTATGCCATCAACCCATCAAACACGAGAGTACTATATCCCAATCAGAAGACACATACAAGTTGAATGTTCTAAAGTATTCTAAACAATTGATTGAAATAGTGAAAGTAGAAGGTGTTAATTTAACTAAGTTGGTAAGGCATGTGGAGTGTTGATCCCCTTACATGGATTCAAAATCCGTTAATCCCCACCTCAACCTCTTTTGACACACTAACTCGCATTTGCTTAGAGAAAACGATAAATGAAAATAGTAAAAGTAGATACAAACATGCTTATAATAACAAAAGACATGACTCTAGTGTAAACAAACAAAATAGAATAAAAGAACAAAGATATGTTTTATGGACCCAATTTTTTATAGAAAATCTTTGATAATGATTATTTCTCTCCGTCAAAATCCAAAGAGATTAACAAGAAATAAAAAATTTGAAAATTCTAGCTGCATTATAGAGAGAGAGAGAGAGAGAGAGAGAGAGAGAGAGAAATGATAGCTGAGGAGTGATTATTAGATGCCGACGATGCTTTATTTGGACAAACTTGAGTCACCACCCTCGTGAAATGGTCGGAAGAAGGCGTAAGATTTAGACACCCGTATCGTGCTTACTTATGGAATCTTACTATTGTAATTTGTAACATTTTACATGGAAACATATAAGATTTATTATCATTCATATAGGTACAAGAGTCTTATCAGTCTTACCTGTAAGATTCAATAATACTTGAGATACAAGGATGAAGACAAAGGGGAGAAAACAAGAGAGGAGAAAAGACTTAGGATCTGTTTCTTACCTTCCAAGTACACGAATTGTCGTAAATGCAAATTTATCGACATTTTTTTTTTTCATTCGTAATCATTTGTAGTGGAAAAAAAAAAAGAAAAGAAAAAGTGCTTGATTGCTCCAAAATAGAAAATTTTACAATGGATTCATCCATGCAATGATAGAGGGAGCGGGAGGAGGAGGGTTGAAATCCCACTCCCACACCTCAAATCTTGCTACATAGATCTATCAATTAATGCAATAAAAGAAGAGAGTTACTATTAGCACCCCAACTTTTACTTTTAAACCCTAATTAAAAATTAAGAAAATAAGTAAATGGTTGAAGAATAAGTAAAAGTTGGGATGCTAATAAAAAGTTCTCTCTCATTTTTTTTCTGTTAGATTTCTATTTTTTGGATTTAAGATTGAATATGAGCCTGATCATAATTGTAAACAATTGCTGAAGTTGTTTGAATGAGTGTTATAAGATTTTGTAATGTTGAGATAATAATTTGGGACAAACCTTTGTCATATTTGAATGTTGTGTTTTAATCTTTAATTGAGGTGTGATAAATAATTTGAAAAATTAGAGTATAATAAGTAAAAGCTGGGGTGCTAGTAGCAACTCTTTTAGAAGAAGAACATTTTGTCTTCTTATGATAGATGTATGCGGCAAAGTTTTAGACGTGGTAGTGCGATTTCAGCCATTCTAGCTACTTTATTTGCAAAATTAAAGTTTTTGGTTAAAAAAAAAAGTTTTAGAAATTTGGATCTATGAGTGCTTTGTTTCATGAGAAATTTTTTGCCTACAGCCTTTTTAGGGTGTCCACTGCTGACATGTGCAATCTAACAAGGGTAATTTTGTAAATTTGAGAATACCCTCAATACATGCGGGCTAATGTGACTCGTCGTAGGATCCGGGACCAACTAATTACATTAATTGTTGTTTATACATTTTTCTTGATTCCTTCGTTAATAATCCGAGCCTTAAAAAAAGAGATAAAGAATCCATAAAAAATATATTAATTCCAAACATTGTATCTTTGACTATGAATTTTGATAATACGTTGTTTTTTGCCCATGCTCTAATGTCCCTTTATCTCTTTTGTCCATAGTGAAAAAATAAAAAAATTTCTGATCTTATCACCTTATGACATTTTAAAACAATGGAGTTTGTAGAGGACAAAATTATATGAACCTTAAAAAAAATTTATTTTTCATCATTGAATTTTATTTTTAAATTTGGGTGCTCAGTGGCCGTTCATTTTAAATACGTTGGATCAAGCTTGAAAAATAATATTTTTTTAATATATATATTTTTTCTTGAATATGAATATTTTCATAAAATCTAAAAGACTGTGTTGTTGGATTGTCAATGTGATAATCAATGTGGGCCCAACGACCCTTTTTAAGATTTGAAATTAAAAAATGAATTTGTGGGCAACGGGCAAGAGAAAGCAACTCTCTCTAATGTTGATGTCACTCGCACCACATGTCAAATGTTTATTAGGCTATGAGCAAATACGTCAGGGAACGTTAAGGGCGTGCGCAAAAAACGACGTCATATTATCAGCACTCAAAAAAAAAATATCGAAATTGTCATGTATGAGGATTAAGTTAATAGTCCAACCATATTTTAAAAATATTTATTGAAAGAAATGATACATCCAATTTGATATGTATATTTTCAAAATAGTTAACAATCATATTTTGGGATTTTACTTTTTAAGCCTTCTTGTGAACTTCCAATAAAAGATTATATTTTTTTTGGGTCCCGTTCAACACCCTATGCTTTACCCTACACTTTACCCTACGTGTTTTGTCCTACATGGGTTAGAAGTTTTGGAATAGGCTGATTTATGGTAAGGATGATCTCTATGGTGAGGAGATCATCCTCACAAAAAATCAGCCAATTCCAAAATTTCTAACCCCATAAAAAATGGTTTACAAAAAATGGACGATCCACGATTTTTCAACTTATAAACATGGGGCTAGAAATTTCGGAATGAGCTGATTTTTGATGAGGAGGATCTTCTAACCGTAGAGATCATCCTCACCAAAAATCAGCCCATTCCAAAACTTGTAACCTATATAGGACAAAACACGTTTGGTAAAGCGTAGGGTAAAGTGTAGGGTGTTGAACATTTCTCATTTTTTTTACAATGTTACAAAAATAAAATAATGATAATCAGAACTATATGTTAGGTTTATGTTAAGTTGAAACAGTAGATATCCGATTTGGAAAAAATAAATAACAATCAAAATAGATAGAATAATGCTTAAGTGACCTCAGGTTGGAACTTCATATCGTATTTCTTGGCGTGAAAGTGTATGAGAACCATAGATACTTTTCATCAAGATACGAGTTAAAAGCATTATGGTACCTATCCACTTTCACGTTAAGAAGTGCGATAAGAGGTTCCAACTTGATGTCACTCCAGCATGACTCAAATAGATAAATGACATTTCTAATAAATATTTCAAATTTGTAGTTGGGCAGTAATTTTGAAAAAAAATTGGATTATTATGGTAAAGCATATTCTTTTTGGGTCAAATGTTTAGATGTTTTCATCCATTTTAGAGATATAGGGGATGTGGGTTTTTTTTTTTTTTTTCGGCCTTTGAATAGGCTAGATCAACTCTGACGTTAAGAATTGTGTATTTTTGCCATCATTTGAGGTCATAATTAAAACTCAAGCTTCCAAATCCCTGCAAATGTGGACTTCATCAATTTAGGAAAGAATCAATCAACAATCCTATTTTCTAATTTAGGGGGATTCTCCCTTATCTTGACATGTAATAATCATTTGGTTGACAATCCTTCCAATCTAAGTCTTAGGCGGTGTTTGTTTGCGCTATTTTTCAGTGCTTATTGCTGAAAAAAATTAAATTTAGCACTTTTGTCAAAATAGCGCGTTTGTTTACTTGTGCTTATTGCTGAAAATAAGTGAAAAAAATTCAGCACTATTTTGATGCTGAAAAAAAGTGCTGAAGCGGTAAGCACTTTGCTTTTTTCAACACGGACAAGTATGCCCTTATTCTTAAAAGGATATTACCTCTTATATCCCATGGATAAGTATATAAACACCCCACAAATTAATAAACCCGCACCATAGTTAAATTATTTTATCTTATATGGGTTAAAAGTTTTGGAATGAATTGATTTTTGGTGAGGATGATCTCTACAATGAGGAGATCATCCTCACAAAAAATCAGCACATCTTGAAACTTCTAACCCTATCAAAACAAGTTCAAGAACCGTAAATTGTCCTTTTTTTTTTTTTTGAAAACTATTTTTAATAAGTTAGAAGTTTCAAAATAGACTGATTTTTGGTGAGGATGATCTCTAGACCATATAGATTATCCTCACTAAAAATTTGCTCATTCCAAAAATTTTAACCCATATAAAACAAAATAAAAAATGGCTATAGTGTGGGTTGCCCTTATTAATTCATAGGGTGCTTTTATAATTACATATCTTTCATTTCCATTGAAAATTATTCATCCAAAATTAAGTTCTTTTAAAGTTGATTTCAAATTTTGGTGACTTGTTTGACATTATTATTTTTAATTTGAAATTTGTGGGTTTTTATAAATAGAAATTATTATTTATAAATTGAAGATTTGAGTATTATTTATTATTTAAAAATAAATTGTATTTTAATTTTATAAGAAATAATATATTTTATTGTGTTTGATAATAAATAAGCATTTGAAACATGTAAACAATGTATAATATGATTGTAAGGGTAACAAAGACAATTTATCAATTTCAGTAATGTGTAACAAATATGATTCAGCATCTAAACAAACAACTTTTTCAGCACTTAAATTCAGCGCTTATAAGTTTCAGCGCTTAATGCTATTAAGCACTTATTTTTTTCAGTTTAACAAACAGCACCTTAGTCTTTGCACACGTTCTTTTATCCATAACATTTGATACAGTGAGTTAATGAGAATGCCTATTTCATGTCAACTGTCCTAGTAGACCTCTATCCAAGTTGTTACGATTGGCAGTTTATTTTCTGTTGTTATAAAGACTATTTAGGCAATAAATTTCTTTTTGGAAAAAAGAAAAAACAACAACAACAACAATGAAAAAAATATATTTATTACCACACCAACTTTTACCAATAGCACACCAATTCATATGATACCATTAACAGGCATCTTGGCCAAGTGATTTTTTTGCTCACAGCACCACAATCGCTTGATGTGTTGTTAAAAAAGAGAGAACATTTCCCTTTTCTGCCCATAATGAAAAAGGAAATTTCTTGATCGCATCACCTTTTGGTATTCAAAAACATGATTCAAAGCCACATCATTGTAGAGAATGATGAACTTAAAAAAAAAAAATTTAAGTTCATTTTCACCATTGAATTTTAATTTTAAATTTGAGTGTTCAATATTACAAATCTTTGGATTAAGCTCGAAATAAAATGATTTTTTTTTTATATATTTGAATTTTTTTCATGAAATCTAGAAGGTTGTGGAGTTAGATTGCCAATTGATAATTCATTTTGGCCAAACGACCCTTTTTAAGATTTAAAATCTTAAAATTAATATTTATGGGTAGAGTGCTCGTGGGAAGGGGAGGGAAATTTTCTCTCAACTAATTTTGTCTTTTTGGGCACATGTCATGCACGGTTTACAATCATGTGAACAAAAAAAATACTCCTCATAGATTGCTCTTACTAAAATTTGGTGTGGCAATAGAAACTCTCAAATGAAATTGATTTCGAAATATTGTATACATGAACCATTATATGTTTTTCCTCAAGATACGAGTGAACATACCAAAGGAAAAAAAATGATGGTTCATTGTAGGGGTGCAATCCATAGAACTGAATCAAATCAAAACTGAATATCTTATAAACCTAATTGGAAACAACATATTTTTAATAAATAATAAACATAAAATTTCATGTAATAAATTATTAATTTATTCATAAGAAAATCATTAATTTATCTGTAAAAAGTCCTTAATCTTTGTTTGAATCCTAAAATAACTCATAATGAATTAATATATTTATTTATTTATTATATAAGGCTTTGGTTCTTGATTTGATTCGGTTCTATATAAGTCTTGAATCAAGAATCAAATCAAATTGACCGATTCTCCATTTTCTAAACCTAGAACAAAAGCGCAACCTGTTTCAAACCAAACCGAACCAAAGCAGTCTAAAGCTATTGGTTTGGGTTGATTCTCTATTTGAACCGGACCAAGTGGTAGGAAGTCCGTATATACGGTTCATAAAAAAAAAAAAAAAAAATGTGACAGGTGGCACTAATTCTATATTACACGTGTCAAATAATAATGACGTGAGCAAATATGTCTGCAGCAATTGTTTGTGCGCATTCCTCGATCACGATTCACGACAGGTATTATTATTGTATAGTTCTGAAAAAGAAAAAATAAACCAACGGGAGCGTGGCACGTGTTACCCTTATTGACTCTAATACGCAATCAAATGCAGACACGTAGCTAATTTTTGTCTCCAACATATGCGACACCGAAGGCCGTCGTATAAAAAGGAAACTAACCACCACATGTAAAATATCTCAATGTGATCGTACAATAATAATTCTTGCCACGTGTATGGTCGAAATGATTGACGCGTCGAGAATCCGTCCCAATCGATGAGACAAACTCATTGGATCCGGACAAACTTAACAGCCAAAAACTGACACGTATAGGTTCTCTCTATAAGGTGACCGGGTCATCTGGGAAGCCATAAGAAGGTTTAATTGAGAAAAACAGAGAAGTCTGAAAAGAGGGGGAAAGAGAGACAAAAGAAGAAGAAGAAGAAGCTCTCCTACCTTCGATCGCTGTTTCAGAAACAGAAAGAAATTTCGATAGAGTGTATGGAGTGGTGGGATAAAATGATGCTCCCCATGCGAAGAGTCTGGATGAGCTTCGCTACTCGTCTCGGGATTCGTAACAGCGGTATGTATCATTAGATGATCAAAAACGCCTGTGATCATGCCCTTGCGTTTTCCTTATAGTTTTAAATCCTCTGAGCCTTTTTTTTAATTACTGTTTTACCCTTAAACTTGGGTTAGGCGCCAAAAGATTGATGGGTCCCATCATTTGTTGGGTTAACCCACCAGCCCGTATTCCAGCCCATAAGAGCTGTATGATGGGGTGTTTTTGATTGATGGAAAAAAAAATTTCTTGAAAAATAAATGTCTGGAGAACATGGATTCTTCAATAAAATGCTTGTTTGTGTTTGATTTATTGGGTTTTAGTTTGGGTGGTGGCAGTAATTTTGAGAAAATAATTAGAAAAACATTAGGGTCCATGTGATTGCTGACATTTAGTTTTCTTGGGACTATTAATTCCATGAAAAAGAATTGATAAGGAAAATAAGTTCCGCCATATGAATACACCTAAAAATACAGAGTTGGCTTCTTAGTTTTGGGTGTGGGGATAATTGGAGAGAGACATTTATGAGGTGGGAATACATTTTCCAGAAAAATTGCACACGAAAATGTAGTTTTTTGGGAAAAGTTATTTTCCCCTCCTATTTCCATCTGCAATCATACAAACCCTAGGAATTTTTCAAACAGTAAGGGTTTTACAAATATTTTGTAACCTTATTGTGAAAAATTATTTTCACCTAGTACCCCCAAACCCTTGTTAGCAATTCAGAATACGGCAAAAATTCAATTCATGAAAAATTCAAGTTCTATTTGATTTTGGATTGCAAAAATCCGGTCTAAAATTTGGCCAAAAATTCGATAAATGGAAAATATGTGGCATAAGCTTCATGCGTGTATTATCAGTCTCATTTCAAAAACAAAAAATTCGGCCATATGATAGTGATGGTGATGGTTCGCTTCACTCTCGACATCAACCTACTTTCTCTATATACATAATTCACTCAATATGAGTCACATACTTCAGCAGGATTGTTAAAGGGGGTACAAGAGGGAAGATAGTAAAGTTGAAGCGGTATTATTGAAAAATGGGAAAAAGATGAAAGACAATAAAATTATAAGGGTATTATTGAAAAAAATGGGACAAAGTTGAAGAGATTTTCTTAAAAATGGGTGAGAAAAGGAAAGACAATAAAATTAGAGGTATCCATGAAAAAAGGAAGACGAAAAAAAAGTAAAAGCATTCTTTGAGATACTCTTTATGGGGTATTAATCTTGAGACAAAGAGAGTGGGATCCATTGTTATGTTTTATTATATAGATTGTTATTGTTGAATGAAGTATTAATAAAAATTACGAGAGAATAAAAGTACTCCTTTATCCAATGAGTTGTTCTAGAGTGACATTAAAATTTACATCGTTTCACACATTGCTGACGTGGAGGTGCACATAGAACCATAGATGCTATTCACTCGTATTTTGATGAAAAGCATCTACGGTTCCGTACATACATCCTCGTCAGCAATGTGTGAAACAATGTAAACTTCAATGTCCCTTCAGCATTTTCCTTATCCAATTCCAAGGTGACAATATCTAGTAAATCTAATTCATGATTATTGTGTGGGATTCTTGAAAATCCACACCCCTCAAGATTTGTGCCATGAGTTACTCGTTACCAATCTTCTTCTCTATTAACTTGAAAAAAAATCTCACAATATTTCTTGAGTAAAAATTCAATTACTTGAACATGTTAAATTTTTTTTTCTTCTCTTAATAGATCGTTTACAAGTTTCTAAAATCAGAGTCCAATCCCCATAGTTATGAATGGATAGATAGGATACTAGTTGAAGGTTTTGTACCATTTCAGAATGTTCATACGAGATATTTTGATTTCTGCGAAGATCAAGATGAAACATTGAATGTTTTCGATTGTTTTGATTAAGACTGTATCGGTTAAGGTGACACATGTATAATTGAGGATAAAGCCATAGTATTATCTTCCCCATAGTTATGAATGGATAGATATGATCATTATTTAAAGTTTTGTACCATTTCAAAATATCTCATTTGAGATATTTCAGTTTCAACCAAGATTAGAACCAAACATTGAATGTTTTGATCTAGACTTCCTTACTCCTCATGAAAACATTCCATCGAGATGAGATTTTAAACCTTAAATACCATAGATATATTATTTCTTTTAGATGATCATGAATGTGACCATGCCCATTGCATGGATGTAGTCTTCGTATTGCATGGATAAGATCATGCCTCACCTTCGACATATATAAAAGCTGATTGGTGTTTGAAAACACGCAGGGCTATTGAAGCTAACCCACGACATAAGGAGATGCGAATACGAGGACGTACAGGTGATGTGGGAGATGCTGAAGAAGACAGAAACAGAGACGGCTAAATCCCCCAACAAGAAGGGAAAGAGACCCCTATGGAAGATCTTTATGTGTCCCCGTCTTTGCCATTCCTTTTGATGAGGTTGTTGATGATGATGGTGATGATGATGATCGTGTATGATTCTTCGTAGTTTTATCATCATTCCTTCTAGTGGGTCCATATTGAGGAATCAAGGACGTAGATATGAGATGTAACCTCCCTATCTGTAGATATCAACTTCCATGGATGGATATCATCTTCACATCCTCCTATGTTCAGTCTCTCATCAAATAAAATTTTTGTCCCTGCATCTTTGGTTTTGATCTAATTTAAAAAATTTTGAAAATGGGAAGATCAATAGCAGTAATAACATTAATAAAAGAAAAACTGCCAAATCATGCAAAGACAAGTGTGTCATTTACAAATGGAGCCACTGTTGCAGTATAGCATGGTATGCCTCAATTGTTCCCCATCCTTTCAACAGAGGCCACCTCTTTTTGGGACCCAAATAGGCATTGAGGCGACAGTAAGTCTTCATCGAGCCACTGATTATTTACTGTTAGTGATCACCTTCTTGTACCGAATTCATTTGCGTTTCAAAAGTCTCTAGTTCGATCTAAATCATCTTTTATTTTCGTAAATGGCACTAAAGGATCAAAGGGTTCACATATCTGATGAAGAACATGGTTTCAAGATAATTCTAAATCTTAATGACTATTAGTTCTGATAATATATCTAAGCAACAAAAGTCTTGTGCTTGTTTCTCCAATTGTTTTGTTGTCTTTAATTGGATTTTAAAGACATAAAAAGATAAGAATCAATTACAAAGATTCAGAGAAATGCCCCCTACATTACACATTTTGGACTTCAAAAGAAAATGGATGAAAACCAAAAACTATCAGGACTGGACGATAGCAAAAAAAGATAATGTACTTGAAAACTGAAATTGCTCAAAAGATTAATAAAAACTAACTCATACCCAAAAACAATTAATCTGAGATATCTTCGTTCTACTCCAAGATAAGAGAAATTGACATCTAGATTTAGTCTCAATTGGAGGGGCCAGATGAGGCCAAGACATTTTCCTCTCCTCGATCTACCCTTCTTAGACCTTGCTATATGTTCATAACGGCACAATCAGATTCATATTCGATATCTTATTCATCAATCTCTTAGATTCCTCCACCGACGATTGATCTTCTAACTCTGATTGCGATTTGGAATTTAGACGTTCGCCTTCAAAATTCTCAATTAAGTCCTCCTGGAGAACGTGAAATGGTTTTTATCCTTTAAATTCGATTGGATCCTTGCATGGCCACCAGCCCATTTTACATGCATTTCTCAATTTATGCATTCATATGGAATATATTAATGTTTCTCCGACAGTAATAATCAATTAGAGAAGAGAATAATGACAACATGAACAGGTTATTCAAGATTGGGTTCTCAAAATTGTTAAAGAATCCAACTACAATAAATGGAGATACTCTAAAGCTAAAAAGAAAATTTTATTTGCAAGCAAAACTTAATAATAATGAACAAATAGCAGATACATAAGTTGAAAAAGCCAATTGAACTTTCGTAACGACAAGATTCTTTGTAGTGTAACTTTACATTTTTACCGTATTAACATGCCCCATCCCTAGAACTCAGCATCCCCGATAAGCGTACGAGACCTACTCACAGCGATTAAAAGCTCTCATAGGATTCATTACTTATGTCTCAAGGTCCATAAATTCAACTCATGGTTCCATCCAATACGATCCATTTCCAAGTTATTTTTTTTTTCTTTTCATTTTTCTAATGCACGCGAGCAAAACCTCTCAAGCTGTGAAGGCCAATCTTTACCAAGTAGTTGAGGGTTTAACTCAATTGCAACCCGGAAATCCAACAATGATGCAGAAATGGACTGAACCGATCTTTGCATGTGTTCATGTCCACATCTTGATCTCGCCAGTTCCATACAAGGTCTGATCATCCTATTCAGAAACGCATCCAATCCATTATTCATCAGATTAGCACAATCTACAGAGATGCCAAGTCCCTTCTCCTCCAATTTCCGTTCCAATCTCTTCTTTAAGGACCAGGTATCGGGTAGTTCATAGCTATTGCGACAAGTCTCCGGGTCAAAAGCAGATAGGAAACTACTACGAAGAGATTTGGATGATCCACCCATGTTCATGGAGATGCCTAGTGGAGCCCTAATAGGGCTTCTACTTTGAACGTTTGGGCTACCCGTCACTTGTTCAACTTCTTCTCCATCTTCCACGGAGACAACTTCACCAAGAGGTCTACTACCGAGAGAAGTCAGTTCAATAGCACTTTGATGCTCTTGTGTTCTAGGAGTTGATTCATTGCACACGGTACTACTTTGGGTCTTCCCATGGGGACCGAGAGGACTTGGGCGGTCCCGAAACCTGCGATCTCGAAGATTTGAAGATCTCCCCTTGCGAGGGGATGGAGGAAACAAGTCTCCACATAGTGACTCAAGATTGCTTCTGTGATACCCATTTGCGATTTTAACATTTAGGGAACCTTGTGTTTCGGTTCTTTTTGATGGAGGAGTCTTCGCGAGGCAGGCATTCTTGAGAATTGAACGGATAAATTGGTTGTGAAGAGAGAGATTTTCCCTCCCAATTGTACTGATGCAGAGCTTATTGAATTCGGACTTGGTGAGTTTGAGGTTGAGTAATCTGCCGAGGTGATGGAAGTACTTGTCCGCTTTCTGATGCCCGATCTTCCTGATAATATGGGCTTTGAGCTCTAAGGTGTTGATTCTGGATGATTGCCGAAGATTCGGCATCTTGATTTCTTGAGTTCCTCACAATCATCAAAATGGGCTTCTTATCTTACTAAATCCAGTGGAAAAAATGTTAGTTTCCAAACCCTAGTTTCCATGATCTGTTTTTCTACCAAAACAGACATTTGAGAGGGAGCATTCCACAGCTACTCATGTTCTCAACTTGAACACTTAAGTCTGGAAAAACAAATGGAAAAAATCCAGTTAAGAACTAAGTTTAAAATGTGATCTAAAAAGTTCAATGGATTGACTCAAATCCTACAATTTCCTCCTTCAATAAAAATATAAAAAATTTAAAAAATCAAGCAGAACTGTTTTGTTTCTTCAACTTCTCAAACAAACTGAGAAAATCCAACAAAAATATAAACTTGTAGAGCTTTAATTTGGATTCTAAATGAAACCCTTTTCAAGATTCTGCAGAAAAATAAAACTGGCAAAAGGGATCAAGCATTCAAAGAATAGAAAAAAAAAATGTGAAGTTTTAACTCATCTACTTCGATTTTAACAAAGAAGCACAGATAACCAACAAAAAAAAATTAAATTTTCAGAGATTTTAAACCTTTAATTTGGAATCCAAGTGAAACCCTTTTTCAAGATTCTGCTAAAAAATAAAACCCACAAACGCGATCGAGCATTCAAACATAAAATTAAAAAAGAACTAAAATGAACAAAGAAAAATAAGCAAAATAACTTCTCGAAAAGCAGTTTGAGAAGTTCGATGGATTGATTCAAACCCTAAAATTTCCGCATTTAAAAGAAACAAATTCAAGCAGTACGGCAGTTAAAAGAACTTAAAATATCTACTTCATCTACTTTGATTTCAGGAAACAAACTAAGAGAACCCAACAATAACATAAAATTGCAGAGAATTTAAAACTATAATTTGGATTTTAGATGAAACCCTCTTAAGGCTTTGCAGAAAAAATAAAACCCAATAAAGCGATCAAGCATTCAACAGAGAGAAAAAAATTAAAAGGAAGTAAGAAAACAAGAAAAAACTGACCTGGTTCGATTGATCTTCAGCTTTACTGTTTGTTGAGTCTCGATCACTGCTGGTCTTGCTTTCTTGTGTTCGTGAGAGAGAGAGAGAGAGATTCCGTAGAATACTAGGATGGTTTGAATTAGAAATCTCGAGGAGAATCCAACGATTTGATCAGAGTTTAACAGCAATACAGCTTGGGATTGGAAGTGAACCTTCTAAGTTCTAACCTAGATTGGATGTAGAGTGCAGCTTCCGAGTTCCGAACCTTCTAACGCTTTTGGTCAAAGTCAAACACTTTTTTTATGAAAAATTAGTCAAAATTTTACACCAAACTTTTAGCCGATTGGACAAAAATACCCCTCTTCACATAAAGCCTTGCTCCCTTGTTGAAATTGAACATCCAAGTATGTTTTTTTTTTCTTCTTTCTATTATGAAATCTTTTTTTGTTTTTGTTTTGCGAAGCCTCTTATCTTTCATGGTGGACTCTTGATCTCCTCAATACCTTTACGGCGTTATGATTGGATACTGTGCATGCTTGTTGTCTTCCTTAGATGTGATAGTCATTTCTTAGACTACCTCTCCGAAATTGAATCAAGAATCTGTATCACAAGTCACCATCATAGTATGTCACTATCCTACCATTGAAATTTTATAGGGTAGACATTTGGATGATGCATAGATGGCACAAAGATTGTGCGATCTATCGAATTATCATGAATCATCAATGCAACTAGCAAAGTCCCGTTAACTTGCACGCATGTCAGACTCCTTGGATCATGTTTCAAGATGAGTCAAATGGGGAATCCATTGGCCGATGTCAAGAGCACGTTGATGCAAGGGCATGCCTACAAATGTGTGCTCCATCTCACGATTGTGACAACAATGCCTCCACGAGCATTTTGACAATCTAAACTTGGGTTTCTATCACAATATGCATTGATCAATGCCCTGAATAAAGCAACAAACTAGTTGATTGCCTTTTCGCATCTAATTGAGGTGCATCGCCGCTTCCTATTAGGTTCCCTCCCAATAATTTTAAGCACTTGTTGACTTTTTTTCCGAAGTCCTTTTCAATTTTTCATTGATATACTTATTTGTTATCGTTTTCTGACTAGTATTTAGCTTTGGACAAAATTTACCGCCCCGATTGGAATTGCATTTCCAAACAATCCGATTGGACAACGTTTTGTAATGCGACAAGGTTCGACCACAATGGGACTCCCTGTAGAAATCTAATTTATTGAGAATTCTTGGATGATTATTACATGAATCCTATTAAGGTATTTTTAGAGATTACATCAACCAATAAATTAGAAACTAACCTAATATAGATATATTAATTACCTATAATTCCTAATTTATAATATCTTAATAGATATTACTAAATATTTTATTCTCAATCACCACCTTAATCTTCATTTTATTATGAGATATATTGATAATGATACATTGTATCTCATGCATCATAATATCATACATCTTTTACATCATCCCGCATTTGCATGGTCTTTTGAATAAAGAGTTTGCAATTGACTTAATTGAATAACTCATCTTGATCTCATGAAATACTTGATGATGGATATCCATAAACGTTCAATCAAACTTGATGGTGGTTACCGTCTATCGATGAAGTCCATCACTGTCACATCATGCTCATTTTTGTGTCTGTCGGAGCCAGCGGCTCATTAGATTAGATCTATCATGTTCTCTCCTATTAGCATACAAATAAGGATCGTGCAGTTTAAATACAAAAACTCTCATTGAAGAGATTATAGAATCAAAATCATGACGGATTAACTTGTGAAGTAGGGAGATTTGTAGACACACAGAGAAAGATGGTATTTTTATTGAAAAAAAAAATACTAATAACAGGAACAAAATGATTCAGGTTCGACAATAGCGGTGGTGCCATCACCGAAGAACGACGCACCAAAATCGATATGCTCAGTGGAACTTGAACTTTGATACCATGTAGAAATTTGAATTTTATTGAGATTTCTTGGATGATTATTACATAAATCTTATTAAGGTATTTATAAAGATTACATCAAGAAAGATATTAGAAACTAACCTAATATAAATTTATTAATTACCTATAAATTCCTAATTTAGAACATCTTAATAGATATTACTAAATATTTTATTCTCAATCACAACTTCAACATTTTTTTTATTATGAGATACATTGATAATGTATCTCATGCATCATAATATGATGCATCTTTTACACTCTCACCCTCTCAAGCACCCCCCTAGTAATAGTGAGTGGATCGAAATTAACACAGCTTGGGAATCGGACAACTCTGTCGTTCAAATTGTAGTCGGTAAAAACATCTTTAGCAACAGCCCGAAAAGCCCCATTGTTGATGACTTGATGTTGTGTTCACCTCTAAAATATAAAATTGATTACATTTGAACCTTTGTGGCCCACTTACCTAAAGAACATTCTTTTAGAGATAAATGAAAATTGAATTGTTCCACATTCTGTTTTTCCATATCATGGAGCCCAATCCTTGTAGTTAGTCAAGAAGAAATGGACTTATCAATCTAAATGGATGATTTAGACGAGGACTACATCCATTGTCCTTAAAGTCGAATTCACCATCTCTAATATGATCTTCTTGGTGTAACAAAAATACTTTTAATGCCAAACTTTCAAGATCCAACAATTATATTAATTATCCCATCAATTGTGTGCACTTAGATTTGAGATTGTGTCATGTTTTAAAACTGATGAAATGCCCTTCAAGCTTGATCTATTTTTATAGGTTAATGAATTGCCAACTGAACTTAAGATAATTAAGATATCGTACTAAAATAAGCTCATATTCCGATCTCTATTGAACTTCAACTGCATCGTTTTGATTGATGCTCTTTTTTAAAATGGATTTATTGGCATTCGACTATAAAACTTCTTAATTTATGTGATTTTTCCCTGATTTTTGGGACATCACAAGATTGTACACATAAATTTAACATTTTTATAAAGACGTCGGGAATATTCTTTTAAAAATGGTCCTCTTCCGTGAAGTGGTGGTTGATATACTCTACAAAAGTACTATCTATATTGTATTGAAATATATGCATTGGATGTTACAAAAGGAGTTGTTGAGACACTATCAGCTCTTTCATAATTTATATGTTTAATTTAAATAGTTTAATTAATTAATATGCTATAAGTAAAATTCGGTGTGTCAATAAAAGTTTGACTTCCGTTGTGTGTTGGTAAGTTGGACTTGAACTTGCTACCTCAAAGAAGGGAGATCCTCAGTTTGTCCCTATGTAACCTGGTTCATCGATTTGCTCAGTTCGAAATCAGGTCTGAGGTTCACCACTCTAAATGGAACCCAATTCGCAGGGGTAGGTAGAGAGAATTCGTTTCTAGGTTCACTTTGGTTTCTTAGATCGGTTTGTTTGTGCATATATATAATTCAAGTATACAAGTTATAAGTATAATTTATTCATAAAAAAAAGTTATAAGTATAATGATAACATTAAAAAGTTTTAAGTTAAATAAAAATAAATTAATAAAATAATTCAAATTTTTAGTATGATCAATGAAAAAAATATAATAAATCGGTTTCGTTCGTCGAACTGATAAAAAAATTGTTTGGCTCGTTGAATCAAATTGTTGGGTTCGTCAAACTTTATGCTCTAGTTCAATGAACCAATAATTTGGTTCGTCAAACCCAACCAAAATTTGGTGAGTTCGTAATTCGCTTGATTTTAGGAACCCAATACGAACCATACCATGAACTAGTTTGCTTCGTATTGGTTTGTCGTTCGGACTAGTAGCAATCTATTGGGTAACATAGGTTTGTCTTGACGAATGATACCGAGACGACTCGACTTGTCATCCTCAAAAAGAGGTGAGCTTTTTCCAAGAAGAAGAAGAAAATTGAAGATCTAACCATCGCATTGCGTCTCGTCTTATTCCCATGGCTTAGTTGGTTTGACACATTGCAAAACAACTTTAAGGTCATGGCTTCAAGTCCAACATACACAGAAAAAATATTAATGGAGAGTTCCTGGGTTACGATCCATAGTTCAATTGGTTGACATATTGTAATTCATGTAGATTTGGGTGATGCGTTCAACTCCATTTTATCCACAAAAAAGTAAGAAAAAGATGAGAAAGATTACAAGATACTCAGGATATGAAGTTAAGCAAAAGAGAGTTAATGGCGATCAAAAGCAAAAGCTTACCAAACAGTTGGCAAATAAGAATATCCTATAAGTCTTTTAAAGTTGCAAATATCTAGTGCAATAGAAGCTATAAATCAAGTGATAAAGAACAAGTGAGGTTAAAGAGAATAAGATCCTGAAATGCTTTTAAGATTACTTGTAAGATAATAAAATTCGGGTATTTTAGTAAAGTGGGAATTGGTTAGCTAAAATTATCGTCCCACACGTATTTTTACTATATTTAGCTTGTAGAGGATATTTCCTCTTTGGTGATAATTTTTTTTTTTATATAAAAAACAATTGACTCTAATGTTAAAAATATTCTTGGATTTGTGTCCCTGAATTGTCCATCAGACTCTTCAAGTCATCACTCGGACTTGGATCCAAACATATCTTATAATATTCTTGGGATTTGTGTCCACGCCACATGTCATGATCTTGAATTATTACTATAATAATAATCCACATACACCAATACTTCACAAGTTTCTAGGGATCACCAACCATACATGGAGCACATTAGTCTTTCCAGAACCAAATTTCATTCTTCAGGCCCCCCTCCAGATTATGTTCATCCACAAGAGGGCGAAGAAGCCCCATGCTTTGACAGTAAGATAGAGGTTCGAAGAAGATAGATTAATCAATGTGTGTTTGAAATAACACCATACATACTGATGTCATCAAGCCTTATATAATGTTTCGTATCTTTGACTACGACTCTACGAGTACACCCTTGACTTGTAAAGCATAGTGACCAAATTATTTGATTATTTGAAAAAAATTTCAAAATCCCAACTTTGTAATTATGTTTGATAAATGATATATACATTTTATATTATCTATAAGTAAGAGTACATTTTCATTTTTCCCGATTTTTTTTTCAAAATTTTCAAAATCCCAACTTGTTCGTTGTGCTGTTAAAGGTAATTTTTCAGTGTACCCGACACTTGATTTATGATTAAACCATTAGGAAATTAGTCCATCAGGGAACACGAGTAAGCAGATCATTGTCAAAAATGTCTATAAATGGATAAATACTAAATAGTTCTTATCCACCATATTTTTATTAAATGGAGTAAGGATTTTTGCACTTTAAGAAAATTTGCTTGGATTGTGACTTACGTGGTATGTGTTGAGGTGTTGGAGGAGGGTTTCAATCTTCCACTTTAAGTGCATAAGATCCAAACTCAATATCTTTACTATTATAATGAGAGAAGGCCAAATAGATCAACGTGGTTCGATACCAAAATTTAAACTCCAAAAATGCCCCTATCTTAACATTTAGACTTAATGTGATTAAGATTATTTTGGTCAAAATGTAAAAAATTTCATTCACATGTCCCTAAAAAGAAGATGGAGTACACCTTTGACACTAAAATTTGGATTTCACAAATACCCCTATCTTTACATTTAAACTTAATATAATCAAGGTAATTTTTGTCCAAAACTCAAAAGACTACAATGTAATATCCCTTTTACTTTGTAATCTTCGAAAATCCTGTAACTAACATTTTAAATTATAAATAAACCCTTTTAATACATGTTGGTTTGCACATGCTACCTTGTAGTTTCATATTAACTTGAGAAATATTAGTGTTTAACAAAGGATTGAGAAGGTATGTGCAAAATGGGTGTGATTGATGATTTTTAATTATTTGAGAAATATTCGTGAAAAATGAGAAAAATAATTGAAATTGAGATTGATGATAAATTAGGGATTCTTGTTTATTGCTTGCCCATCCTCAAACTACAACAATCTGAGTGAAAAAATTACATAACTGATTAAGGGAAAAATGGTTCTCAAGTCTTATGCAAGTTTTGAGATGGTCCCAATGAAGAAAGCATTTAGATTTGACTAAATGATAAAGTGATGCGATTGACATGGCATGTGCATAGAACCATAGATCTTTTTTCTTGTGTATCCTGAAGAAAAAGATCTATTGTTCTGTGCACTGCCACATCATCTGAGTCAGTCACCGTGTCAGATTTAGCGCATCAATTTATCGCAACTCTTTAGAGTTTGGAGAGTAAAAAGTCTATGCATAACCCCTTATGAATGAGCATGCATGTGAAGACGTTATCAAACAACATATCCTCTAGAAATTTTATAAGCCTAATATAATAATAAACAACCATAGAAATCGTTTGAACGTGTATTATATTGTTTGGTAATGTTGAGATAATAATTCGAGCCAAATCTTTGTAATGTTTGAATGGTGTGTTTTCATCTTTAACTAGGATGTGATAAATAATTTAAGAAATTAGAATGTAATAGCTAAAATTTGGGGTGTCAATAACATCCCTCTAAAATTAGGGTGAATCCCCACTTCGTGCATTGAATATGGCAAAATTTCGAGTTCGATACATTGCTCATTTTAATTCTTAAAACATGTATATGTCATTTTTAAAACCTTCGAACTCATGAGTTTGTCATTTTTAATATCTACGAATTCATAGACAGACCACTAAATTCATTGATTATAAAAGTGACGAAATCACTCGAAATGCACGTTTTGAGAATTAAAATGAACATTGTATCAAAATTGGAATTTGGACATGAGTTGCACACGTTTTGGAAAAATTCCCTTAACATTGTTATGTTGGTCGACTTGTCCAGTATCAGTTACGAAAATAATGATTGTTGATGATCAATGCTTGGGTGTTGATAGTAATTTAGTTAAGTTAATACAGGCTCTACAACATCAGTAAATTAAATAAAGAACAGAAACTCGAGCGAACCGAGAAGTAACAGTGACGTGTCCAACGGTCAATAACACACATCCCCACAAACTGCTCGTTTTCCACCACACCATGCATTCAATTCTCTTCATCACGCCTCCTCCTTCGGCAACACATCTGAATTGCATTAAATAATGGTTTAAAAGACTGAAGAGCCATCTCATATTCTATCATTCCATTAAAGAAAGGATACAAAAGAGATTTAAAGACTTGAAAGAGAGAGAGAGAGAGAGAGAGGAACATCACCATACTTGTTTTTATTTAGAAAATTCCCGACATGGCTTCTACGGATTTTATGGTGGGCTTTGATTTTGTAGAAGATATCCAGTGACGCAAGAGAGCATCTCTTTTGGTTTCTTTTTCAATAATTTCTCAGGGGTTCATTTATTTAAAGGGGAGTAAGTGAGTGAGTGTTAGTTGTCTCAACTCTAAGCTCTCAACTCTATATAGGATTTTTTTGGGTGGGTTTGTTGTTCTTGGAGAGATATTTGCATGATGAGGGTTTTTGGGTTCTGGGTTTTGTTCCTAATGGTGGGAACAGCTTTCATGTTTCTTTCCTTCACCACCACCACCATCACTAGCAGTAGTTCCTCCTTTCCTGGTACTATATATGTTTTTTCTATGAATAAGTGTTTTTATGATTGTGGAAATTATGGGTATTGTTGTTGTTGTAGGACTTCAATTTAAATGTGTTTTTAGTTGATTTGGTTGGAATTGCTTTGCTCCTTGTTGCTTTTATTCATTTGATTTATTTAATTTGTTGATTTTTGTTTTTTCTTGGTTTGTATTTATGGAGTATTTTGGGTTGAGATCTTGAGGGGATCAATAATGGGTGATGAAAGGTTTTAAGATGTGTTTCTAGACCTAATAAATGTGGTGGCCCATTGTGTTGCTTTACATGCATTTTGGCCAAGATAGATTTTTTTTTTGGTTTATATTGTAGTGGATACCCCCCTTCATTTGAAGAGGAAGATGATGAGAAGAAAGTTAAGCCCTTACATCTTAAGGTCCTAACACACAACCATGATTCGTACCACCGCCCACTCTGTGGTAGCTTTCACTTGTGGGGCTTGAGGTAGCCCTTTTCTTAAGTCACCTTTTCCAAGATTCGAACCAATATGTTGTTTTGGCTCTGATACCATTTGATAAGAACCTAACCAATACACCAAAAACACCTAGGCCATTATAACAATCGTGCTTCAAGTCCATTCGCCTTCCTAAGATAGTCTCGAACTCCACCTCCATGCCCTTGATCCTTGGTTCCTATTTCTGATGTTGTGGTCCAATACCCATGTTATATAATTACCCTTAAGTGAGTTGTAATCATTACTTCGAGTTGATGTTTGAGATGAAAACCCACGAAGTAGAAATTCTATTGAAATTTCGATGCCATCTTTTACTGCAATATCACTACTTGTGGCCTATTTTTTACTGTTATGGTTTGAAAATAATTTTGGTTGAAGGCTTGGGTAGATGTACGCTTTTAAGACTAATTCAACTTGCTCTGAATCTCTTTGTGTAAATGGCATCCTATTAATAATGATGGACCTTCAATGTGGGCTCTTTATCCGAAAACTATATGGCTTGATAGAGAGATTGTACTTCTTAAGAAGATGTGTTCATCGTCATCATCAAAGCCTTGCGTCAAAGATTTGGGTCACTAAATTGAATCCTGTTCCCCCATTTAATTTTGTCTAGAGCCACATCTTCTGTTATTGAAACTGTGTTCATGTCCTCTTTCACCATCTCAGTCCACATTCCTTTAGGCCTTCTTGCTCTTTTAGAACCTTCAATTAGTATAATCCTTCTAACAGGGGGGCCTTAGGAAGATATGTTGATGTTGTAAACTGTCACACCATCCGATTTCTATTTCCTTTATCTACCTTAATCCCCATCTTTTCCCCCTTAGCCCACCTCACACATCCAATACCAACTCATGCCCCAGTTTTGAATTTCATAACTGGGAAACCAAGTTAATTTTCCCCTGCAAGCTGCATGATTGTTCTTTCGGTACAATTTAGCTCCTATTACAAATATGATTACTTCAAATTTTAGCAAACTGAAATTTCTGTTCAATGGGTTGCAAAATGAATCACTGATTAAATGATTCAGAAAAAAAAAATGAATTTTACATAATCAGCCAGATAAAGAACAGGAGGAAATGAGGAAAGACTGAAAGAGTACATGAGATCTGAGATTAACTTTAGGAACATTAAGGCTTTGTATCGAAGCCTAAACAACTATTCTCAAATATATTTCCTTAAATTTTTTTCTAAGCTTTCCATACAGGACCTAGGAATGAAATACTTGCTTAATCATTAAATAACATCATGAATAAATCAAGCAAGAAAATGAGAAAACCCTGTTGTTTTTTATTCCTAATGTCTGGGATTATATTATAATTTTCTGTATTACATGAGGCCTAGCTGTTGTCGACTCAAAAACTGATTCCGAAGCATCCTGGCATAGTTGTATTTTTTTTCCTTTTTTACCAAACCACTCAATGTTGGAACGTAATGGAGTTCTTTGGGATTCTAAAAACCTTAGATTTCACCTCAAATAATCATGAACTACACTAAATGATAAAATTAGTTATAATACCATCAATATATTTTAATTGTCGTCCCACTCAAATACCGAAAAATATTCTGCCTAGCCAAATAAAAAAAATACTGAAACAATTCTTTGCATTTAACACAGATACGACCTTCCCCAGCCATGGGAAGCGTGGGATGGTGGCAGTACATAACAGGAAACTCAAGGTATAATTTGGCAATAAAACCCATGGCTCAATGTTCTTTTTTCCTTTTAAATAAGAGAGTAAGACACTACTTGAAATGGTTGGCATGTTTTTCCTTTCTTGTAGGAGAAAATCTATGGCACACTCAACAGGAAGAACAACAAAAATGTTGAAAATGTAAACTTGGATGATTACCACCCGATTGATCCGGTTCCAAGTTCAAAGACCACCATAACGACTGGACCAATCGAGCATGGAACTCCTCTTATGCCTTACATTCCTAAGCCGGGAACCCCAAGTCATTCCAAGCATGGAGGGGGGGATGCTTCTCCTTCGCCTGCTTAAACACGTGAGGACCATGCTGAATTTAGTGGCTACGATAAAACTATATAATGTAATAACTTAGTTTGTCAATGATGTTTGGCACGTTGTTATCTAGTATCTAGTTTGTACGGCTGACTTATATATTTATGCAGTATGTTTTTGTTTTTTTTGTTATGTTTGATTCACATATCATGATTGTGCTCCCTTAATGCTTGTATTTGGATCCTCTATCCAAGTTATCATCACTGTTTCACCATCGTGAAAATATAATTCCTGTTTTTGTTTCTTAGTAGAGTGGTGATAATCCGACTCCCCCACATGGCATACTCAATAGACTCCCCTGACATGGGGTGTGTCAGAACCATAGATTTGCTTTCATAGGGATACAGAACTGCACAGATTCATGGGGATGTACAGTTGTGTATCCCGAGTCATAAAATATATGGTTTTGGCATATCCCATGTCAGGAGAGTCGATTGAGCATATCCCATGTCAGGAGAGTCAATTGAGAATGCCACTTGGGGGAGTCATATTATCACCACCACTCTTCTTAATATGAAGTGATCATCATTGTCTTGTCTTAATAGGGTAATTTTGAGGCATTCGAGTTTTGCTGAAAATTAGATATACTACAGGTTTCAATCTAATGACATATAAGCCTTGACTGTGGTCTTAACACGAGACATAAAATGATCGAAATGCTCTCGCCTTCAACCTCTTTTCTAAAACCTTTGATTTTTTAATTTTTAGTTTTTTAGTACTGAAATCACATTCCCTTCAACTCTTAGGATTTATCACATTTTTCAATCTCGTCTGGATTGTCAAGACCCCCTTTATTGTTCTTCCCAAAAGCCCATATTCTTTAACCTCCCCCCAAAACTTATCATGTCCTTGGGGTTGAAAATGGGCAAAATTTTTACTTAACGGGATCATGGTGATATATCAAGGATCTTAACAAGCCATTGAAGATAGTGTTTCAATTAGAGTCGTGCTGGAGTAACTTTGAAATGTGCATCGATTCTGACATGCTGATGTGGTGGTGCACACATAACCATATGGATTTGACAACTTAATGATTTCCGGTCAGGATCCAATAACTGATAGAAATTGGATTTTATAACTTATTGAGGCATTTTTGGATTAAACCATGTCTCAATATGATTACATGTGAAGATACTGTAGAAAAATTGAATTTATTGAGAATTCTTTGATTGTCATTACAAATGCCTCAATAGTAATATTTATAGACCAACTATCCTATTACAAGAATAATCTACAACTTCAAGAATAATCTAGAATAATAAACCAACTATCCTATTGTAGAAGATTACAGGAATATTCTAGAAAGTTAAGAGTAATCAAGAATAATCAAGAAGAATATCTTATTTTCTTGATTCTATGAGATTAGATTTTCGGATTCTTCTACACTCCCCCTCAAGTTGGTGCATAGATGTCAATCATGCCCAACTTGCTTATCAGATGTTCAAAGTTAGGTCTAGCAAGCCCCTTAGTCAAGATGTCAGCTGTTTGCTGACTAGAAGGCACAAACGGCAAGCAAACAGTTCCAGCTTCAATTTTTTCCTTAATGAAATGTCGATCAATCTCAATGTGCTTTGTCCTATCATGCTGGACAGGATTGTGAGCAATATTTATTGCAGCCTTGCTGTCGCAGTACAGCTTTAGAGGAAGTTCCACAGTCATCTTGAGTTCTTCGAGGATTCTGTATATCCACAATACCTCACAGATCCCTTGAGCCATTGCTCTAAACTCAGTCTCTGCGCTACTTCTGGCAACAACATTTTGCTTCTTGTTTCGTCAAGTAACCAAGTTTCCCCACACAAAGGTGCAATACCCTGAAGTAGATTTCCTGTCATTCACTGAACCTGCCCAATTTGCATCAGTAAATACCTCAACACTCCTTTGATTTGTCTTTTTGAAAAACAGACATTTTCCAGGAGTAGACTTTAAATATCTCAAAATTCGGTAGACCGCCTCGAGGTGTTCTTCATAAGGTGCGTGCATAAATTGACTAACAACACTAACAGAGAAGGCAATATCCGGTCGAGTATGAGATAAATATATTGATTTTCCAACTAATCTCTGGTATCTACCAGTATCAACAGGAACACTTCCCTCTTCCCAAAGCTTTACATTGGGATCTATGGGAGTCTCAGCCGGTCTGCAATCACTTAACCCGGTATCCTTCAAAAGATCAAGAATATACTTTCGTTGAGAGACAATGATTCCTTTCCTTGAACGAGCAACTTCCATGCCAAGGAAATATCTTAGCGCTCCCAAATCCTTGATCTCGAATTCTAAAGCAAGGCTCTTCTTCAGTCTCTCTATTTCGATCACATCATCACCTGTGAGAATAATATCATCAACATAAACTATCAGCACAGCAACCTTTCCTTCATAAGAGAACTTGAAAAACAAGGTATGATCAGCTTGTCCTTGAGAATATCCTTGTTTTCTGATAGATTGTGTGAACTTGTCAAACCAAGCCCTTGGAGACTGTTTGAGACCATACAGAGACTTTTTTAGTTTGCATATTCTTGAGCCAAACTTTTCCTCAAAGCCCGGTGGACTATTCATGTACACTTCTTCCTCCAAGTCACCATTGAGGAAGGCATTCTTCACATCTAGTTGTTGCAAGGGCCAGTCCAGATTAGCAGCAATAGATAAAAATACTTTCACCGTGTTTAATTTTACAACAGGAGCAAAAGTCTCAGAATAATCAATGCCATATGTCTGGGTGAATCCCTTTGCCACCAACCTAGCCTTGTATCTTTCCACTGAATCATCAGAGTTGTACTTCACAGTGAAGACCCATTTACAATCAACAGTGGTCTTCCCAGCTGGTAATGCCTCAACACTCTAAGTATTGTTCTTCTCAAGAGCTCTCATCTCTTCAAGTACTGCTTCCTTCCACTTTGGAACCTTTAGAGCCTCCTGTACACTGTTATGAATTTCTACACTGGACAATTGAAAGGTAAAAGCAGCAAGAGATGAAGACAATTTCGAATATGATACATATTTAGACAGTGGATGACTAGTATAAGATCTAACCCCTTTACGAAGAGCTATAGGAATGTCTAAATCAGAAGGCTTAGACTGACTGTTGGGAAGAGAAAGAGAATTACCTGTAACAGACTCAGATTGTTGATTCGTCCTTGGTTCAGAATCATGGTTGTGCTGTAGAGTCAATTCGTCTTTCCTTTTCTTATGATTCTTCTTCAAGTAAACAATCCCTTTCCAAGTTCGGTCACCATCCTTGAATCTATTATCATGTTGTGACATTATAGTAGGCTATTCCTTATTTTCGATTTCCAAAAATTGTTATTCAGAATTCTGATTTTTAGATTGTTTTTCAAATGTAGGCCTAGGCTCAGGGGAAACATTACTCATAATAGGAGGAGTTTCAAGGAATGAATCTTGGCCATTTACTGTAGGTGCAGAGATACTAGACTTAGACTCTTGCGAGAAAAACACATCATCTAAGAGAAAAACATTGCCTGAGTTAAATGAATCTTCCTTAAAAATCTCCCCCCCTGAAGATGAATATCCTTAAAATATGGTTGTTTTTCAAAAAATGTAACATCCATTGTGACAAAACATTTTTTCGATATCGGGTCAAAACATTTATAGCCTTTCTGAGTTGGGGAGTAACCAATGAAGACACATTTTATAGCTCTGGGTTCAAGTTTTCCAATTTTTCGATGTTCATGAACAAAAATCGTACAACCAAATATTTTTAGAGGTAGATCAGCAGAAAGTCTAGCAGTTGGAAAACAATTTGTGAAAACTTGGAAAGGAGTTCGAAATTGTAAAACTTTGGAGGGCATTATGTTTATTAAGTACGCAGCAGTTAAAACAGCCTCTCCCCATAGATACTTGAGAACTTTAGTTGCAAAAAGTAACGCACGAGCCACTTCCAACAGATGTTTATTTTTTCTTTCTGCAACACCATTCTGTTGGGGTGTATCGATGCAAAAACTGTGATGAATTATTCTTTTTTTAAGAAAAAAATTTCCCAAGGTCATGTTAAAATACTCTTTCCCATTATCACTCCTGAAAACTTGTATGTTAGTTTGAAATTGAGTCTGTACCATATTGTAAAAATTTTTAAAAAAGTGTTCAGCCTCTGATTTTTCTTTCAATAAATACACCCAGTAGAGTCGAGTATGATCATCCGTAAATGTGATGAACCATCTCTTGTTAGAAGGTGTACTTATCTTATTAGGACCTCAAACATCACTGTGAATAATAGTGAAAGGTTTTGATGGTTTATATGGTTGTGAAGGAAAAGATGTACGGTGGTGTTTTGCAAATTCACATATTTCACAGTGAAACATAGATGGATCTTTATTGCCAAACAACTTAGGAAATAAATGTTTTAAATATTTGAAACTTGGATGACCTAATCTTAAATGCCATAACATAATATTATTATTGGAAACAAAAATAGATTCAAAGCAGGAACTTATTTGTTGAGATTGTCGCCTTGATTCAGATCCATCATCAAGGAAGTAGAGTCCTCCACTCTGTTTAGCACTGCCAATCATCCTCCCCGAGGTCAAATCCTGAAACACACAATGAGTTGGGAAAAAATTAGTTTGACAATTTTGATCACGGGCTAGCTTGCTGACAGATAACAGATTACAGGAAAGTTTGGGAACGTGAAGAATATCGTGAAGAGTGAGTGATGGAGATACTATAATAGAACATTTTCTTACAATGGCTGAAAGAGAGTCATCTGCAATCTTAATTTTTTGATTACCTGCACAAGGATTATACGAAGAAAAAAGATTTGACAACCCTGTCATATGATCGGTTGCACCTGAATCGATGATCCAGGTGCGATCAGGGGTTGCACCAATGAGAGCTGTTTTCAGGAATTACCTTTTTGAACCAAAGAACAAGAAGGATTTTTCTGAGACTCGAGAAACTTGTACAGTTGGTATATCTGCTCATTGGTGAAAGGAAACGAACTTGAAGAAGACTGCTGCTCTTGATCCGAGACACTACCTTGAAGTGCACGCCCCTCTCCACCAGACTTCTTCTTCCAGTTTTGAAGCTTGCCTTCCAAAATCAAACGAACGATTTGCGACCATTCTGTGTAGTTTTTTTCATTTAGACGGTGGATATTTAATTGGAACGAATTCGTACCCTTCTGAACCACTGAATGAGATGAAGGAGTTCAGGTTCGAACTTGCGGTGCTTTCCCCTGACGCCGCTGAGTCCTTACTAGTCGCACCGATTAAAATCGTCTTCCACGGATTTTGGCCCGCCATAGATAATCCCTATATCAGAACCTAGTGCTCTGATACCATGTAAAAAAATTGAATTTATTGAGAATTCTTTGATTGTCATTACAAATGCCCTAATAGTGGTATTTATAGACTAACTATCCTATTACAAGAATAATCTAGAACTTCAAGAATAATCTAGAATAATAAACCAACTATCCTATTGTAGAAGATTACAGGAATATTCTAGAAAGTTAAGAGTAATCAAGAATAATCAAGAACAATATCCTATTTTCTTGATTCTATGAGATTAGATTTCCAGATTCTTCTACAGATACATATGTGTATATATATACACAGCAGCCATAAGTTGTTCTATATGCCTTAAAAGTTTCGGTTTGAGTTGATTTTTGTGAGAATAATTTCTATAATGAGGAGATCACCCTCACTAAAAATCAGCCCAATCTGAAACTTCTAAGTCTATCAAAAATAATTCACAAATTTTCGGTAAAAATCAGCCTAATCTGAAACTTTTAAATCATATAGGACAAACATGCTAACTCCCTAACGTTGGTTGCCAAACCTGGCCCATATATAAATATATCATATATTTTGCTTATATATATGAAATTAGTTTTGATATGTTATGTACCTGATCCATTCGTTTTGAGTTTGAATTTTGATCCAAATATTGAGATACAATAAGATTATTCTATCATATGGCACTCCAACCTTTACTTATTACATCCCAATTAAAATAAAGAAAGTAAGTGAATTGTTGAGAATAAGAAAAAGTTGTGGGTGCTAATAGAAGTTCTTTCATTTTATTTTATTTTAATTTTTTGCTAGTTTTCTATTTTTTGGGTTTAGTTATGAGCCCCATCATAACCTGTAAACATTTACTAAAACTGTTTGAAGGAGTATCATAATGTTTTGTAATGTTGAGATTGTATCGGGAACCAAACCTTTGTAATGTTTGAAGAATATGTTTTAATCTTTAAGGGGAATAAATAATTTAAACACTTGGGGGTGAAATAAGTAAAATTTGAGACAGCTGACTTTCTCGTCTTCAATTCGGAGTTCTCGGACGTTGTTGCATCCAAACATCCGCCTTCCACACGTGTCAGCCAACTACTTTTCTTACAGCAACATTTAACTACTAATGTGTAATTGATTATTAAGGTAGGACTTCCCTAGCAACTGACGATGGTGGGAACAAAAACCAAAATGAATGTCATTATCTGTCCAATTCCAACCGACTTGATCCACACCATTCCAAATATCTTTCCTCTCAAGCAATGTTCATTCCCCATTTCATTTCTTTTCAACACATTATTCTTGAAACATCATTACACTACTAAGGTGAATTGTAGTACCTTCTTGATCTCTCTTGAATTTTTTTTTTTTTTTTTTATTGTGGGTGTCCCCACCCTTCGAGTGAGACTAATCCCACGATCACACGCACCACCCCTTTGAAAAGACTTAATGTGCAACTAGTTGCGTCGACGGCCGATTGGACCCTAGAGGGTGGCCCCAAGGAACTCATAGCTTGGTTTCAAACACTTGACCTACTCAAGGAGTTATCAAGGCTCGGCTTGCCATTAGGCCAACCCCTTGGGGTTGATATCTCTTGAATTTGGTCTGAATCTTTAGTAGTATTTATGATTCAAAATCGACTATAAAATCAGTTATGTTTCGATGAAGTTGGCAATGTTGTATGGTCAAAAAACATTGTGTTTATAAATTTAGTATTGTAAAGATGAAAATGTTGAGATGGAGGAGTGCCATTAGGAAAGATAAAATTAGAAAATAAAATGTAATAATAGTTCTGATCGATGATAAACGAAGAGAAAATTGTTTGCAATGATTTGGGTGCGTTCAACTAAAGCAGATTAAAGCCCTTTTTAGAAGAAATATTCAAGTCAAAGATTCCAACTACAGGTCATGAAGATTCGAAAAGTGAATACAAACACATTTTCAATAATAGAAGATATAGTTCTGAATAAAGTGAAATGGACAAAAAAATATCCATTTAACGAACCCCCAGATCCTTGGGATAAGGTTTTGGTGATGATGATGACCATCTTAAAACATTTCTTTTAAGAATAGAGTGAGACATTGAACTTTTTGAGATGATATTGGCCGAGATTAGAATGAGAGTTTGAATGTTTCAAGATGATCTTATATTGTCTCAATCAGGACAATATCAATTTTCTTCCCCTTAAATATATGGAGAAGGTTCTCAATTTCTAATCTTTCAAATGCTGAACGTTATAAGAAATTCCTACACAAACATGTCTCCCACTTTCCTTGGCACAGGGACCTATTCAAGACAAAATGTTTATTTTATGTTTCTAATCTCAAATTAAAATTTTCAAGATCAAATATTTTTTACTTCCATTTTATGTGATTGAAGCAGAAAGGAGAAGCCAAAGCCAAGTTATATTGACAAGCTTCAAGAATCCAGACAAAATCCTTCTCCCGAGTTTCTAATTACTTCAAATATGGGCTACCTTATTAACAAACAACACTTAAGAGGGAAGAGTGTTACGTTAACACCAAATATAGTATGGAGTGTCTCTTAAGTCACAATGCTTTCTAGACTCCCAATCATCATTTGCTAAGACTACAATATAGCTAATTAACCAAACAGCATTCTAAAAAACATTAATAGAATGTAAGAGAAACTCCAATAGACGATAAATTTAAAAGAGAATCAACTAAGATGATTTGAATATATTCAACGAGACCAATTCCAATCCCATCGATATGAAATATTCAAATTAAAGATCCTAAAATAATAACAGAAAGACCCAAAAGAATGCGAATGAAGATAATGAAAATAAATGGTAACACACATTCAAAATTTTTTTAACAAAAAGACTTGGCTCAAACTTAGATAAAGCAAAATGTAGGAATAAAATTCCTTTAGTTGATCCCAAATCTTCGAGATAGGGCTTTGTTGTATAGAAATTAGGATTGGAAAAATAAATCTGCGTTATTACAAGATTGTTCGAGTTCAAGGTATTTCTCAACGTAAACCTGAACACTCCTTTTAACTCAAGTGATCATTGATCTTACTCAGCCATTTTTCTTCTAAATTTCACTGATATTTGCAAAACTTAGCCATGTCAACTGTTTTGAATCAATTTTGGTTCTTTTTTATATATAAATAAATTTTAAGAATGTAACTATTAATAACAATAAAAGATAGTTTTAAAATTCAAAATCTATTTATGTTGAAATGGTTTGGAAATAATTGACTTGGCTGTCAAAATTGGGATAGGTTCCTACTGAGAAGCCATGGCTGAATCCATTTGAACTTTTTGGACTTTTTTTTTAAAGCAACTTTTTTATTGAGTGTCGGTAAAGAAAGGAACTTTTAGAGTTGGTCCAACATTGAGAGAATGTGCTATAGTTTGTCCTTCTTGTCTTTATTGTTGAACAATAGGGACTAAGAAAATTCTTTAACCCTTTAAGTATTCATGGTTCTTGGCTTGCTCTTTTTAACTTGACTATAGTCTAAAGGAAAGGAATCCGACCCCTCACAAGACATCTTGGGATAATTCCATGGATGAATGACACGATCATAAAATATACAATTATTACTAACGACTTAAATTAGCAAGGACGACAATTACGTACACCCCAAACAAAATTGAATCTTTTAACATTTGAAAAGTGTGCATGAAGTAAATCCTGACAAAGGAAGAGACTTCTTTGAAGATCATTGACGTGAGATGACACATTTATTAGATATTGCCAAATTTATATAAAGAACATGACGGGCGGTATAATGTAAGGCAATTATGGTACATTCGTCAGTGAAAGAATGATTCCTATGTGATAGAATGTTACAAGCAAAGAGGATCAATCACTGTAAGAACAAGGTATAATTAAAGACAAATGACGTATATTTTTTTGTTTAATCCCGTTATCATGTTAGATTGAAGATTGACTTGATCATCAAAATGATTTCATACATGCATCGAAAGAAAATAAGTAAAAGGAGACGATCAAAGTCTCAATGAGCAACAGGGCTGCCAATATGCTTGCTTCCTACTAGAATAGTATAGGTTGTATTGAATTAGATTGTGAGTCGTTCTCTAGCGATCTTGTCTTTGTTATTTTTCAAGATGCCCGTGGTATCCCGATTCTTCGATTGTAGTTGGTTTGGGTTTGCCTTAATTTTGTTGACCTTTCAAAAAAAAAAAAAAAAGTTCTTAGTGAACAATCCAACAAAATCAAGAGGACAATTAAAATCCGCACATCTTGCACAACTTGAGTTTGCTATGTAGTTTGGTTGTGAAACTCCAAGCTCTCATTAGGGTCAAGAATGTAAGGTGCTAATAATGGAAAAATTGTGAGTTGAAAAAAAACTTAGACCCATTGCTCAGTAGGTTGATATATTGCGATGCACCTTTACGTCATGGATTCAAGTCAAGTTTACTCACAAAAACTAAATAATAATGATGAATATAGATAAAGGGAGAAGATTTGGCTTGGGTCATTTTAATGATTCATTTCCAGCTTGAGAAAGTAAAAAAGAATTTAACACAAACACTAGTTTAGGCTAGGAAGCCTATTCATGAGATTATCAACCACAAATTTAAAGAGCATGAGTATGGGTTATCTTTATTTCAAAGATTTTAGTGGTTGTAAAGTCCCCATTATTAGTGGTTGTGTTGGCTTTTATGCTCTAATTAATATGCCATAATTTTTGTTAGTTAAGATTTCTTGTTATAATTGGACTTTTATAACTTCGGCTGAAATAGAAGAAAAAATCAAAAGTTTCCTCGAGATCACTACATGTGTCAACACATCTATTTTATTTGGACATCCCTAGAAAATACCCTCCCATCTCATCCGTTAGTTTGATTTTTTTTATTATCATTGATAATTAATCTCGCTGTTAATGTAATTATGGTTAGTGTGACTTGACAAAACTTTTTAAAAAAATGACTCCTTCAATATATCAAAAAAGAAAGCTATCTTTGCTTTGAGAAAAAGTTGCTTGGCTGTAATGAGTTTAGTAACTAATTATTGATCTTTAATGTGGTTGTTTGGCACAGTTGTTTTCCATTAAAATCTTTATGACTCCACATGTCTCTGTGATAAAGTTTTGAAATAAAATTGTCTCCCATTCCCTCCTTTTTTTTTTTTTTTTCTTAAATATTTAAAAGGTCCAACAATGACCTAAACCCCATTTTTTTTACTTATAAAATTGTCTCCCATTCCCTCTTTTTTTTTTTTCTAATATTTTAAAGGTCCAACAATGACCTAAACCCCATTTTTTTACTTATAAAAATATCAAACTTAAAAATCAAAATAGTCTACCATGATGGCACATCCACCTTGCATGCCCACTAGTAACCAAATCCAATAAAATTGATAAAATCTAATGTCATCCTAGATCGATTAACGATATAAAATTAGGCAGCCGTGTTGCCTAAGCTTGACCTAATAATCATTTGGATTCAAATAATCAGAGTCAAATCCAAAATTTTCAAGAAATCGGTACTCATTAATGCTTCTATTAACATTATCTACTAAATTATATCTATTATACTTCCGAGGCACGAATTAGTAAGGAGAATGTTTTGTGACATGAAATATAAACATAACACTTATGTTTGGTTGATCTTTGTATATTATTGTAAATATTGCACACCCAATTTTCTTACATGATAATGCAAAAATTTGTGGAATTAAAAAAATAAAATACAACAAAGCTATGGTGCAATAGTTTTATGTGTCAAAAAATAATGAATTTAAGTATTTTTGCTTGGCTAGAAGGTTTTCAAGTCAGATTAATATAAGATTGTAAAAATATTGAACAAACTAACTGTTCTCTATTTAATAAAGATAGTTGCTATTTCCACACCAATTTTGATTAATGCCACACCAATTCTTAAGTAAATTGTAAAAAAAATTGCCGCGGTTGAGGTGGCGTTAGTAAAAGTTGGTGTGGCAATAGTAACCCGCTTAGAAAATGACGAGACTACCCACTACCAACTCTTACGGCACCCGCTTTGAAAATGGGGAGTGCAGTGGGGATCACTAGACACTAGCTACTGTTGTCTAGCATCCCGAAAAGGAAAGGAAAGGATAATTTGGACCGACTCCTCCACTTTTTATGAATATTTGAGATACACCCTTATTTTTAAACCGATAACATGCGTTTAAACGTGATCTTCTATGTTAAACTTATATAAAATGACTAAAATAGTCCTATCTTTAGCTTCCTGTCCAAAACTTTTTCTTTTCTCCCCTAAAATTCCTTCACCTCGATTGTTAGGGTAAGCAATTTGATTTATTTGGAAACCCTTGATTTTTTTCCCCCTTAATCATTTTGGGAGCGTTTAGTTCAAATTATTAGATTCTAATTTTGAATTATTGGGATTAAGAAAATTGATTTTCAAAATTTAAATATTGTTTGGTTACATCATTGATAGATGATTTCAAGATTAGTCATACTCTTCTTTTATTGGCCTGTGTTTTATAATTGTAATGTGATATACCATATCTCAACGCAAACACATTGCCTTAGTGCCAAAATAAATAAAAAAGTTTCGAAACGATGAGAAACAGATCTTGTTTTATTTATAAATTTAACCAATTTTTAAATTTGATTATAAGAAAATTGTTTTATAATCTAAACTAACCATAAAATCGGATTTTAAATTAGATGATAGGCAAGAATCTAATTTTTAAATCCATAATCCGTTATGAAAAATCTTTAATTTATACAACAAAGTAATTTAGAGTACTTTTTTTAATTTATTTTCTTCTAGTTGTGTTTAAAAGATGAACAAAAGAGAAAATCAAATCATGAGAAAAATTAATGACAATCTTGACAACAAATCCAAAGTTAAAGATGAGAGATTTTTGGAGAAAAAAATGCAGAGTGAATGTAATTATGACGAAAGTCTCAAACTTCTCCAATTTTTTCTAAAACTTAATCATTGAATATGTTAACGTCTTAATCCTTAATACTAAAAATATTATTTTCCTCAGTACTCAAATCTCTCTCGAAGATAGGTTTTCGAAATCAATATAAAATCATCATTTGCATAATCACTAATTTTAACAAAATTTTCATGAACATAATCGAAGACGAGGGATTAAAAATGAGGAGTATTTCAGTCATTTTTTATTAGTCTCTCACAACGACCAAGGTCAAGGGGTGTAATCTTATAGGTTTCAAAACATAGGGGTATCCCAAATACTTACCAAAACTTGGATCTTCCCCAAAATACGCCTCAAAATTAAATCTGATTTTCAGCTCACACTCAACGTAACGTCTCTCTAAAGCTTCACAAAATCCAACATTCCAAACCCTCTCTCTCTCTGTCTCTCGTCTTCCCAAAATTTTCGCCTCAAAAACCCCTAATTTTTTCTGTTTCCGCCATTTTCGTCTCTCTCAACTACAGTCACACACACTCCTTTTCAAAATCTATCTTTGTTCCTCCAAAATCCCTTTCTGGGTTCTTCAGTTTCTCTTCTAGTTTTTGGAGTGTTGGAGTTTCTGGACCTATAATTTAATCTTTCTGTAAAAAGGAGATGTGAGGAGAGAGAGTGATACATTTCAAACCCACTTTGATAATGGTGGCGGCCATCTCTGCCACAGCTTCAACCGATCCACCAAATCCCAAGGAAACCACTCTTCATCAGAACCCAACAAGGCCTCCTCTCTTACCTTCCGAGAGAGACAATGGTGTTCCTTCAAGAAGACCTAAATCCAAAGAAGTCACTTCTAGGTACTTGTCCTCTTCAACTTCAACTTCAACTTCTAGAAGATGCCCTTCTCCTCTTGTTTCGAGGCCTTCAACCCCTTCGATGACTCCCTCGCCATCGGTACTTAAACGGTCACAATCGGTTGAACGGAGGCGTCCTGCAACTCCTCGACCCAATACTCCGCTACCCAGTTCGAGACCTAGCAATGCTGCTGCTGCAGAACCATCAATGGCTTCTAGGGTTTTGATTACTTCGCGGAGAAGTTTGTCAGTTTCGTTTCAAGGTGAATCCTTTTCGCTTCCAATAAGTAAGTCTAAGGCGACTCCACCGCCCAATTTCAGTAATTCGAGGAAATCAACACCAGAGAGAAGGAGGGTTGCTACTCCGTCCAGAGGTGGAGATCAGACAGAGAATTCAAAGCCACTTGATCAGCATCGGTGGCCGGGTAGGACTCGGCAAGTGAATCCTTTAGTGAGAAGTTTGGATTGTGGTTTGGAGAATAAGAAATTTGTTGGATCTGGTTCGGTGGTTCGAGGATTGAGGGCGTCGTTTGATGGTAGATTGCAATTGGGTTCGGGCAATGCTGATGATTTGGTCAATGGGTCTGCTATACCTTGCGATCAAAGTGCGTCAGATACTGAGAGTGTTTCTTCAGGCGGCCAGGAATCTGGTGGGGTGACTCGAGGGCCAAGTGGGCCTCGTGGAATCAATGTTACTGCTCGGTTTTGGCAAGAAACGAATAGCAGGATGCGCCGCTTACAAGAGCCAGGTTTGCCATTGTCGACGACTACTGGTTCAAGGGCGATGGCCACACCAAAGCTAATTCCGTCAAAGAAGTCCTTGGTGGATCATCCTTTGTCGTCTCCAAGAAGCAGAGCATCATCACCCGTCAGAGGTCCTGTTTTGCCCGTGTCCCCAAGTAAGCTCATGGCATCGTCAATGACTTCTCCGTCACGGGGAATGCTTAGTCCGTCACGGGTGAGAAATGCAATGACAGGACAAATGAGTAGTCAATTGAATAGCATGCCTTCAATTCTCAGCTTTCCTGCTGATGTACGGAGAGGTAAGATGGGGGAGAACCGGATTGTGGATGCTCACCTGTTAAGGCTTCTGTATAATCGGCATTTGCAATGGCGATTTATAAATGCGAAAGCAGATGCTGCTTTGTTGGTGCAGAGACTGACTGCAGAGGTATGGTTCTATTTAATTCATGCAATTTTGATCTAATATATTATATGAATCATAAAATATCTTGGACCTTGAAGGAATTTCGAGGTACTCTAGCATGATTACCTCGGATCAACAATGGGTCTTCATAAAAGTGTTAAGAAATTTGCTTCAAAATTGTTGCGGGTATAACCAATATTGGGATGCTTCTCTATGGTTTTCTATCTTTAAGCTTGGCCCTGTCGGAATGGAGGATCTTTGTTGAATATATGGCTCCATGATCAGGGAGTTCATGGGGACAGTGCTGTGAAGGGGCTATTGTAGATGCACGAAATGGCTCTACACTTTCCTTCTCTTTCAGCTCGGGGAGGACCTGCAAATCAGCCCACTCCGACGATCAAGTTAGTCAAATTGATCAGTGTAATTTTTAAGAGAAGAAGAATTCCAAACTTTTTACCCAGAGTTTTCTTCCTTATATAGGCGTTCAACTTGATCGTTTTCTGCGCCACCCTTTGAGGTGACCTAGGGTAGTTAGCCTACTCTCTGACATGTCAGCTGCAGGAGTTGTTGCAACTGCCCTATCACTTCTGAAAAAATCGGAGTTGGTCTGACATGACGTGGGTTGTCAGGGCTGACAGTCTATCACTGGCACACCTGTCAAATCTGTCCTACCGACTATGAGGCAGTTGCTCGGACCACTTCACCGGCTGATGGCTTAGTTCCGAGCTGCGAATACACGCATTCGTCGGGGTTAATAGACCGAGCAAGAGCCGCGGTTCGTCCGACCTTAAAATCATTAATCCTGGCCCTTATTCGAGCCACGTGTCCGTGCCCAAGAATTTTCCCCCACAACTATAATGAAGTGACGGTTTTATTTTATTTGGTTTCCTTATGGTTGTGGGGTGTGGAACTAATTCCTCCCTTTATTCAGTAAGAGGGTGTGCTTTAGAGTAGGAAGAGTGAATAGGGTTTGGTTTTGGGTGCGGAGAAGTGACATTGAAGGAACAATGTTAATAATCATCATTCATTGTTAGAGACGGGGGGCTCAATAGTGTGAAACTCTGGGCTCAGGAGATCGTTTAATGATTATAAAGTGGTAAGTGTGAAGCATTTGACCACATGCATTGATGTGGTTCCAATTGGAGAAGTTTTGGAGGATTGTAGGGTTTGGGAAGGGGGTCTAAGAATAAGGTTTTTTCGGTTGGTTCATCCTACCACTCAATGAGCCAAGCCTTCCTTCACCTTTTCCTAATGGAAGCTGTTTGGGGTTCGAGGATCCAGTCAAAGGTGTCCTTCTTTGTTTGGGCCTCGGTGTTGGGAAAGTACGTTGGATCAGATTATTAGTAGAGGTTTGTCAGTGCTTAACTTTTTCTATTGTGCAAGAAGAATGGTGAGTCAGCTGATTATTTTCTAATACGTTGCTCACTTAGAAGATTTAGACCCATTTCCTTTCTTTATTTGGAGTTTCTGGTTGCTTTCCTTCCTCCCCCCCGTCTGTTCCAGTCTTGGTTGCCCCTTTTAGGGCATCAAATAAGATTTTGTGGAACCTTGCACCATTTGCCATTTGTTGGGGGCTTTGGAAAAAAAGGAGCTTTTGTATCTTTGAGGGTAAGAAGCATTTTTTTTTTTATGATATAATTTTTTCATTGATGGGGCCTTTTATATTTTTGATCCAAGCTGTTTAAGGAATTTAGGAGGATTTTCTGGTTAGATAGGAAATGGTTTGTAATCTCTCTGGGATGTAGTTTCCACTCCGGTTTATTCCTGTTACTGTTTGGGTGTTCTCAAGTGCCCATTCATTTTATTTAATGAAATTTTACATATAAAAGAATACTCTGAAAGATAAAATTTGAAAGGGACACATTCACGAAAATGGAGAAGTGATCCAGGAGGGGATAAACTAAGAGAAACTAATTGAGACGATAAATAGTTACCTTGAAGACACTTGAATTTTGTTACAAGATAAACAAAATTCTTGTTGGGGATTTTGGAATTTTTTTTTTGTTAGTCCAGTAGCATTGACTACTGTGGGGGAAATTCTCAAACATGGACACGTGGCTCGAGAAAAGCCCGGAAGTAAGGATTTGAAGCTCGGATAGACTGCTATATGGGCCCAGTTGATTAAACTCTTCGGATGCACGGATGTCCAGCTCGGACCTGCGCCATCAATCAATTAAGTAGCCCGGACAATGACAGTATAGGTCGGCAAGACGAATCTGACAGATGTGCCATTGACTGACAGCTCTGACAACCCATACCACATCAGATCAGCCCTGATTGCTCCAGGACTGACAGAGCAGTTACAACTACTCCTGCAGCTGACGTGTCAGAGAGTGAGCTAACCACTCTGAGTGAAAGTTAACTGCTCTGAGTCACTTCAAAGAATGGCACAGAAAACGATCAAGAAGGATGCCTATAAAAGGAAGAGAACCATGAGTAAATGAGATTGGAATTCTTCTTCTCTCTAAACAGAATTAAGATTGATCAACTTTTTAGAATCTAACTTGATCGTCGGAGTGGGCTAATTCGCAGGTCCGCCCGAGCAAAGAGAGAGGAAAAGTGTAGAGCAAATTCTAGCATCTACAACTACCATGAAGACACTTGAATTTTATTAATCTTGTGCTTACGAGGACTGGGAATCACACAAAGGGAGTTTTTTTTTTTTCTTCCTATTTTTGAATATATGAAATAGAATTTTGAAGGAGAAAAGAGTGAAAAACTAGGGAATATTATTCACTTTATGGCAATTGGCTGTATATGCCATAATAGATCCATTACATTGTTTTTTTTACAAGGTAATTGAATGTATATTTTATCAAGGGGTTGTGAATCAGTTCAAGCTCGGTCAACACTTTGTATTCAAGATCAAGTTCTTGAATTCACTGGGTGTTGTTATTTAATGCTAAACAATCATGGGTTGTTGGGGCATTAAAAGGTGTTAAAACATAGAATCAACTAATCAGACAAAAAGGAGACCATGAATAATGGGTTCTTCAGCATTTGATGAGTCTCTTTCCTAGATCTAAAGTTAAATTGTGAGAAATAGTACCAGCCAACATTACACATGGCTGCAATAGGGAAATTATCTACTTATCTTTGAACGCTCCCTAGGCTTTTTGGTTCAGACTTTCTATCCTCTGTAAGTTTGATACTTAGATTACAACACATAATGGCTATTATCTCTCGTCCAATCTTTTTTTCACAACTTCCATTATGTTGCATTTTTTATATATATAAATATGCATCTTATCTGATAAAATATTGTTCCATTTTATGCTCAATGTTCGAGCTACTTGAGATGCTCATTGCATGGACATATTATTACCACTTGTGGCATCAATGTTTGCATTTGTACACTGATCAAAACAAAAAAAATGTTTGCATTTGTGGCTACGTGTTACAGATTGCACAAGTCTTTAACTTTTTCAGATTAGTGTCTCCTGCTGCGTGTCTTGTATTCAGATAAATTACTTGGTTGTTATTTGCTAATCTGATTGAAATTACGGGTTTTTTTAAAGGTTCTTTATATTATTATTTTTTGCCTTACCAGAAAAGTCTGTATAATGCGTGGGTAACTACGTCAGAATTGCGTGACTCTGTCACTGTAAAAAGGATCAAGCTGCAGTTGCTGAGTTACAATTTGAAGCTAAATTCCATCCTTAAGGCCCAGGTAAGGTTCATGGCTTCAATCTGGTTATGTTTCTTATGTAGGTCTGCTGAATATGCTAGGTTTCGTGAACCCTAGGTTTTATTCTTGGTATCACCCCTTGCTCAGTGTTCCTTCAGTTGGACATTCTATTTTCCATTAGGCACTACTGGGTCCTGTTTTAATCAATTTAAAAATTAAATGTAGAAATAGTCATGAAAGTTAATGCTAAACTGTTACCATGAATAATAATACTATTATACTAATAATAACAACAAAAACAATAACTAAATCAAGGAAATAGTAATAAACTTACAGATGTTCTATTGCCACACCAACTTTTGCTAATGCCACCCCAAGATGTGCTAATTCTTTGGTGATTTACATATGAATTGGGTGGCATTAGCAAAAGTTGGTGTGGAAATAAAATCTATCTAAACTTAAATAAAGAAACTATCATGGAAAGTATATGCATTTATATATGCTTTAGTGGATCTTGACTATGTCCTCTCAAGTATCAAAACACTTCCCATCAAGCTAGAAATCTTCGTGATCTTTGGTATAGAATTCCATTCAATCTTTAAAACATGGGGCTTACTACAGATTTCAGTTATCTCCTCTCAAAGAGAATATTAAGAAACTGGCATATGCATGAAGGCTCTATGTGGAAACTGGTAGCAACTATTTTTTTAGGGCACCAGAAAAAAATTGTCTCAACATGAATAGAGGTGGGGTATCTTTGAATTCAATTCATCATTACGACTAGACAAATCCTATCCTCCATTCAATTTTGTCTAAGGCCATGTATTTTGTAAACTCAAGCGTGTTCATCACCTACTCTCACTATGTCAATCCACGTTCTTGGTCACCCTCTTTCTCTTTTAGAACATCCAAATTTGCATGTTCATTTTAATTATGTCTGCTATCTCTTTGTTGCATATGTCCAAACCGTTTCAATTGACCTTCCCTTAGTTTATCATTTAATGGGTTTAGTTTTACATTTTCAAAATGAATAATGCTGAAGTGACCTCAAGATTGTACATCCTGATGTGAAAGTGTTTTCATCGAGATACCAGTCAAAAAGCATCTATGGTTCCTATACACTTTCATGTCAGGATGTGCAATATGAGGTACAATCTTGAGGTCACTCTAGCACAACTCTTTCAAAAATGCATTCATTTCCAATTTTATCTTTCCTAGTTTTTCCACTCACCCATCTCAATATCCTCATATTTGCTACACTTTCTGAGGGTCTGCAGGAAAATAAAATAAAAATACAGGATTGTATCGAGACATGTGTACAAACAAAAATGAGAATATCCTCAGGTGTCGAGGGAATTGCACGTATAAAGATTAAAAAAAGAATTGATTTGATACATGTCATACTCTATATGGGATTCCCAAAATTGTTGAAAGAGGGTAGACCATGAGGACCAAAGAATTACAGTATGGAAAACTTGTGTAAATGTTAAGAAAGGCTTTTCTTCAATTTGATTTGATATTGCTTTTTGTCAGTCCTTCAAATTATATCTGAAACTTCTTGCATTTCACTAATGCAGGTTGCCTATTTGGAAGAGTGGGCTCTTCTCGACAGAGACAACTCCAATTCTCTATCAGGGGCTGTTGAGGCCTTGAAGGCTAGCACTCTCCGTCTTCCAGTCAGTGGAGCTAGGGTATATGCCAAACTTGAATTTCAAAATAGGGCATTGTGTTCAGAAATTTTAGTGCATTGGGGTTTTATAGTATATCTTTTGCTCTTCGTTTCAATAGGCTGATATCCAAAATGTGAAGGATGCTGTTGGGTCAGCTGTTGATGTGATGCAGGCGATGGCATCCTCTATATGCTCACAATTGTCAAAGGTGAGCAAACTTACTCTTCCGACCGTGTTTATTAGTCTTGTGGTCCTCTTTTTTAAATTTCATTAGGCCTGTAGCCTGCATAACATGGCTAGTGTTGTCAATATGGTGCATCTCTCTGTGGTCTGTGTTGTAGCCATAAGAGAGTTCCACAGATGCATTAGTTAGAATGAATTTGATTTTAAGTAGTAGCTACAAGTTTTAAACTCTTGGAAGCAGCGTTGATCATAGTGGATGTTCATCATCCCTACCAGGTTGTTAGCCAAATGACTTATAAATTACTAATTGTCTTTAGTTTGATCCCATAGATGACGATGTCCTTAATCTGAACCATAGTATTAAATGGCGTCATATTTCCCTGAAATATTTCCATTTCCTCAAGGTCCGACACAAAATTTAACTGACAGTTTCTTTATGTATATATTTCTGTGGAAATCACTATTCATTTCGCGAAATATTTCGATGAATAATGAATTTCAACCAAAATAATTAGATGTTAGGTATAAAAATATAAGATTTCAGTGGAAATATTTCGATTAATAGTAAACTTCGACCGAAATATTCATATGCTCTCACACAGTCATTCATGCTCTTATTAGTTAGATATATCAGTAATTTATTCATTCATATTTAAAAGATAAAATATATATGACAATGAATTTTTTTGATAGATTGTAATAATGTGATGATGTAATACATCTAGTTTCTTCATTTAAGAAAGTGGTACATGTTAAAGTATTTGTAATTATGCGATGTTATTTTTCTCATTTTTAAGAACCATATTGTTGTTTTGTCGGTCTCTTAGATACTCATTACCTACTTGTAACTAAATGCTACTAATCATCATTTTCATAATTCATATGACTATTTATTATAGTTTGATGACTTATGAGTATGTTTTCATCTATGTTTAATCATTTCCTACACTTTCAATAAAACTTCCTCAACATTTTTATCATTTCATAATATCCCTATCATTTCCTTCAAATTTTGTTGATTTCCACATTGGTGGAAATATTTCCATTTCCAAGATGATCGAAATAGACATTGAAATCGAAATTTAATACCTTGGTCTGAACCATTCATCAAAGTTTGGTCTTGGTACCTAATAATACAAATTTAGCTTCTAGCCATACAATACAAATTCATCTTCTAGCAGTAGAACTATTTATTTTCCATCGTTATGGTGATTTGTACACCAACTATGAAGCTTGGTTATGATATTATTGTTGTAGGATCATGGTTTAACTTTGTTGTTAAATGATTTACCAATAGAGTCCGATAATTCAAGTCCGAATTTTGACCCAAATTATCGGAATCCAGTTTGTGCCCCTGTATTCTTGAATACGTATTTTTCCCCTTTAATGAAGAAAGGTTGACTGTAGTGGACATCAATTCAGAACATTGCATCTTTGCACACAGGAATTATAAAAGGTCTCCACAGGGCAATTAGTAAGGGGATTTATGCATTAGTGATGTTCTTTTTTGGGGAAATGTCACCTCATTAAACAATTCGAAATGTTGTGCCTTAAATGTTTGTCCAAACAATATGATAAAGGAAACTGAAGAGATTTAGCAAATAATAGAGTGAATACAAAAATAATTTAAGCGCAACAATGCAATTTGGTCTTCCTGTAGGTGCAAATCATATAGCTACAGAAAATTGGGATCCGGTTGCTGAGAAAACAAATAGAAGATTGGCTTCGTGGCAATCAGATGTTCATCGAGAGGGGTAGACTGGTCCCTATAAAAAGCTAGGCTGTTTTTGCCAAAATATGCGTTGATTTTTTTTTTTTTGGATAAATAAAAGGAAATACAATGAACAAAAAGTGCAGGTTGAAGTGACCAACCCAAAAAAGGAAAACAAAAGAAAGGGAAACTATCTGAAAGAGTACAAACACTTTCCCACTGGACTAGAAAGTCCTCAAAAAGGACCCCTTAGAACTCTTTAAACACCTTACAGCAAAAGAACAAAAGCCCAAGAACCAAAACGAAGATCTCTTGACTAGAAAGCATTTTCCCTTCGAACAGTAGAATATTCATTTTATAAAGCGGAAAACATTTTTTTATTTTAAACCAAGGTATCGGGGACTCTATGAGCACCCAACTAATCCTCGGGCACATGCAATCCCCTCCTCCCACACGCACTGGGTAAATTCTGGAATAAATTCCTAGGGGTCCCTAAGGGGTGATTCGAACTCAAGACCTCTGCTTCTTGAGGCATGGTCTTGGTCATCTCACCTATCCTTTGGGGTCAAATGGAGACTTTTTTAATAAAACTAGGAAAATTTTCCCACTTCAACCAAAATGTTCTAATTCCGAAAATGTAATTTTCCATTTTTTGAATTAAAGGAATGGACTATCTGTTTTAGGAATTTTTCTGTTTTTCTCTACCTTTTTGGGAATTCCCCATAAAAGCTATTCATCTAGCATTCATGTGTACTCGTCTATGCTCTCAATCTCAGCCATGGTTCATTTGTTGAGGTGGAAGAAAATATGTATCCTAACAGATGTGGAGGGCTTGATGTTAGAAGATCGAAGTTGATGAATTTTGCCTTGGGTAAATGGTTGTAGTGATTGGGTGAAGAAGGGTCTAGCCTTTGGATTAGAATTATTGCTAAGTTTGGGTGAGACCCTCTTGGATGGGATAATGGTTTGGTTGAAGCACCCTGTGGATGCAGAGTTGGCAAAGAATCCAAAATCGAAAGGAATTGGTTTCAAGGTTGGTAAAGGAAGTAGGGCCCAATTTTGGGAGGATCCATGGTGTTGAGAAACCCGTTTGAGATTTCAGTTTTCACTATCAACTCTATTTAGAGCTATATCTTCCATCAAAGCATGTCTTACAGAATTTTTTTTCCTTAGTACCTCAATCCATGCCATCTTGACCTTCCTCACCTTTTTATTAATTTTAACAGTTTGATTCTCTTACAAAAAAAAAATTATATTCAAAATTACAAGTCTTTGCATTCATGTTGCATGGACTTCTCTGGAAAGGTGAAATAGCCATGTCAGACTCCAATAAACCAAACTCTGGTACAACACTTCTGATTTTTTATTCTTTCATTATTGCAAGATATAATTAGCTATTATCATATATTACAAGTTCTAACCTTTCCTAAAAAATATGACTAAACTTTATGTATGTGGTATTATAAAATATCCCATCACAATATATTTTATCCCTTTTTTATCAGTATAATGCATTTTATCCTTGTTATTTAAAAATTATTGTCCTCAGTTGTTTAAAATGTAATATCGAGTCCATGAACCTTACTTTTACTTTGGGGGTTTGTCAAAATTACACTAATCCTTTACTACTTTGGATCTTATAACCATTCTGTTAAGCCCCTGATTAGTTTGGAAAAGAAAGAAATGTTCCTAAACACTTGGCATATCTGATGGTAGTGTAATTACCTTTCTCCTGGCTTTATTTTGCTTACCTGACTATAACAATTGTAATTTACAGGTGGAGGAAGTGAACTACTTTGTAGCAGAACTCGCAAATGTGACTTTACAAGAGCAGGCTTTGCTAGATCAATGCAAAAATTTCTTATCTACATTAGCAGCCATCCAGGTAAATTTTAGTTACCTTTTTCATATTTCTTTTGATCTCATGTGCTCACTGATAACACACAACTCAACCAAAAACAGGTCAAAGATTGTAGCCTGAGAACACATATATTGCAATTAAAACGTGTACCAACAAGAAACCTGACAACGCAAGTATACAACTGACGTCATTTGATTAGCTACTCTAAATGCTAACTTCACATCAAACACCTCTCCTTTTTTCACTTGGAGGCAGTCGAAGATAATAAGAAAGCGTCAAAAGATTAGTTGTGGCATGCATAGGCATTTTGGCTCTTTGGAACACGTAGGAGGAGGTTCACTCAATCTTTGTATTTTTTTTCGTATCCACAGGTTATAGGAAATGACCATTCCCTTTCATGAATTGTTTTTAACTGTATACAAATACTTCATTTCTGAAGACAAAAGCGAAGATGAATGTAAATAATGATCAAAATCTTGTGCTTCTGTCTTCATTTTGTTTGTTTGTGATAGTTATGCCATTTCATTATCTGGGTTTTACTGTGACAGACAGACCGACCCCACTGAGATGATTTGGTTGAAAATATTCTCAAGTTTAGGGTGTAGTGTTTCCTTCTGATTCAAAGTTAAAAAGCAGTCCAGAGCAAGTATGAAACTTTTGAGTGGGCCTAAGCTTGTTTCTTGCTTCACTTGTTGGCATAGTGAGGTTTACGCCTCACTTTTATTTTTCTCTTTTTTCTTCTCTTTTTTGTTTCTTCTTTACTTCTAGTTTTATTAATTAAGCAAACATCTTATAAATTTCATCTTTGCAACCAATTCTTAGTCGCATACAAAGAAAATTATTGAGTTGAATTTATTTATAAATAAGTTTTGGTAGTATTCAATATTATATAAAAGAAGTTATTTAAAAAATCTTTAGTTATATTTTGAATTATATATTTAAACATATAATGTGTAAGAGGCTTACGCCTTGAGGCATTATTGGCCTATCAGGCGCTTTACCTCACGCCTTAGCATCTAAAAACATTGGTCCATGGAACCATAGACACTTTTCTTCCGAGTGAGAAGAATTTATGATTCTGTGCACACCAATGTCCCAAACGATGTAAATTTCAATGTTACTCAGCATGACTTTAAACAAAATTAAGGTTATGGCAATTGGTAATTTCCTGTAAGATCTTGGATGTTGGCATGTCCATTTAGTAATAATGTTTTTGTTATAAGTTAGATTAATATTTAATCAATCATAAAATATCATTTTATATATAGATAATAAAGATTTATTGGATTCTTAAAAGTATCGATCATTTGAAAATGAAAGAAAATAAAATCCGTATCTTATTGACGAAGAGACAGTCTCATGGTTTTAAAACTTGGTTTGATGTCTCGGTCTTTTCCATGGATGAGACGAAGTTGTCTTGAATGAGTCAACTCATATTGGACTAGATAAACCTTACTCACGTATATTTATATGAAATAATTATATATTTTTTTTATTAAATAGTATTGATTAGAATATGTTTAGTCATAAATCATATTTTATATAGATAATATGTATTTAAATTATATAAAAAATTATTTTAATTAAAATATACAAAATCCCAATTGACTCAGCCAAGTTTGACTTATGAGATTCAGCACAACTGAGACGCCTTATCCACCCGTCTCGTTCATGGACGATACCGAGATGACTCATCCAAGTCATCTCGGCCTCAAATCATATTTTATTAACATAATATTAATTTAAATTATAAAAAAGATAATTATTCAAATTAAAAATACAAAATCTCGGTTGACTTGCTGGAGTTATCTCATTTATCTCGCAAGATTTATCACAGTTGGTAATGAACGATACCAAGATGACTCACCCGAGTCATGTTAGTCTCAAACGAGATTCAAAATCATGGACAGTCTGCTCCGAGATGAAATTTTAAACCTTGAATATCTTTCCATCTTAGCTGTTTTAACTATCATCAATTCTTGTTGTACCATGAGACTAGGGGTGTCAATGGGTCCGCTCCTATGAATACAAGAACCATAACCACTATATATTATCAGTTTTGGTTTTGATTGTAAAATAAGTGGAATCGAAATCGTAAAAAATCATTGGTACCTCTCAGTTCCGATTCTCAAGAATCAAATGAGAAAAATTATTTCAAAATCATTATTAAAAAAAATATCTTCCTAAAAATAACATATTATTTGTAAAGTATCAACTTAATAATAATTTGTTTCACTAAAAAGATGATTTAATGATTTTTATTTTCAAAATTTAAAATTTATCCCCTTTACAAGTAATAAATTTAAAAAGAAATGACTCATTTTAAGTTCAAATATTTAGTTTATATAAAATTTGAAGAACTTTATATCATATATGCTCATTTTAAAATATAAGATAACCTTCAATCATGTATAATGTAAAAAATAAATGACAAAATAAATCGATGTTGGGTACCCATCGGATAGAATCTAATGGTTTCGGTTTCTATCGGTTCGGTTCCATCTTAGACCCAGCTCTAATTGGTTTTAATAAAAAGAGAATCGGAACTAGGGTTTTTGATTTTGGTTCTTATTCGATTCCGGGTAAATGGGTACCCATTGAAACCCCTACATGAGACCTCTTAGAGAGATGGTTTCAAAACTCAATTTGATGTTTCGTTTATAGACAAGTCACTGGAAGTGGCACTTTGATCAATTTACTAAATTGCCCCTCAAAAAAATGCCACAACAATGGGCTTTTTAAATTTTTTATTATTATTATTATTATGGCAAAAAAAAAAAAAAATCACTTGGAAGTGGCGTTTTCAAGTGACTTCTTTTTAATCAAATTATTATTATTATTTTTTTAAACTAGCCTTTGTGTACCATTGAAATGTATTCGTTAACTAGTCGTTTTCACTCTCTCCTATATATATACACACATACAACCCCTCAATTTTTCCTCGCCATGTTTATCTACTATCATCTCTCTTATTGCTACCAATTCTCTCAAGTTATAGATCGATCTCAAATTCTATCATCATCTTATTATTGGTATTTTTATTTATTATATTTTTTAATTGAATCGACGATGTCTTCAAAAGCAATCATTTGTTGACACGGAGGTCACATTAAAAATATCACATACATTGATAGAAATATGTGAATTTTATTGACTTCACCAAATATGATGTGATAACAAACCTTATTGAGAATTGTTGTTGAATATTAAAAATCGAAAGAATGAGGTCTTATAATTCTGAATATGTAATCTCTGATGTAGTCGATAAAATTCACGTATTTCCACCAATGTATGTGATATCTTCAACGTGACTTCCATATCCACAAATGATTGCTCTTGGAGTAGATAATGAGAACTATTCACAAGGCATGTTAAAATTATATTAAATTACATAATATAATATCTTAAAGAGGAACATTATTCACGAGACCTCTTAAATGTTGTGTTCAAATCAATTTTCAGTTTCACCTCCACATCCTCAAACGATGTTACTCATGTTACTTTTCTAAAAAGACAAGAAAATTCATCAATATTAAAGAGTTTTTATTTATCTTCATCTACAATTTTGTTTTGATCTGTTGGTGATGTCTCGCGCTTGCCCTTATCTATGTTGCCAATGAACATAAAAGACTTACATTCATGATGTCCATACCAACATTTTTCGTATGAACAACATTTATTCGACGTGTTTTGATTTTACGCCAAAAGAAATAATTATTCTTTGACGACATGAAGGGTATGCTATTTTCTTTAGATATTGAAGTGCAAAGTGGCCGAGTTATTTGCAGCCAACACACATAAATTTGTTTCTCATCCATGATTGAACTTGAGTTGTTATTGAAACCCCAAATCTTAGATTATTTATCTTACAATTAGAATTAGGCTTATATAAAATCCTAAACCTAGAAAAAATAAAAAATAAAAAATAAAAAATAGAAATCTAAATTAAGATTAGATCATGATATAAAACATGATTTAGATTTTGTATCTTAAATCATGTTTTTAGATCATGATCTAAATCATGTTTTTATATTTATGAAAATAGTCATATATCCAAAATTGTAAATGTATTTCTTACATAATAGAACAATTTGATAATGATTAGGGGTGGCAATGGGTCGAGTCAGGTCGTGCTCGTGCCATGTTGAAGTAAGGGTATTATGAAAATTTATCAAATTCAAATCCAACAAATTTAATAATTGTGTCAAAAACTTAAAAACCCAAACCCAACCCATTTATAAATAGGTATACTTGACCCAACCCATATATAATCTATTACATAAAATTCTATTATTTATTGGAAAAATGAGGTCCAATTCCACCACCAAAAATAAAATATCATTACTAAAAATAAAGTCACACAACTATAAACTAAGTTCAATGGTGGAAAACAACTATCTTTTAATCATGTTTTTGGATGTCATAAGGTGATATGGTAAAAAAAAATTTCTTACTTGATAAGAAAAGTGTTTTTCAATATTAGTATTATTACTATCATTATTGGCTAAGTAAAGTGTATTTCATTATCACATGAAACATAATAACCTTACTTGGTAAGATCTTAAATCTTAGTGAGGGTCATTTTGTCAATATTAGAAATCAAACATCACATACCTCTAGATTTTATGACAAAAATGGAGTAAAAAAATATAAATATAAATTTAAATAAATAATTTATTAAGAAAAATATTTTTTTCTTTCTCAAACTAGAATGCATAACCGTTTATTAATTTAAAATATCTTAAAACACCATTTATATTTGATAGAATTTGATAATATAAAAAATGTATTATAAAAAAATTCTAGAAAAAAAAATGAGTAACTTAAAAAAATTATTAAATAATTGTGATATATTTAAAATTACACGTTAATGACAAGATAACTAAACGGGTTGATGCCCTGCAACCCAGTTAATAATCGTGTTAGACGGGTAGACACTATTATGATCTAAACCCAATTAGGCTTGACCCAAATCCACTAACTTTGTGTAGTTTTCGAGTCGTGTTCCCGAGTCGTGTTGAGATTACCACCACAAATAATGATTGATTTATGTCATTTAATTGAATGTAGGTTCACAAGGATAAATAAGTAAAAAAAGCAAATGTAATTGTACAATATACATAACTGTTTTGATAGAAATAAAACATTATAAAATTTTATATATATAGGGTGGGGTTCCGTTGACTCAAGAAATATAACTCAATTTATAACACAAGATCTTGACAGTGTAAACACAAAATCCAACAGGTGAGATTTTATGCATATCTCAACAATACATATCTCGATGATACTTATCTTGAGAATAACTTTCAACCATTGAATTTTGTGTTTACACGGTTAAGATCTTGTGTCATTTTCACAAATCTTTAAAAAAAAAAGTGATTCAATAATTTTGCAAAATACTTTGCATGTGACTACAAATGCATTTAAAATGAGTGAAGTAGTCACACTTATTGAAATTTAAAATGAGAGAAAATCACAAGACCCTTATAAATGCACACAAGGTTATAAATCTTAAATATTACATGCTAATATAGCCATGAATAGAGGGAAAGAGAAAAAATTGAAGTTTGAAAAGTTAAATTCAACCATGAGATATTGGAGAAAACCAATTAAGAAAAAAGGTAAACAAATCTCATCTTAAATAATCAACTCTCTTATTCAACCCAAAATAAATTAAATTAAAATATATTTTTAAAAAATAAATAAATTTAATCAGTACAAAAGAGTATAAGATAGTATAAGAATGAATGTTATCATCAATTTTTATTTTTTTAACATATAATCCCATTTTTTCATCATCAACTCCTTCAATTTTATTTTATTAACAAATATTATACTATTAGATCAACAATATAAAATTTTATTAAAATATTATAACGATAGGACTGAAGATTAGGTTTTTTCAGCACCAATAGTTTTAGATAAATGCTTGTCTTTTGAAATATTCATAATCATCGGCACATCTACATATTCAATAGAGAAAAATAAAACCTAAAAAAATACAAATCACAAAATCAGTCATGATTTTAAAAATATGAGGGATAAATCATCACCATCCCTAATTACTTGCTTATATATAGTATATTCCATGTTAATCTTTTTTATTTTTATTTTTATGAACAATATAATTTATTTGTAGTTTCCTGAAAAATGTGTGATTTCTGGTGATTTTTTATATTATTGTGTAATTTCATTTTTTTAGTAGTTTGTTTGTTCCTATAAGTGCATCTTTTTACCTTTTGTAAGCTTTGTATGATAACAGTCTCAAAAATAGTAAATGAAGAAATGAAGTAAAAATAAAAAATAATAAAGAAATGGATTGGGGCAAGGTAATAAAGGCAATCTTTATTTGGAGAAAAAAAAAAACATGATCAACAGTGGGCGCGAGCTCTTTAAATATAGTAGAAATACTCCAAATGGTTTCTGCTATAAATTTTATGTTCTTGGTGGTACATTTTTGAAGAAACAACATTATCCATTTGAACTGGCACTTGTATACAGGTACATATCATTCACCGGATCAAGAGATACAACAATTTGGGACTGTTCAACAGGGTTTTGGAGTTGTATTAGAAGAGTTTCTCTTATTGGTCAACGTGGGAGGCAATAACATCTTCCACTATTTTGTTTTGAAAAATGAAATGAAAGCATATATTTTTTGCCTTACATATCCCGAGTTGAGTTGATTGGCAAGAGCTAGTATTTTTAGAAATTTTAATGATGTTAAAAGGTAATTCAGTCTACATCTTGATTGTGTGTAAATTCCTTGCGTATTTTTTTTAAGATAGATTTGTTTCACCGACCTAGTTTTTCTAACCAAGTTTTTGTTTGGTTGACCATCCAAGGATTTTTTTTTCCCTTTACAGAAGACCTCATTTCCTTGTTTATTTCTGGGTGTTTTGGATGTTACTTGTCTTGGTTTATTACTTGTACAAGTTTTCTTCTATTCATTTCCTTTCAGAGTGAATACGTGAATGTTTTTAAAACAGTCTATCTTGTAACACGACCTCCTATTGTGTACGAGTACTCATGGGAAGAAAAAGAAAAAAGAAAACATTTGAATGTAATTTTTGTATAATTTCTTTGATAATCTGAAATTCAGATCTCGTATGAAATATGTTACTAGATTGAAGGATGGGATCATGATATTAGTTTGTTTCCTCACAAATTAATTTAAAATTGTAATTTCAACCCCATATTTTTAGTTACATCATACAAGCTCAATTCTGTATGATTAGTTTCTTTATATCAACAAGGTTACTCTGATTTACGACAAATTGCGATCCTCCACTCATGTAAAGATATCAATTTTGTAGCTTTAATTAAGCAGATGTTCTACTTAGACTAGCCTATACTTATATCGGGCCTAAGTCAACTAAACCCTAGACCAACCCTAATGGGCATTGGGCTTGCTTGTGTCAAATAGAATGACTAAAATTCAATATTTTTAATGAAAAAATTATGTTTTTGGAATAAATTTTTTTACATTTGAAGTATATCCTATTGAAATTGAAATTAGTGTCTTATTAACCTATAAAGGTCATATACGAGAGTTAAATTGTAATTAGATAACATATTTACTTTTATTAGAACAATATTTTTCTAATTAAATATATTATAAATATTTTTATAAAATCAAGTAGTTGATCGGGCCAGGTTGGGCACTATCTAGCCCCGTTTTATCCTTGGTCATTTGAATTTTTTTATTTGGAAGTTATGGTTTATTGAACTTGATACGCATTTACTTAATTAAACTAAGTACATTAGATATCCTTGTATTTTCAAATTGATGATACCTCCTGTGGCTTTAATCTCTCTAAGAGACTAATAGGAAAATGACTTAAAATGCCCACTTATTAAATCTTTGATAAAATAAAATAAAATAAAAACCTTCTTTGTTTTTGAGAGATTGTATTCCCACACCAACTTTTGCTAATGCCACCGCAAGATGTGAGCTAATTTTTTTTATGACTTACATATGAATTGGGTGGCATTAGAAAAGGTTGGTGTGGCAATATATCTTTTATTATTATGTTTTTTTTTGCTAGAATTAGTCATGTTCAATCGTTAAGGTTCAAAGAAAAGAAAAAAAAAAGAAACAACAAAAATTATCATTGTCTTCAACATTAGGATTCTATATCTACTACAATTTTCAATCTTCACAAACAAGATAAGTTTTTTTTGTTTTTCAAGATGTTGAAGATGATGAATTTTTTTATAGAAAAATTAAGAATTTTCTAAAAAAAAGAGGGAAATATTGAAGTTGGGGTTGAATAGACTAATGACAATTTCCCCAAGAGATTAAAGAGCTTGAAGATGACATGTCATTTTAAGGATTAAAAGATGAGGGCATTGTGATCATTTAAATTAGTCTTCTATAATAAGCCAAGGTCAAGGGGGCACTTCAGTTTGAAAACACAAGTTGAATTCTCTTTTGAAATGAAAGAAAACTTAGGGCATGTTCATTTGGGCTTTGGGGTTTCTTTTTCTACTTTTTTCACTTTTAAGTCCAAAAAGCCAATGGACTGCTGTTTGTTTGGGTTATTATTGCTCCTACAAATTTGAAATGAAACCCAAAACAGCTCCTACGTGAATGAAATGACTTTTGCACAAAGTTAAGGAACATAAAATGACTCAAGTGAAATTATCAAAATACCCTTCATCTTTTATAAATTTTTTAGCCAAATTTAACCTAAAAAAAATATCATTAACAGTAGCTCGACTCAACAACTGTTGTGAGGAGAAAAGCTTAACAATATGGATAATCGAGAAATTTTGGTTTTTTTTCCAAATTTTGATTTAGTATTTTTTTTCAAACACCTTTTTATTTTCCAAATTTCGAAGCTAATTGGAAATTTTTTCGAATGGAGACTTCCACTTTTTCGTATTTTCCAAAATTTGATTTAATTAAACTACCAAACAATGGTGTTTCGAATTAGAGACCAAAATCAAAATTATAATTCGACCAAAATTAACATCGAACAAGTCTCTAATTCAAAAAACCATTGTTTGGTATTTTCCAACTTCAATGGAGACTTTCTAATTTTTGGTTTTTTTCCATAGACTTGTTCGATTTTGTTACAAATTAGCTTCAAATTAGAGACTTTTATTTTCTAACTTACCAAATGATCTTGTTACCGATTTTGTTTTATTTTCTAACTTATCAAACAATGGTGTACATAAAATTGTCTAGAACTTTCATATTTTTCTTTAATTTTGCTTGTAATCCAACATTATTGATTTGCCATAAAAAAAAATCGACATATCTCCACAAGGCCATTGCACTCGAATCATCAAATGTATTTTTATGGGTAGATAAAGTAGATGAACGTGACTTGAATAATGCAGTGGTTAAAAAATTTATACATGACCTAAAGAAAAAGAAGAATATTAGATATATATTGATAGGATACAATATCTTACTTATAATATTTATTTTGATTTTAATTACAGTATTAGTAGTAGCATTTCTTCTTTAACGATGATGGAAAAGTATAATGGTTTAAAACATATTGATGTATGTACTATGTGTTTGTTTAAATGTTAATGTAGATGGTAATATGATATTTATTTTATATTAATTTGTATAATTAATTAATATTATTTGAATAATGTGATTCTTATATGTCAGAAAATGTCATTTGATAATTTTTGTATATATAAGGACAATTGGATCAATTTGTCAAAATCCAATAATAAAAAATTGTCAAATGATCATTAATTTCAAATTTTTGTACTTTTGTAATGAACAAACTTCTGTTAGATGTAGATTTTCAGGTTCTGGACTTCTACTTCTTCCAAAAGGCCGTTCTTGGAACTGGAGTTGAAAACTGTAAAAAACAAACCTTAGATTTCATGGAAAAAATTCAAATTCAAAAAAAGAAAAAGAAAACATAAGTGTTCATTTTGTAATTCAACCTTACGGTGACTCAAAAACTTACTGACATGGCAAGTGCAAGTTTTATGTGTAGTTGTATATCCCAAGGGAAAAAACCTACGATTCTTGTAAGGTACACGTCAATTGAGTTTTTGAGTCACCTTATTACAAAATCATTAAATAATTTTTATTTAAAAAAGAAAAACATTTTTGAACTTGATTGAATGTGTTAAGAAATGATGGCTAATGAACTCCCAAAATTTAAAACTAACATTCAATGATGAAAATTAACTTATTTTTTCAAAAAAAACATCCAAAGTTCTTGCAACTCCAAGTATGTAAAATAATAGATTAACTGCATCAATTTGAATTTTATTGTGGATCCCAGTCCAAGGTTTGCGGACAAAGTAAGTGCTGGTGGGTAATAAATTTCATAAAATAAGGTTCTCTTGGAGTTGTCAGACCTCCAAGGGACTATTTGTTATAAAAAAAAAAAAATTCAACAAGGTAAATTCTCTCTTATTTGTTTTCCTTCCACGTCATCGTCAAAGTGTCGAATAAAAAAGAGCAAACCACGTGACGAAACGGTGGGAGAGAGAGATCATCAAACAATAACGCGCCGACAGCGCACGTTATAGTTCCGGCGCACGCGGAGGTGAGGGGACCACTACTTAAAAAATAATAATAATAATAAAAATACGATTTCCCTACTCCCATGGTGTTGGATAACGACCAAGGAGGAGTGTAAACTTGTCCCTGTTCTTCCCCCCCAAAATTCTTGGCTTCTTATAGACCAGACCGGAATCTGACACTCATCACGTGCTATGAGACATTCTTTGACGTCATCTTCTCTCTCGTCAACGATTTCGGCCTTCTATTGCTGATGTGGCGTGGGCTGGATTTGAGGGTCACGTGATCACCATTACTGGGAAGGAAGCAAGCCCACATGTCGAAAATTTTCTTGTTGTGCGTGAAAACCTGTGATAGGTGTCCATAGGTCCTACATCCAAGCTTATCTTCAAGGCATCTATCTACCTGTTACTATCAAATACAACATCATTAAATTAAATATATATAAATGCTGGAATCTTCCCTATTAACGAAAATAAATTGATGATTGCTATCCTTCTACATTGGTCCCTTTAAAATTTATCAATTTTTTATAATTTTTTTAATTTTCATCTTGTTTGTAACCTTTGATTTTTCACTTGTGATAGTTTGATCATATAGAATGAATTTTAAATGAGTGAAAAGAACACTATAAGGATATGGTTTGATTAATTAGAGTGGATATGATAATCATATTTGAAGTAAAAAAAAAAAAACATGATTCATTTAGTTGTTTCTCAATTTTTTTGTATATTGTTATTGTGGAGACTTTTTTATTGATTTACCTCAATCCCTCTTGATGATGGTGATGGGTCATCTCTCATGAAAACGCTAGAACACCAATGTGATACCTGCCAATCATATTCTAATGTTAAAAGTTAGAATTTAAGTTGCAAAGAACAATAAATAAAATTTTCATCTCAAAAATTTTCTGGGAAGATTCTTCTAAAAAGTCATTTCTTCGAGATCTTTCTTTCTATGTATATTCTTTTTATATATTTCTCGTCTTTCTTTAATCTCTTACTCTAATATATCGCTATTTTCCTTATTCGTAAGGATTTGGATTTATCTCTTTCAAAATCCTTCGAGTGGATAAAAGAAAGATTCTATTTTTTTTTTAAAATGAAATTATCTCTTTAAGGGCAATTGATTGATGCGATCAATCACTCTTAGAATTTCAATATATTTTCTCAAAATAAAACTCAAATATAATAGGACAACCTGTCTTATTATACCATTCAGGCATGCTCGTCCGTATTTACATAAGAAAATATATTGCCTAACCATGTCAAATTTAGCCATTGGTTTGGATTGTGTTGGATCAACTCAATCATTGAGCATTTCTTAGATCTGAACTTGTGTGGGGTCTAGATTTAACTTCAAACTATACAATTATGATGATGCCAAACATGTGAGATAGGTGTTTTGGGGAACAGATCCTCTGTAGCATGTTTTTCCTATAGCTCTCTTTAATTAGAATCAATGGACTAGGGTGTGGCATATCATCAAGACATTTATATACAATTGTTTATGATTAGAAGTTCAGTGATTATCCATTTTTAAAATTTGATCCTAGTAAAATAAATGTTTAATTTTTATTTTTTTAAAATTCAATTTGAACCACAAGGACAAGTGGATTGAATTGTTTTTTTTTTATTTCTTTTTTTCTTTCAATTTGATGTTATGTAGACAATAGAACAAGAGCTACAAAAAATGGGGCTACAAAGGGTCCGCTCCCGATATTTTGAGCCTACTCATCAATTCAACTTATAATTAAAGGTCTCTATAAGATTATACCTTGTACAATCTTGTAGAATCATTCTAGTTTGCTATTTTTTTTTTTTTTTTGATAACGAAGGGTATCTGAGCCAGCTTGCGCGCACCAGACTAGTCCCTACGCCCTGCACTTAGGCTATACCCCACTACGTGGAGCAGTGCGTGGCCACCAAAATTTTTTATGGGTAGTGGGATTTGAAAAATATCAAACACAAATAGTTTGGTTCAATACTTTGAACCTTAGATGGATTAATTGAATTTAAGGAAAATTCCAATGTATAACAAACAACTAAGATTCGAAAAGATTTTGTAGGGATGCCCTATGGACTGAAAGGTAGGGTGTTGGGCTTGTGTGAGAAGAGACAAAGGTATCGAGAAGGGTTTGTGATTTTTTTTTTTCTTCCAAAACCTCAGATTTAATTTGATTTATTCAAATAGACTTTTAGTATTTGCATGTTTACGAATTTAAGTTTTTACCCTCTTTTTGAACTCATATCATAGTCATTTATTTGATGTTCAAATGGAGGGTATAAAGGTAAATTTATGAGTGTAAGTGCAATGGATATCTTTTTCGAAACAAGAATATAACTTTTAAAGGTTAAATGATAAATGGACCTATCTGATAAATATATTTTCACTCTCTTTGGAAAATAGAAATCCCATTGCCACAGCAACTTTTCTAATGCCACCCCAATTCATATCTAAATCATCAAAGATTAGCACACATCTTGTGAGTGGCATTAACAAAATTTGGCGCGACAATAGCAACTCTAAAAAATATCCTCAATAGTGTAAAAATCTCTTTAAAGAAAATTCTATAAAAGGGTTTTCTAGGAAAAAGTGTGAGAAATAGAAATTCAAAAGGAGGCATGTGCCAGGCTAGATATATGTATAGATAGTGTACACATATGCACATTGATCAAAAATGTTTAATTTACATATATTGCCTCATCGATCACACACACGTGGTCTAAAGTTTGTTTTAATTGGATGTCCTAGACAATTCAATCCAATTACCTACCCTTGACTAGGCAATATCAGTATGACATGTTAGACATCATGCCTACTTGATGATCAGGGTTCATGATTATTTTGGTTTTTTTTTTTTTTTTTTTTTTTTTATGCCAATCGTTTAGGTCTTTTGCCAAATATCATTGCAACTATTGAGGTCTGCAACATAAATTCAATTTCGTTTATCAATATTTTATTTTGACCTATAAATTATTTCACGAAAAGGTTTATAACATAATGTTAGATTTATATTGTTGGTGTGATCATTGGGATTCCTTATTTGATCATTGGATTTGTTAACAGATGATCTAACTTTTGAAAATTTTCTAAGAAAATGATTAATAAAATCAATTTGAACAAGAAGAAAAACACTTAACCAAAAACTATAAACAAATATCATTCTATGCACCCTGAGAGAGCTTCCACGCACCAAGGAGTTGTTACCCTGTACATAGGATGCATGACTTTTTGAAATGAGAGTCAAGATTTTCTGATTAGAAAATTTTCACTCGATCTCTATGCAACTGACGTGACAAAGGCACAAAATCATAGATCTTTTTCTTCGGAAAACACAAGGATAACAATCAACGGTTCTGTGCCCTTGCCACATCAGCCGAGTACAAACCGAGTGAAAATGTTCAACTCAAAAAATCATTAACGTTAAAATAAAGGAAAGGAAAAAAAAAACACTTGATTTTGATCTTGTAAACATAAACTTAAAATCCAACCATTGGGATTAAATTTACATGGTCTGAATCATTTGAAATTTGATGAGTCACAATTCCCAACTCTTAAATACACGATGTTGTGCCGTTAAGGGGTGGAACACACACCCAGCTAAGCTGTCCCGTATGCTAAAAACAACTTGATCGAATGATTCATTGAAGTAATATTTGCTAATTAAATGATTATGATCATTTGATTGAGTCAAGTTGATTACTCTTGATTTGATCTCATGCCTATCCTGTTTTTCTGTATGTACATACATACGTACATACATACATACATACATATATGTATGTATGTATGTAATGTATAAAGGAAAAAAGGTGTTGGTTGAATTAAAGTTTGATGAAGGGTTAGCCAATACAAAATCATATAAGTTGTAGATTCCCACTCATGAGTCATGAAAAGAAAAGGGGTGTGAAATTTTTAAATGTAGTATAGCATGAGCAAATGAAAATGGCATTTCCAACATTCAGAATCTCAAAAGCCAGCCAACAGGAAAAAGGTTATTAGCATGTAGTTTCAACTTTCAACTTAACCCCCCAAGTCCCAAGTTGCTCTCTCTCTCTCTCCAACCCAACCCCCCAAAAGTAACTATTTAACAATAAAGAAGGTCCACTACTAATTTATATTAAATAAAATAAAATAAATTAATGGAATCCAACCTAAGATGGATAATTTGCCTTCAAGTTGTTTTCTTGATCAAAACCCATCAAATTACTCAATTTCAATACCCAACAAAATAAATAAAAAAGAATTCTTTTTTTTTTGTGTGTGTGTATATACATTGTACCTTAGTGCACACAGGAGATAATTTTTTTTTTAAGTCCATGTTTTAAGAGATTAAGTTTTGAGATCGAATACTCTAATGCCCAGACTTGAAGTTGATTAGAAGATTTCAACCTGATTTCATATGATCCTCAAAATACCCCATACACCTTGAGATCTGTGTTATGAAGATAAGAATGATACGATCGTGGGGTGAAGCCCTAGTTAGCTCACAATTTAGCAACGTATAAACTTATGAAAATTTGCATATCTCTTGCTTCATCTCTCCTTCTTTTACAAAAGACTAATTGCACGTTAAATCATTAACTCTTACTAATCAAATTTAAGTTCTATATCCAAAATATCAACTCTCTCTGATCATATCCTTCATATTTTGTATATGTGTAATTCTTATTTTCATAAGCAAATGGATTTGTCATTCCTAAGTAGTAGGTGAAAACGGGTTTTGATCCAAGGTCATGATATCAACACTTGAAAATTTTATTCAACTTAGTAAGTTGTTTTTATATACATGAATGATGTTATTGTAGAGGATAATAACGGTACGTTATCTTAATCATACACCTGTGCAAGTCGGTTAAATGGTACATTGTATATGCGTAATTCTTATTTTCATAAGCAAATGGATTTGTCATTCCTAAGTAGTAGGTGAAAACGGGTTTTGATCCAAGGTCATGATATCAACACTTGAAAATTTTATTCAACTTAGTAAGCTGTTTTTATATATATGAATTATGTTATTGTAGAGGATAATAACGGTACGTTATCCTAATCATACACCTGTCCAAGTCGATTAAATGGTATATTGTATATGCTAATATATCCAATCCTACCTAGCAGTGGGATAGACCAAGGTAGAGATATCTAACCTGGCTGGTAGGATAGGACAGCATTAGTAGAGACATGGCCTGCCTGACAAGATAGGCTTGGTTTGAGTATCCGCGTAATATTGGGTTATGCGTATCAAGTCCAGAGATCTCGTAGGAGATCTCCTAAAAATCATGGATTCAATCTCAAAGATCCCAATTCCATTTAGGATTTTAATAATTAGGGGATTCTTCTTGATCACATCCCGATGGAAGGGAAAATCCTGATTTGCAGGAATGATCTATAAATAGAGTAATTAACAAAGGCTAAGAGATCTTTTGACTGTTTGAGGAGTGAGAGTTCTTATTGTTATTCTGTTGCAACTTTAACTTGAGCGTCAGAGAATTATTGGCAGGTACCACACCAGTGCTAATAGGAGGGACGAGGGAACAACTTCAGATCAGTAAGACAGAGTCTATCAAGGCATCACCATATTCTTCCTCTAGAGTTATAAATGTCAATTTCCTCGAGTCATATCAGAACACAATACTTTGATTATCAACTTCTTTTTGTCACATCTAAATCTTGCCATGATAGTGAGGCTCTTTCAACTTTAATTATGAGTAATCTTAGTTACTTTGTGTACGCGTGAATTTCCAGTGTTTAGGATACCTTACAATGAAAATAAGATCTAGTCCCAATCTCATAAAATGAAAATTAGGGATCTTGATATGACACGCGTACAGTAGAGATTATGGATTTATATCCTCATATAAGTGTACCACTCAAAGTTCGATCGAAACCATTCCAAGTCAAGTTGATTACAGTCTAAATCCAAGTCACATGTCTCAGGATCTAACTCTAGATATTGCCGATAAAAGAAGAAAGATGCTATTGACACATCAAATTTTACTAATATCACACCAATTCCTATGTAAATCACCAAAGAATTTTACATAGTTGGTGTGACGTTAGTAAAAGTAGGTGTGGCAATAGCAACCTACTAAAAGAACTATGCTTCAAAATGGGCATCAAGTATTGAGTACTTTCTCTCCAACAATAAATAGCTCATGAGCCATACGTATTATTTAGAGAGAGAGAGAGAGAGAGAGTGAGTGCAAGTGGGAGGGAGAGAAGACGTTAAGTGGGGTCCATCGGGTGCAAATGCGGCGAGACGCGGCCAAGAACAAATGGAGTGGATTGTGCTCCTTTCTTTTCACTCATTATTTTAATTATATTTATTACTTATTAAAAGTGTTGCTGATGTGGATCCCACCCTCTCAGGACGTCGTATAAAGGGTACTCTCCGCCGAATTCCATCGTGTCTGACATATACTTTTGACAACTATAAAAGTTTGACTCGACTCAGGAGTCGAGACAACTCGATCACTCACCAATCGATTTTAGCTAAGTCAAAATGTATTAAAATATTACCAAATATTTTAATTTTAAAAATTAAAATGAACCTTTTTTGTATAAGGGGACATCAACCAGATTTCTAAGAAATGTTCTTGATATATGTAAAAGAATGAGAAATTATTTATTTTTTATTTTTTTTAGATTTGTGAGATGATGAGAATGAATAATAAAATACTAGGTCTTCGTGCAAAACTTCTAATTTTAGTTTTGTAAAATTTATCAAAGTAATACAGTTTTCTTCAAATAAAATTGTGTATTTTTACTTATATATATATATATATATATATACTAGGTGTTGGTGCAAAACTTCTAATTTTAGTTTTGTAAAAAATTGCAACACGTGGCCCCTATGAGGATTCAAAGAAGCTCTTTTGCATAAGATAGGCTTCTTTTCAAGGGTGGAGCCAGGATTGTGCTCATGTGGGGGCAACCAAGAGTAGAAAAAAATAGTTGTTGAGGCAATTAAGAGTGGAAAAAAAAAATTGGGGACAATAATGGCAGATTTCTTTATCCGTCGTTAAAATTTGTTTCAATAGCAAATTAATCCATAGAATTTGAAAAATTTTGTGGGGAAAAGTGCCCCCACAACCCCCACTCTAAATCCACCCTTGCTTGTTTTAATATTTTTCTTTGAAGTTTTTTATTCATTTAATTGTTAGATTACGTGTTTAATTATATTTATAAGGTATAAAAAAATTTAATCTGACATAGAAAAATATGTACAATCTCTTTAATGAGATTTCTCAATATCCAAAAATGATACTAGGCAAAGCAGCCCAGAGCTAGAATGGGAGCAACCCTAACGAACAAGCTAGAAGGGAGCAACCATGGCGGACCAACTTCATCTTCTAGACAAGTAGTCATCCCATTCACCCATTTACCCTAAGAAAGTACTTGGTGTTTCTTATTTCACCCACTTCCTTGTAGGAAAAATGGTTAATAAATCAAAGGGTTAGTCATAGCAACTCACCAAACCTAATAGAATCACTCGATTAAGACTTCGACACATATCCACCTAACACATGTCAAGCTTAGAATGGGAGATTATGATAGGATCAATGTAACTATAAAAAAGGAATCAAAGAATGCCAAAGATACGCAATTTTTTCTCTAAGTCTTTGAGATTTTATCTGACTTAAGTACATATTTATGAACGGATAGGGATAGAGATTTTTTTTTCCATAACCAACCTAACAAGAGAGGATTAGGATGTGACCAACATAAGAACCAATTTTTGCACCCAAGTCATCTTCTTCTTATTACTCGGAGTGAATGTTATCGTTCTAAAGTTAGGATCCTGATATCCAACTTATCATAATAGATTTGTACATTAAAATATTTTACTTTCATGCCTTGAAAAGAGAGATCAATTTTCTCAAAGTATTATATTTTCCAAATTAATTTTTTATTTATTAAAATAACTTCATCAGTTTTAAAAGACATAAAATTACGAGTTTTTGAGTCAACAAATAAATTTACTACCAAGTCGACTCAACTCAGCCCAGTTCTGAAACTATGGTCCAACACATAAGCCCAGCCCCACACCCCACTCTGCAGGACTACAAGCCATAACCAATAGGAGAAGTGTGGGTCCCACACTTGACCAATCCCCACCCACAGAACCTCAAGGCCCAGATGGGCGATTCCTTCTCCACCTTAACACGCCTCTTTCCCTACCCCAAAAGCCGTCTCTCTCTCTCTCTCTCTCTCTCTCTTAATGGTTTTTGGATTTAACTATAGAAATAGTTTCCCCAAATTACAGAAGAATTGCAGACATATGATATAAATCACATTTAGGATAACTTTACTCGAACTGTATTAACTTGAGATTCGGTTCTTAATTTTCTCAAATCGAAAAAAACGTGGAAAAATTGTGGAAGAAGAAGTAGATTAATTAACACTTTTATTCATCACTGATACTCTCTCCATAATTAGCAAAGATAGTTTTCACTAACCGACATACTCATCTTTCACTCTTATCAAATAGAGAGAAATCATAGGCCGGAGATCAACTGAAACCCCAATAATAATAAAAACTCTCGCCGGATTCAAATACCGGGAAAAAACAAGAAAACTACACTAGAGATCAAGAAGTTTTCGATTAATTGTGAACAAACACTCACAATCAGAGCTTCTGATCACCGAAAAGTTCATTAATCTCTCTACTTATACGAACAGATTCAGAAGCTTTCGATCTCCACTCGTGCGATCTAAGACAGTAGCACCACCGCTGTCTATGCTTGTCGTTACCGATTCCTCAGAATTCATTGAAGGTGTCGCCGGACGTAGTTTCTCTGTCCGAAGATTCATCGTCATCATCGTTCCTCCTCCACCAGTAGAGATCTTCTTTGAAAATCCAGGCGTTAAGCACAGATCAAGATCGCTCGATTGCAATTTCTCCACGTCATCAAATAACTTCCTCTTCGACGCCTTTGATTTGAAATACGGATCTCGTGACTTTTCCACCGATCCTTCATCAGAATCCGGAGTTAACATTCCGTCAAGAACATCCGACATCGGCCGCAAAGTTCCGCCTCGGAGTACTGTCTCCACAGCCGCCTGACACACGTGCCAATTCCCCGTCCAAAGAAGCCCTACTGCACCACTCACAGTGTTCACCGTACGGCCACACGCTTCAAACAACAGAGACTGAAACAAAGCTAAAATAAACAAACAAACGATCCGATTTAGGTTTTCAGATTCATCCAAAAAAGAAAAAAATTGAAGAAAAACTCAAAAGTAGAATTTCCTCTTACCAGGTCTCTGGCTTTCCGGTACGGCGGAGATGAACGACATGAGACCGGCACGGCCGAAAAACTTAGCTACAAAGACTGTAGCGTGGCCTTGAGCTTCAGGACTGTCGATCCACTGCAAACATGGCCGCAAAATGCAAGATTCGCTGCATCCTTTCCGAAGAACTCGACATCCGTTGCAACTCATCTTGAGATCTTGTCTTGTTCGTCAGATTTCCCGATCATAAACGCCGGATTCCGGCGAAAATATAAATATAAATTCCTTGGAGAGGAAGATAAGAGAGAAGAGAGATAGATAAGGAAATTGTAAATTTGTAGTAGAAAATAGAAGTAAGTTTTGGATGAGCGCTTGAATTGGATATATAGGTAAGAAAAGTATTGAGGGTTAATTTAACTTTATTTAACTAACTATGGTTAAAAGTGGGAGGGGTTGAGTTTAGTTTCCAAAGTCTTGGGCGTGAGCGGCTCCGTGTTTCCGCGAACGGTTGTGTCTCCACCGTTGGATTTTGATTCTTTGCGTGGATTACGAGATAAAGAAGCTTTTTGCATTTTTTTTGTACTCTTGTAAGATGCCGTATGTCGTGTTGTATGTTCTTTCTAAGGTGTCCGAATTTCGTATCCTACGGTCTATTATTTAGAGACTGTAGATCATGATCTCTTTTTGTAGACACGTGTCCGACTGTAGAAATTATAGATTGTTGCACCTAAAATATAAGTTTGATTGGTGGTTTCTACACCGTTTGATTAGAAAATAGAAAAAGATTTGTGATGCATGAGAAGCTTATGGATAGAATTCGCTACACTCCTAAACATAAAAATTTTGATGTCAAATTCATAATATCTTGTCACAATTGGATCTTTTGTGGAATTTTACAAAAACATTCAACCTCATTTGTGGTTTAATTTTTGTTGTTGTTGATTCTTAATTAATAATTTGATCAAAGATGGTTTGAACATTGTAAAATTAATGGTCCCAATTAAATATACAGTAATGCATTTTTAAGAGGAGTGCAAATTATAAAGAAAATTTGTGCAAATCCCATTTTTTTAAGGAAAATTATTTAAAGGAATCTGGTGGAGGGACTCTTTTCTAAATAATCCTTAAGTTTTGAGTGATTTTTTAATAGTTCATTTAATAAAATTTTCTTTTCTTAACTGTCCCTAAACCTCATCTCCCACATTTTTCATGATTGAGTGTCCCAACCATTCGAACTCATCGTTTTCATCAAATTTTTTTTTTTCGTATGTTTGATATCTTAATTAAGTTTCGGAGACCCCATTCTGTCAGAAAAGATTTAAGAAGGAAGAATAAATTATTTTCAATGGGATTTTTCAAATATTTTAAATATGTATGTAAAAAACTATGATTTTTTCATTTTCTTTTTTCATAGTTTTTGGATTTTTTAATTGATCAAGAATGATTCCTTTGGGTTGATATCATATAAATAAGTTGTCATCTCAAGTTTTTAGTCGATTTTACCATGTATTTTAGTAGAAAAAACTCGAAGATTGAAAATGGGTGGGTTTTACCAGCGTCAAATTCACCATTTTTTATTTAATAAGTGGTGAATTCAATAGTAGTGAGTTTGACAGTAAAAATTGTGAATTCGACACTAAATAAAAAAACGTCAAGTTCGTCAATAAATAAAAAGTGGTGAACTCAACAGTTAAAAAAAAAAAAGTGGTGAGTTCATTAATAATGAGGGACTATTAAGAAATAAAAAGTTTATCAAATGTCCTATCAAACTACTGTGCAAAACTTAGGGACCATTTAGAAATAAATCCCCCCCTCGAAGTCCATTAAGTAATTTTCCTTCTTTTTATTCAAGGATCCCGCATCAAAATACTTTTGTTATATATAATTCTTTTTGGATAATAAATTTTAATTTTAATTTTAAAATATTAGATTTAAAAAAAAAAAAAAAATTCTTGCTACTACACAATATCGACTAGTCTAATTAAAGCATAACCATCTTTAACAGTCGAAATATAATAAAGAAAACCAATTGGCGATGAAACACTATATTACCATATTTCTTTTGGATGGTAAAATAAAAAAGTACATGAATAGGATGATTAAGATAAATCTATCAATTTGATTTATCAATTAAAGAAAGTGTAATGATTTTATAACACCCCCTCCGACACCCATCACAGAATCATAGATCATTTACCTCAAGATACGCATAATCATAAATCTTTTTCTCGTGTATCCCGAGGCAAATTATCAATGGTTCTATGATAGGGGTGTAAGGGGGGCATGTGTCAGAGGGGGGGTGTCCAATTATCATGACTCTTAAAGAAATGGTCCTATAACCCTATTGATGTTCTATTTTAATGACTCAATAGCAGACTAAACATAGGAATCTGCTAAATGTTATTCTCATCACAAAAGGAGAAAATAAAAAGAATAATCTTTAAAATTTCATGGTTGCATTATGATGCTCCTTGTCTCTTAATTATATCATTAGACGCTTATCATTATGAGATACTCTTTAAAATTTCATCTCGAGGCAATTTTTTGATCTGGAAAAAAAAAAAAAAAAACCAAAGTAGCGTCAGTTGAAATATTCTGGGAGAATCTGAAATATTTCTGAAACATTAGTATTTTGGGGCAAATGTATTGTTTTGGTTTCAACCAAAATCAAAATATTTTGTCAAAATTTATGAAATATAACTAAACTTTAAATCATCATTATAATTAAGTAAAGATTTCTCATGCATAGTAAAACCAATTGACCATCGAGCCCAAGTACTCAGGAATTAGGCATAGAAAAATTCATGATGAACAAGCTAGAACCCAACCAAAGTTGACTAGAGCTCACTTTACAATCTAAAAAGAATGCTTCAAAGTTACGAAGGCATGCTTGATTACAAGGGGTGGATTTACAGGGGATAATTGCCCCCACAAGAACTTTCAAAGTCTAAGGATGTATGGGTTATTGTGACAATAAGTCCAACGGTAGATGAAAAAATCTACCACTATTGCCCTTATAATTATTATCTGATCTTATTTTATTTTTTATTTTCACTTACCCCACAAAAATTCAATTTCACTCTTAATTGCCCCCCACACAAAAAAATTCACTCTAAATTACCCCCATGTATGCAAAATCCTGACTTCCACCCTGCTTGATTACTTATATTGACCCTTAAAGCATAGTTTAGTCTTCTAATAAAATCGGAAGAAAAATCAAATTATTCTTTTCTAATAGTTGTATTAAGGTGAGAGCATGTATAACCCATGAATTTGTTGAATAATGGTATTGAATCCATTTTTTAATATATATATATATTTTTAGTAATAAAATTTTAAAATAATGTAAGAAAATTTAAGCCTTAAATTTGTTATTAACTTTAAACAAGCCAAAAAAACCCAATTAATTTGTACCATACAAACAAATTTAGTCGGCTATCTCTAGACTTTACCACCTCGCCAAGTTCTTAACATTGACTTAAGACTAATCATAATCTAACTCACTTTTTTGTATGTTCTCTGACCTGGCAGTTCATAGAATCGTAAATCTTTTCCCTTATGTATCTCAAAGCAAAGGATCTACAGCTCTACGACGACTCTTGACTTAATGCGGTCTGATTTCAATTCAAGCCAATCAAAATAATTCCTCCAAACTACTCCACATTGACCCACATCAATTAATATAATTAATTTATATGTAAAAAAAAATGAATTAATAGATTATTATATAATGCTACAATCACATTTTTACATCAACTAATAATAAATACTAACATTCTTAAAAAATCATTAAAAATTAAAATATACATATACATATCGAAACCAATGGTTTGACTCCCGATCTGACTCAGTTGATAAATATATTAGGGTCAGCCGAGTTTTAAAATCATGATTATAAGAATGTTTGGAGGGTGTGGTCCTCACAATTCATATTAAAAGATAAAAAACATGTTTAAAATAATATTTTTTAAAAATTATTTAAATTTAAATGGCATTGTAACGAGAGGTAGGCGTGGCGTCTTTATCCTCAGCAAACAAACAATGAACCTATCCACAAAGTTTGGGTTGTCATAATGTGTACGAGAGATGTTGGTTTCTTGATGTTTGACATTTCGGTCTGTGATAAAGAAAGAGATAAGGAAGGAGTCTTAGATTCATGGAAGAAAAAGCTTTGAAAGGTACAAAAAAATATTTCTCAAATTGTACAACCAAGACCTTAGAATTAAGTGCCAGTTGTGGATATTTATTTATTTAAAAACATTAGATATGGGTCATCAGTTTGGTGGCCAATTTCAATTTATTACCTACGTTTCACTAATTGGTCCCAAATTGGGATCATTGTCAATATTTAGGACCAATTTAATGATAAAATAATCTCATTTCTTGTCATGAAATCGTGCTCGTTGCGAAGCTAAATTGCATGATACTTTTAAGTTTATAGAACTGACACTCACGATATACACATGTTATAGATAAGAGGCATAATGATGGATAAATGTCTTAAATGTGAGTTAATGAAGTAACGTAAAGAACAAAAACAATCGCACAAACACAAAAATTTACGTGATTCGATTAGAGATCCTTTTCTCAATAAACCTATTTTTTGGATCAATTTGAATCCAAAACTCTAATATCATCGTCCAAAGATTTATCAACTAAGCTAACTAACATCTACTTTCAAAATCCTTCTTCACTTATTAATAAATGGATCAAGCCCAACAAAAAATCTAAATGTATATGCATGGATAGAGGTAGATGAGGATGGAAACCTTAGATCTAGATGCATGTGACTATATACATGACGTGATATAGTGCGATAAATAGGATTTGCTATCAAATCGGATTGGATTAGAACGACCTAATGTTGAGTCTTTTAATCTATACATTTGTTAAATTTGATACACTCTATAATTCTATAAATTTTAGTGTAAAATAAGAAATTAAAAATCGAATTCCCATACTTTACACTGATGTCGATAACTTTTGAGACTACAATAATTAGAATATGGAGGACACCAAGAGTAAAAACACAGGAGTGCCAAGTTCAAAAATGTCGTAGGACCAAGAGCATCTCTGGACCTTGTATAGATCAAAATTTGCTTTGCGTCGAGCGCTACCCGAGCCCCTGTGTCTGATCCATCATGGACCCAAGCATTCCATGTCCTACCCATTCATAAACATCACTAGATTTTTTCCAAGCTTAATTAAATGGAAACCCATCCCACTTGAAAACCCATACATTAAGCTAAAACCAAGTCCCATATTAATGGAACCTAAAATTTGATCTGATCAATTAGGCTCATCAACATCTTAATCAAACTAGTACTCTTTCCAGACAAAACAAATTTAAAAAAAAATGATAGTCTATAGTGTTTAAACAAATTAATTTTGCTACAATAACAGTTTTTCAAAACGTAGAATAGGGTTTTATGTCATATATGAAAATAGAAGTCGACAAAATATATTCATATGTTTCTTTGTTTATGGAGTCAGGTTTCGACATACTGGGAGTAATTAAGACTCAAGTAAGAATCGGCTCTGGAATTGTCTTATCGAGATTTTATAGTGAACACACCCATATTTGTTTTGATTATTAGGGTTTCGTATCATCTTCAAATGATTCAATGAAACATTCCAATTTTGGTCTTGAAAAATTCAATATTTTGGAAATGTTACCGATTCCCCCATGATGTTCCAGTAGAAACCATTACATTTTTTGTCCTAATTGAAACATGGCCTCAATCTAAAATTCTAGACCTTGGAAACAAGCATTGCCATTGGCAAAAATCCCCAACACAGCAAAGTACAAAAGAGCAAGACACAATGCATTTGAGTATTTTTCGTCACTTCTTTAAATTAAAATAAAAACTTCAATGGTTATAAATCATTCAACCAAGTTCATACAATCTTCTATTTCAATAGAGTATTAACTTCACATGAGGAGATTGCGTACTTTGACCTTCATTTGCCTCCTTTTAATAGAGGATCGTGGTGTGTTGACATGGGTGATAATTGTTATATTGCCAATGCCATGTTCGGGAATCACATGGTCATGAGTTACTACATATTTAGTATCACATGTGAGTAAAATGTGCGGAAACTCTCCCACCTTCAATCAACTCTAGCGGACACAATCTTCTTTGGCAGTTAAATGCAATCCTGAGACTTGAGGACCCCTTTTTGATGAACTCAAGAATGATTCATTTTCATTAACGTGTAGATTCAAGCATTTTCAACAAGAGAGAAAGGGTACTCGATTGATTTCCTATGGGTTCTTTCCCATGGAATAAGCATGAGTTGCCAAGAATTGTATTGTAGACATAAATAGAGTGGAATCATACTCTTGGGATTTTCACATTGTTGTTGTACCCTAACAAGCGCATTTGAGGAAATATAAGAATAACCTCACTAGGATATAAAATAAAGTCACTTGACATGCGAGTAGGTACTTGAGCATTAACAACTTAGATCAATAATGGCATCAATGATAGAGGTTACTTTAATGCAAGTTGAAGATTATAAAACAAGAAAAATGCCAAAATGATATGAATCAAAGATAGTAAGAAAATATTTGAATTTAAATTATCTCGAAAACCGATATAGCTATAAATAGAGTTAAATGCTGCAACATAACTAATGTTACCAATCCCAAACAAATGGAAATGATGATATATTAATATTTTGGAAATCGAGGTGTGTGGTCCTCGTGGAGCACTTGACCACCCCTTGGGCACATCCCTCCCCTCACATGTACATGGTAATCCCTGGAATAAATTTTTGAGTGAGGACTCTAAGGGGTGATTTGAACTCAAGACCTCAGCTTCCTAAAGTGTGGTCATAGTCATCTCACCAACGCCTTGGGGGTTAGATGATGATGATATTAGGCCATCATTAAGACAACGATTCGGACCGATCTGAAAAATTCGATTATTCATGTATTTTGGATCGGATTAGTTCGGACTGGTTTAGACATTGGGTATATTCCGGATCATTGCCAGCCCTATGTGCAGACATTCTTTAAGTCCCCTCATCTCTAGCTGCCCTCTCTACCATCCAGCCTCATCCCCTTTGGTTTTAAGTCTCATTAGTCTTGTTTTGTCTGCTTCCCAACCAAATTGTGTCCTTACCACCACAACTAAAGCTTAGTGGTTGGGACCTATCAACCCCTCAATCTAACCACATAATAAGACCTTATCTACTATTCATTCCTCATGTGAACTCACGTTTATTAATGAACTAGTAGGAATGCATTTATGATACATGTGTTGCTTGAAGTAATAGCATTGCTTAGAATTATTATTTTATAATAATTTTTACTGAGGGAGATTTCTTGAATAATAAGAAACTTTATATCAAAGTAGAGAAAAATTAATTAGGTAGATGGCTATAAAATAATTTGGTAGTGTTATAAATTTAAGCAACATATGAATAAAACTATCACTAAATAATAGTTTTATGGAAATTTGATAATATCAAGGTATTTTTATTTTGAAAAAAGGTGATCAATACATTTAGGGTGATTTAGCCATATCCATCTACGATCTAGTGAATATATAAGATACTCTATGTTTTCAAACTGATGACATGCCCGTTGCCCTTGATTCTAACGAAAAATGTCTTTATCTTCAACATCCAGGCAAAAACCCTCTATTTTTCACCTCAAAATCTATCATCTTCAAACTCTTCAATGTATATGGTAAATTATTTTTATCTAATCGACCTCATCTTCATTCCACTGTTTTCAATTACATCTTAACTCCGAAAATATTGATTTTTCTATCCAAAATTTCATTTTCTTCTATTAAAAAAATCATATTTTGCTCTTGAGGCCTAAAGGTTAAAGATGAAAGTAAAGTTTTTATAGGAAACTTACTTAAAAGACCCTTGTGGAGGGACTCCTTTCTAAATAATCCCTAAGTTTTCCAACTAAGCTGAACATGACATTTAGTAAACTTTTTCTTTCTAAATAGTCCTTGAGGATCATTTTCACTATTTTTGGCGGTGAAATACCCAAACTACTATTTTCTCATCTTTTTCATATAGTTAGGTTTTCAACGGTGATTGCAATCATTTCTCATGATCTATGATCATGAATGGCGAATAAAGAATAACATTCTCTTAATTTTGAATATCTAGATTTTTTTTTTTTTTTGATGATTTATAAAAAGAAAATTGAAGAACAAAGTTGAGATTCGAATTTTTTATATGATTACATTGTAACTTTTAATTTGCAATCATAATTGATGTATTTTTTGGTATTTTGAGGAGATTAACCAAGTATCAAAATATAAAAAATGGAAAAATAAAAAATAAAAAATTTGATTTGCATTACAACGTCGAGTTCGCCACTTTTTATTTAATTACTGTTGAGTTCGACGGAAATTAAAAAAAAAATGGTGAACTAGACACTAAGTGGTGAGTTCAACACTTTTTAACTTAATGTCGAGCTCACCACATTTTATTTAATACTGTCAAGTACAATAATAATTAAATAAAAAAATAGTGAACTTAACACTAAGTGGTAAGTTAACTAAGTTAAAAAGTGATGAACTCGACACTAAGTGGTGAGTTCACCATTTTTTAACTTAGTGTCGAGTTCACCAATTTTTAACGTAGTGTTAAGTTCACCGCTTTTTAACTTAGTGTCGAGTTCGATGATAATTAAATAAAAAGTGGTGAACTCAATGCTGTAATACAAATCGGATATTTCAATTTTTTTTTCTATTTTTCCAATTTCGATATGTAGTTAATCTCTTCGAAATACCCAAAAATGCATAAATTATAGTTGTAAATCAAAAGTTACGATGTAATCATAAAAATAAAAAAAATTGAATCTCAACTTCGTTCTTCAATTATCTTTTTATAAATCAATGAAAAAAAAAATACAACTAGATATTCAAAATCAAGAGAATATCCTTCTCCATTCGTCATTCATGATCAAAGATCGTCGGAAATGATTGGATAGTTTAGAAAGAAAAAGTTTGTTAAATGTGCTGTTTAACTAAGTCGAAAAACTTAAGGACTATTTAGAAAGAAGTCCCTCCGCGATGGTCCTTTAAGTATTTATTTTTATTTTTATTTTTATCTAAGAGGTTAAAGACGACTGATTTGGAAAGAAAAATCAAGGGTTTTGACAACAAAACTACATGTTGAAAACGATAGAACTTAAATCAAATCAATCAGAGTAGACCAAGGTCAAGGGGCATATAATTAGTTTGAAAATACAGGGGTGTCTCAAATATTCACCAAAATGTTGAGAGCTAATGTCTAAATCAGCCAAATATTTAACATCATTTTCATAGGAGGAGTAAACTAATGCGTCATGGTCTCTCTTAAGTCTTCAAAGTATTCGAAGCCAATGAACGTTAGTTGGGCTATAAAGCAGAAAGCAACCTTTTTCTTTCTCTCTAAAAAGCCAACCACTTGATAATTATTAAAAACAGGCCAAATCTTTTGAGATTTTCATTGGTGGGGCCAAGTGATAAGGCAAGTTGGATTATTATGAGCTTGTCCAAAATATGAAATACACATCAACCCTTTTTTTTTAATATGAGGGAGAGAATATAGAGTAGCACATGAGCTATTATATTATATGACCTCGTGGGGTCGACCTAATTGGATGTTTATATCTAGGGAAATTACATAATGAATCGTGTTGGAGAGGATTTTTTTTCTTTCTAAATATTCTCTAACTTTCGGCGGTAACTTGATAGTTCAATTAGTAAACTTTTTATTTTTTTAATGCCCTCTCTCTCATCCTTGACTGAATCGTTGGGATTGATGATTCAAATTGTCGAAACAAAATTTTACAATCATCAAGATCAATGATTAAAATTGTTGATTGTTTGAATGAAAGAAAATATTCATATTGTTGAGATGGACTATTTGATAGGTTGATCTTGACAATTTGAATCTCGATGTTTTGAATTTTTCGTTTTATCGGGGTGAGAGGATATTTAAAAAAAAAGAAAAAAAAAAGAAAAAAAAAAGAAATGATTTTTTACTTACCCTAGTCTCTAATTTGTTGTCTTCAATCTCTTTAAATAAATCCTTCAGGTATGTTGATTGCACGTGGAAAATATGGTGGAAAATCAATTTTCATGAAAAATGACATTTTTCATGTATTTGATTGCATTTTTCTATGAAAATTGATTTTCCATCCCAATCAAAAAGTCCACCAATTGATCTTAAATTGGGAAAGTAGGTTTGATTGCATATGAAGAATATGGTGAGAAAGTGAAATCAACCCATATTTTTCATCCTCAAAATATCATATTCTTTTTGTCTACCATCATCATAATCACCATCACCGTAACCATTATCACACTAACTTCGCCATCGTCATCACCATCCTCATCATTTTCGTCATCGTCATCACCATCGTCGTCATTGTCATCACCATATCCGATCACTCTCTCTCTCTCTCTTTTCGTCTTCTTCTCCTTCTCCCCTCACCTTCGCTGTCACTACCACCACCACCACCACGTCTTCCCCTCTCTCTCTCTCATAATTTTCTAAGCCTCTTTTTCTTCGTCCCAAGCCTCTTCCTTTCCTTTCATCTTCTTTCTCCTCCTCCTCTCCTTCTTCATCTTCCTCAGATATTTTTCTTATGATTTTATCCAAGTAAAATCAAATAATGGAATTTGATTTTTCAATCCTACCTATTTTTCATCATTATTTTTTCATGGATTTCAAATTTCATAAAAAGTCACTTTCCTTCCAATCAAACATACCCTTATTAATTTTCTACCCAACATTTCATCTACTTTTCCCGAAATCTTTCTTGTTCACCACGTTTGAAGGACATAGAATCTTAAGATCGATGACAAGGTTAAATTTTTTTAACCATAGCTAGTTTCAGGAAGAAAAGCTAGAGTTTCACAATGAGGGCATTTAGGTCATCTTTCATTAGTCGTTAAAGAAGACTGAGTTCAAAGGGTATTCATCAGCTTCAAAACAAAAGGGTATCTCAAATATTTACCAAAAATGTGGAGGAGTATCTCTCAAATCTACAAAAAAATATAAAAATAAATAAAGACTTCCATCAGAAAATGAAGTTTACAAAAGACTTTTTTTTGGGGTGGGGGTCAGAAGGAATCTCTTCTTCTCTTTTGAGTACAGTTGAGAATTCAAATAACCATATATTTGTTGAGTTGTGAGCCGACTGGTGTGAGTCAAGGGAAGTGCCATGGCTCAACATGGTCCAAGACTGGTAGTGCCCATAGACCTGAAGAAGAAGCCAATGGAACAAGAGCTGCCCCTTCATAACCGTTGGCACCCACACATACCTCCAGTTGCAGAGGTGAAGGTAGAAGAGGTGTTTAGAGTAGAGATGGTAGACTTCAGTGGTGGTGGTATCACTCAGTCTTACTCTGCTGAAGACATCAAATTTGCTGATCCTACTATTGTAAGTTTTTACCCACTTTTCTTCATCTAATAGTACTCCTTATTAATATCTAAAAATAAATAAACAAAGATATTGTGGTTCATAGGTATGAGAATCTGCTTTAATTTGCCCATGTTTTTGTGAAGAAAAATATATACCCTTTTCAAAATTTTAATTTAAAGAGTTTTCAAAACAAGAAAATATTTTTGAGGAAAGAAATTTATTTAAATTACCATTCAAAGTATAATGTCAGATATTATGTGATTACTTTCTTATGTATTTAAGGGAGTATGTAAACAGAGATATCTATGGGAATTATTAATCAAGTGGTGCCAGTCATCCATGGGGCAGGTGGGCCCAGATATTCTGAAGTGGCTCCTTTCTTACAAGATAGGGAGATGCACCTTATTGTTTTTTTCTTTTTTTCTTTTTTTTGTTAATAAAAAATTTAATTTATATAGATACATTAGGGGAAAAAAAATTAGATATTAAATGGATAGTTAAAACAATTATATTAATGCTGAAGTGACCTCAAGATTGTACCTCATATCATACATCCTGACGTGAAAGTGTGTAGGAACCATATATGCTTTTTCATCGAGATATGAGTCAAAAGCATCTATTCCTACACACTTTCAAGTAGGATGTGCAATATGAGGTACGATCTTGAGGTCACTCCGGCACGACTCATTATATTATGAAGTCAGATGGGAGGTAAAAGGTGACTCATTTTTAGGATAAGGTTTGGATGATGATAGTGATAATAACATGATAGGTTGTAAGAACTTAAGTTTTTGAGGTTATTATATATATATATATATATAATATAATAATTTTATATTCAAATAAAATTTTATTAATGAATATTACCATAATATGTAATGGGTAGATCAAATGCTCACATATCATTAGATGTAAAAGGTGTTGGGTAAGATTACTCAACCCAACTCCTGGAGTAGAGAATCCACTCTCTCCTTTTTATTATAATAATTTTGAGAGGAAATAAATAAATAAATAAAATTTGTCCCTAATGAAGGTTGTTGAGGACCATAGTGAAAAATATTCAATCCTGCTTGTCAGCTACTGCTTTGCATGGAAGTCAACCTTCCATCTTCTTTCTCCAATGGATTCCATTCTGTTAGAATAATAAGTCTATAACACATTATATACCCAACTTCCCTACATTGGTCTAGACATGGCTCCACACACACCAAGACTAGTAGTACCCATAGACCTGAAGAAGAAACCATGGGAACAGAAGCTACCCCTTCACAACCGTTGGCACCCTCACATAACACCAGTCACAGAGGTTAGAGTAAGTGAAGTCTTTAGAGTTGAGATGGTAGACTGGACTGGTGGTCTCATCCAAGACAACACATCTTCCATGGATGTAAAATCCATTGATCTTTCTACTGTAAGCTTGCTTTTAATCTAATAGCTACTTTCATATGAGGAAGTGTTTACTTTTGATTGTTAGAATCTGATTTTGATTTCTCATTATCAAATTGTGGAAATTGATTTCTAGAATCTTGTTTGGGTACATTATTTTTGGAAAATGGTATCAAAATCTAGAATCAGAATGTACAAGAAACGGGTCTGGTCTCAATTTCCGATTTTAGCCTATTCTGGTTATGGGAGAATCACTTTTATAATCCAAACCAAATTTAACAATGGATTCTAGGTTCAGATTATGATTATATCAATGACTCAAATTCATAGCTCAGTTGGTTGACATATTGCAAAACAACTTAAAGGTGCTAGCTTTGTTGTGTATGTGAACACCGTTATAAAGCTCACTTAGTAATTTGATCAAACACCTCTTATGCTACACCTTTCAAGATGTTGTTTGATAATGACAATGAAAGATGAACTCCAATAATAGAAGCTAGTGTAAAGAAGACAAACAATCTCACAAAGAAAGAGTAAGAACATAATACCCACAACATGAGGTGGTTCACCCAAAGACTACGTCCTCGAATGTTTGAACATTGGTGCTCGATTTCACTATGAAGAAAATGGGGAAAACCGATACAAGGCATCACCTCTATCACTTAGTTTCACCTCCTTCTAAATCTTAATCTTCCTAACCTCTCAACCTCTTCTCTCTAAGTTTTCTCTCTTTCTCTACTCTTTTCTTTTGATAACATTTCTGAAGTATGAATAAAGGTGGTCTACCTTTAAAATTCAGACTTCAAAAGCTTTGGGCCTGTGTGGATTGACTTTTCTAAGTACTTCTGACTTTTGCGGGGAGTCAGAAGCACTTTAAAGGTGTTTGGATAAATAACTCCTGGAAAGAACTACTTTACTGTGGAGTCATTTTAGTGCTTTTTCACGGAGTACCGATGGTGCTACTTCTCTAAACTACTCTTGCGCGGAGCCACAAAACATTGTCAAAATGACGGGATTAGGACAAATATGCCCCTCATAAATTTTGAAAATTACAAACCTACCCTCAAAAAAGCAATTGGAATAATATTATATTACTATCCATTGATATGGTGGTAGCCTTTTGGTGTAACATTTGGGACAAGTATACCCCTCATAAATTTTGAAAATTACAAGCATACCCTCAAAAATGCAATTGCAGTAATACTATATTACTATCCATTGATGTGGTGGTAGCTTTTTAGTGTAGCATTTAGGACAAGTATGTCCCTCATAAATTTTGAAAATTACAAGCACATCCTCAAAAATACAATTAAATAATATTTTATTATTATCTATTGATATGGTGGTAGCCTTTTAGTGTAGCATTTGAATTTGGATTTTTATCTCCCCCAATTGCTCACTCAATGATTTATCCATGAGCATTCCAACCATGGTTGAAATTTTCTTATTGCAAGATTGATGTGACCAATTATACACAAATTTATTATCCATTAATGTGGTGAAAGCTTCTTCATATTTTTAGTGGTTGTATATATTTGTTCACAATATCTTCTATTTGTTTGTAATTGTTGGGTAATTATATTAGTTTTTATGGATAAAAACAATAACTTTTATTTCTTTTGAAGAATAATTTGTTGAGTTATGATGTTAAAAATAGTAACTGATATTTATAAGGGCATTTTGATCATTTTAACATAATCCAAAATAGTTTCCAAATACAAAACTCTATCAAAAGTACTTCTGACAGTAATTTTCAGAACCTGCATCCAAACACACAACAGTTATTCACCTACTCCAGACAATACTTCAAAAAATACTTATGAAAGTACTTACGTTCTAAGTACTTCTGGCTCCTATATCCACACTCCGTTTGTTTCATTTTCAGATTTTAAACTTCAGAACTGAAATTCAAAAGTTTTGAACTAGCAATGGTGGGACGCTGGATGGAACTTTTGAAGTGTGATTTCTAGTTTTCAGACTTCAGACTTCAGAAGTGTACCAAACATAGCCCTAGACTTTCAACAAAAGAAAACAAGTTACAAACACAACCCAAACTACCTTGGACAGGTCCAAAATTAAAGACACTTGGACCAGGCCCAATTGTTTTTGAGCCATACTTCAACAAGCTTGTTAAGTTGGTTAAAGTTTGGGCATGTTGATACCATGATCTGGGTTTGAAACCCACCTTCACCTACTAATTACCAATCACTAATCTCGATAGCCTAGCAAAAAAAATATATATACAAATATTGTAATACAAATTCGAGGTAGTGGGTTCAAATCTAACTTATCTTCAAAAAACAAAAATAATGGACTTAGACCTATAGCTTAATTGGTTGACATATAAGAATCAGATTATGAGCAAGAATCTGATTCTAGAATTCAAACCAGCTTTTCATTATGTAAAGGTTATGGCTGTTGATAACACAAACCCTAGTTAGAAACCCATTTTCACAATCTGACCACTGCATTAGTATGACTTATGTTTCTGCAACTTTTGAACTTCATTCCACTATTCTGACATAATTAAGATACATTTAGAAGACATTAGACCACCTTAAGATATTGCTAATGACATCCGATGGTGTGCTTCAATTTAGTAAAAACATGTGTCGCAACATTGGTTCAGGTGCATTATCTCAGTGGGCCCATCAGAGTTGTGGATGGAGATGGGATCCCAGCCCACCCTGGCGACCTCCTCGTGGTTGAAATATGCAACTTGGGTCCTCTTCCAGGAGATGAATGGGGATATACAGCAACATTTGATAGAGAAAATGGCGGCGGGTTTTTGACCGACCATTTCCCTTGTGCAACCAAAGCTATTTGGTATTTTGAAGGGATATACGCCTATTCACCTCACATACCTGGTAAACCTTCATGTTATTTCCAATTCCTATGTGTTGAGTGTATATTTTCCTCTACTCTCAGATGTGTCATGCCCCAGTTAAGCCCTGTGATATTCATAGTTCTCCCCTCTCCAAAAGATCGGTTTTTTGGAGTAGTTGGTTGGTAAATGAGGTATCAGAGCGCTAGGTTCATATAGGTCACGGGTTCGATTCTTTCCACCCATATGGGTGAGGGGGAGTGTTGAGTTTATATTTTCCTCCACTCTCAGGTGTTTCATACCCCAGTTAAGCCCTATGTCTCTTTTATATTCATAGTTCTCCCCCTCTCCACAAGATCTGTCTTTTGGAGTAGTTGGTTTGCTAACACAGATTTTATGCTAATTGTGTACTAGTCAATGGTCCGCAGGTGTACGATTTCCGGGTTTAACTCATCCTGGAATAATTGGAACTGCACCATCAATGGAGCTCTTAAACATATGGAACGAAAGGGAAAAACACCTAGAAGAAACTGGCCATAAGTCTCTGAAGTTATGTGAGGTTCTGCACTCACGCCCATTCGCAAACTTACCATCACCCAAAGGTTGTCGTCTCGGAATGGTATGATGCAAAGCTGTTCTGAAAAGGCAAATATCAATTCTTGTACAGCTCTCAATAATTTTCTTGTTCACTATGGGTTTTCAAATTCAACTATTTAACTATTTGCATGTAGTCTTTGTGTGGCTATCCTATAGAAGTCAGTCCGATTTTGTCAATCTATTCTTACAAATTCCAATTATAATGCTACAGATCCATTTGCACCAAATTGGTAAAATAACTATTTTATAATGGCCATTTGTAGATCAAAGAGGGCACTCCGGAGTGGGAAAAGATTGCAAGCGAGGCTGCAAGGACGATCCCAGGACGAGAAAATGGAGGGAATTGTGACATCAAGAATCTCAGTAGGGGCTCAAAAATTTACCTTCCAGTATTTGTAGATGGAGCAAATTTTAGTACTGGTGACATGCACTTCTCTCAAGGTGATGGGGAAGTTTCATTCTGTGGAGCAATAGAGATGAGTGGATTCCTAGAGCTCAAGTATTTTTCATAGCTTATCTCTTGATGCATCCCATACTTGTGCTCAGCATAATTCTACAATAACATTGCATGAATAGTACCAAAAAACATATGCCCCCTTTTGAGATGTCCCCACGTTTATCATAATTTTCTTTCTTTGTAGTTGATACTGTTGGCATTGAATCACCAATCAACCAATAAAGCCTAATCAGAACTTTTTGGGGCCGGCTAAGAATCTTGTTTTTCCATTCCAATCTATTTAGGGATACAAGCCTTCAGCCCTTTTCTTAGTACCTTCATCTAGGTCCTTTTCTGGACTTCCTCCCCTCTGTTTTCAAGCCTTCAACCTTTACCAAACCATTGTGCCTTTGAGATAGTGGAGAATACATTTCACAGCCTGGTATTGAGATGTTTGAGGAGTGTGCATGAACTGAGATACATGATTGGTTGCATAAAAAACGTTAGGTACTACAATGCTATGATACTTCTTAGCTCTAAAGAAAGGTAGTAGATCACCCTCTAAAATGGAAAGATTGGAACCAAAAGTAACCGGAGTTGAAGATGGCCTGCAATCAATCATCTCGGTTTTGAAAAGAAGTTCAAGAGTGTCTTTTTGAGTAAGTTGGAGAGAAGATGAAGTTCGATGAGCTTCAATACCTAGAAAGAAATACAATTCGCCCAAATCCTTCATGGAGAACTAGCTATTGAGGTGGCCTATGAAGCCAGTAAGAGCATTGGTGTCGGGACCAGAAAGAATGATGTTGTCAACATAAAGGAGTAGGATAACTGGACCATCTCTAGAATGTCAAACAAACATAGATGCATAATTGAGCTTTTAAGAAAACCACTAAATTGCTGAAACCAAGCTCGCGGTGCTTGTTGAAGACCATAGATAACCTTGTGAAGATGACAAACATGATCATGCCAAGTCTTGCCAATGAAACCAGTTGGTTTTTGCATGTAGACTTCTTCATATAATTTTCCATGCAGGAAGCATTCTTAACATCAAGTTGCCTAATTTGCCAGCCCCGAGAAACTGCAAGTGAAAGTACAATATGAACAGTTACAGATTTAACTGAAGGACTGAAGGTCTTGGAGAAAGCAATCTTCTTAATGAAATCCTTTAGCAACTTAGGAGCGCTTTATAGCTCTCAATAGATCCATCTGCACGACGTTTAATGTTGTAGATCCACCAACAACCTACTATACTTATGGAATGAGAATGAGGGACTAGTAACCACTTATCACTAGGCATAAGAGCATCATACTCATCTGCCATTGCAGCAACCCATTTAGGATTTGAAGCTTACATGTTAGAATGAGGTAAACAGTGTTGGTGAAGAGTGTAAAAAAGCAGAGAAAGCGATTGGTATAGGATGTCATTTGGAAAAGAAGACCTTAGGTTAGGACAACATGTACCATTTCTAGATCGAGTAATTATGGGATGATGCGAAGTCACTTCAGACATTGGTGCAATGGGTGAAGAAGGTGGTATTTAAGGGTCAACCAATGGTGGGAGAGTTGGTGCCAAGGGTGGAGAATGAGAAGATGGTAGTGGAGAGCGTGAGGTGATAGTTGAGCTTAGAGTTGGTGATTGGAAAGAAGATGATGAAGATATGAATGTTGTAGATAACTCCTGGGACGGAAAGGATTAATTTTGAGATATAGTGGCATGCGGGAGTATAGTGGGAGGCACACCGATGGGAAGTAAGATGGGAGACTTTTCGGGATAGATGGTGATTTCATAATCCTGTCTACAAAAGGAAAACATGTCTCATCAAATATCACATAACGAGGGATAAAAACCTTGCCTGAGAGAGGATCAAGACATTGATAACCCTTGTGGTATTGACCAATGTTACCTGGTTCATCAGTTCACTCAGTTTGAATTCGGGGTTCACCACTCTATAATGAACCCGGTTCGTAGGGGTAGGTAGAAATAATTCGTTTCTTTGTTCACTTTGGTTTCCTAGATTGAATCGCTAGGTTGGTTCTCTTGTGCATATATATAATTCAAGTATACAAGTTATAAGTACAATTAAAATGTGTAAGAATTCTAAATTAAATAAAAATAATTCAAATTTTAAATCTGAACAATGAAAAATAAATTGGTCTGGCTTACCGAACCAATTAGAAATTTGTTTGGTTCGCCGAACCCAACGAAAATTCGGTGGATTCGTGGTTCTCTTGATTTCACAAACCCAGTACGAGCTGTACCACGAACTGGTTCGCTTCGTACCGGTTCGTGGTTTGGACTAAGAAACGAATTGGGTAACATAGGTATTGACTATAGCCGAGGAAGACACATGGTAAGCTCTTTGAACTTACCTTATTTGTTTGATATGGCCCTAAATAAGGAAAGCAACAACATCCAAAGACGCGAAGCATGGAATATATGTTACAGAACAAGGATTGCTAGAGACATCCAGCATTCACTTTGGTATCATGAAAGCTGCAGACAGACTAATATGTTTGAAGAGGCTTGCCCATTGATGGTGCTTAGCCCTGGCCCTGTATGCATAGAAAATATGTCGTACAAATAAAGGATACAGAATAAAGAAGATTACAACCATGACATAAGGCTCCAGTTATGCTACAGAACCTTTCCTAATCTATATAAGAAAGAAATCAAATGTTTCCTAAGCATAATAGGAAAGTAGAGAACTTGCTCCATTACATCTATAGAAAAAGTAGATAACTTGCTCCATTAAATCAATGCTCGACCAATAACCCCACTTCTTTCTTGTTCTATTGCTTCAGTCTTTCACTTTCATCCAAGAGTCCTCAATCTCCTTTCTTGAGCGAGTTAGTTACTTTCCACTTGTGACCAAGTGGTAAGAAACTCGTCTTCCAAGTTTGAAATGCCAGGAACAATGATCCAGATTTACATCAACAAGTGTAAACTCATCTTCAACCCAAAATAACAAGAAATGACTAACATATCGAAGAGAGACACACAAAAGCCTCAATAAAACAATGCTTGATGCTGCAATCCAGGGGTGGGGTTTTTATAGAAAAGTTTTTTCATGATATTTCGAGGCAACAGATATGGCACACTAATTCCAAAGATTTTACAACTTGGAATTTTTTTTTTCTATTAACATTGAACTAAAATGTAATCTTCAATAAATTTCCTTTTTCGTTTTTCACTACACGTGATGCTACACACATAATCATTATAATAAATTAATTCCAAAGATTTTACAACTTGTCAAATCCTTTTCTATTAATAATCCATTTTCTCTTGTTTGTAACCAAACACCTAAACTTCAATAAGTTTCCTTTTTTGATTTTCTACTACACATTCTACCATATACATTATAATTATGACACATTAATTCCAAAAGATTTTACAACTTGTCAAATCATCTCTATTTATAATCCATTTTCTTTTGTTTATATCATATATTAAACCAAACATGTAACCATTACTAAGTTTCCTTTTTTTTTTTGTTTTGTTTTGTTTTGTTACTACTATTTGTGCAACAATCAATTGACGTAATATATATTACATTCAAAAGATTTTACAACTTATCAAGTATTTTTCTGTTTAAAATCCATTTTCGTTTGAACCAAACTAAACATGTAACCTTCAATAAGTTTTCTTTTCTGTTTTTTACTACACATACGTTATATCTTACAACCAACAGAATGATTTTGGTTCTGCAAAAACAGCTTCTAAAGAGATTCAAATCATAAGCAATAATTTGTGTCTGATCCCTTGCCATCTCGAGGGCTTATCCAATGTAAAATTATCTTGTTATCAGGTGTGAAATCATAAGGGGTGGAATGCGAGAGTACTTAACACCAATGGGACCCACTCCACTTCATGTGAACCCAATCTTCGAGATAGGCCCAGTTGAACCAAGATTCTCCGAATGGCTAGTGTTTGAAGGCATCAGTGTTGATGAGAGTGGAAGGCAACACTACCTTGATGCAAGTGTCGCATATAAGCGTGCAGTCCTCAATGCCATAGATTACCTCTCAAAATTTGGATACTCTAAAGAGCAGGTCTAAGCACTCTCCCAAAATTTAAAAGCCTATAAAATACAAAACTGAGTAAAAGAAAATACTGACTTTGGTTATATTTTGGTGGCTATCAGATGTATCTTCTGCTTTCATGCTGCCCCTGTGAAGGAAGAATATCAGGAATAGTTGATTCTCCCAATGCCGTTGCCACCCTTGCAATTCCAACAGCTATATTCGACCAGGTAGCTAAATTCCTCCCACATTTTATTTCTATATGGATGAATTACATATTCACAATATCGTTCCTCATGTTCAAGTTACAGGAATTGGCCTTTAATGAGTGAATTAATTATGTATCCCAGAGTTGGAATGATTAAAAGTTCTAGCATGAAGTTCTCGAAAACAAACAACTCTTCTTATTCATATAGGGACATATCTGTCAGTATAAATTTGACTCATACATGCTTTTTGGCTCCTACAAAAAAATGAGACTAGCTTTGTATCACCATAATGCGAAGTAAAGATTGTTATGCTGCCTTAAGTCACAGATAAGAGAAAACCCGTTGTTTTCCCCTTAAGACCCCTGATATATTAAGGATTATGTTAACGTAAACTTGACATATATGCAAACTAGTTCTTAGCTTCCAAGTACCAACCCAATCCTTAAATTTATTTTTTTATTTTTATTTTTTAGATAAGCAAATGAGTTAGTGGTTAGTAATTAGCAGGTGAAAGCAGGTTTTGAATAGATGGGATTATCTAGGTGTACAGCACTGATCCGGAAGATATGTGGCAGTAGTCTAGGAACAGAAATAAAGTATGCTCATCTTGTCTTAGACAATCATTCATTCAATCAAATTATTGTTGTATTGAATATTGGTTTTATACATTTTTTTATTCTATTAAAAATGGACTCCTTGTGGATGTGCAGGACATTCGCCCTAAATCTAGCAAAGTACCAGTCGGTCCCCGGCTAGTGAGGAAACCAGATGTCCTAAAATGCACTTACGACGGAAACTTGCCCATCACAAAGAACCCTTCTGCCACAATATGATCTCTATCATGGGAGTGACAGTGAAACGTGTATCTTTGATCATGTGTAAATAGGCATCGTGTATGTTGACATTCAGAGAAAAAAACTATGGAAAGTGTGTGTCAGAATTGAAAAAGTTGGGACTCGGATGTAACCGAGCCATAATTGTGCCTGACAGGAAATGAAACATTGACATGAAATAATTGATGACTTGAGGTAAGCTCTGAATGAGATGAACTACTATATGGTATTAGCGAGATCGTTTCTTTTAAGTCTCTTGATCTGAATCTGTGAACAAGGGTTATCATAACATTTTTAGTGGATAAAATACCTAAGCTGATCTTCCAACTTCTGAAGTCTAGTAAATTTCCCAACCATGAAAATAAATAAGAGGAATGTTGCCATGACCCATCGCCACATGGTGCCAGAATCGACCAATATAGTGATATTGGTACCATAGAGTCCCAACATCAACAAACTAATGGATGTGGGAACTAATTACAATTCATATACAAAGTCTAGGACATGAAGATTGTAGGCTTGGGGGGGGGGCTTGGTTCACCGTTGATCTGTAGAGTCACGAAGATGTCATTTTACTCTGATCTAGACCTATTAGATTTTTGTGAAACTAGCGATGCATCTCTGTATGTTCGGGTGTCATCAATGTATTATACAATCAAAATTACTCTTATTGGGAGTGAGAATCCTAGAGATAAGGAGTGTTGTTTGCACTATGAATGTGCAATATCAAGGACTTATGAGAGAAATTCTGAGTCTCTGTTCTCTCTAATTGTGTTGGGTATTTTTGTGGGTCTCTATCTATACAGTGTTGTAAGGGTGTAGGACGTGAATATCATTGTGTTAGGTATTTTTGACCTCTAAAGACAACAATAACGTGACATAATCATAATAAAAGAAATAGTAAATCAAATGGCATTTTTCCAAAACTTGAAAGGGGAATTAACATCGATGTACTAAATCCTTCATAGAATCTATGGGTGCAAAATGTTGATCAAGACTTCAATTCCTAAAACTTATTGACATTGTTCTGATTTGTTGTTCACCATTCACTCCTTATTGGAGATCTGCAATTGCATTTTGTTGATTAAATCAATGTGAATTCCAGAGTACGAATTTATTTTAAAGAGAATTATGTACATTTGTCTTTAGACTTTCACTTTCATCTGAAAGTTCTCAATCTCCATAATTCTTTCTTGAGTGAGTTTATTAAGCTTCTACTCACATCCAGGTGACAACGAAGTCATCTTCCTAATATGAAATGATCAAGATTTGCATCATTAAGTGCAAATACATCTTGAATCCAAAATAATACGAAATCACTAACATATTGAGGAGAGATCCACAAAAACCCTCAATAAAACAATGTTGGATGCTACAATCGTATGGTATATGGTGGTGCTTATATAAAAAAGTTTTATTTATTTTTTATTTAATGTTACATTAATTTCAAAAGATTTTACTTTTTGACAAATATTTTTTTTTTAAACAATCCTAGAAAGATTGTGTGGTACATTGTGTTTGACACCGAGCTGACGTGGAGTTGTACTCAGAACCATTGATGCTTTCCTCGAATATATCACCTATGGTTTTGAGCACAACTCCATGTCAGCACAGTATCGAACCTAGTATGATAAGAAGTCACTTTAGCATTTTTCTAACATTGAACCAAACATGTAATCTTGAATAAATTCACTTTTTTAGTTTTTTACTCCACGCCACATCATGTAACACATATAATCAGTATAATACGTTAATTCCAATACATGATTTTAAATCTTCCATGAGATTTTCAAAATGTTAAGCAAGATGACTTGAATCTCAAGCAAATCCATGATCTGGACCCTAATTAATCTGATTGGGACGGATCGGATTTCTGGGTGGGGACCCAGTTATCTTGGTCTACTGGGACCCGATTTATAAATCTTGGATTTTATGATAAATTTTCCCAAAATAGAAAAATAAAAAATAAAATAAAAAGAAGACAAAAAGGGAGGAGAGAGCTGGGTTTTCTCTCTTTTTTCTCTCTCTCGACCTTTTCATGGCCGCAAGGCCTCTGTGTTTTAATCTCTCCAATCGTCTCATCTCCTCCTCCTTTCGCTCAACACCTCTCTCTCCAAACCCTAACCCTAATCCATCATCTCTCCCACTTCTCATCGTCCGTAGGATCGTGTCCGGGGCCCCACTCGTCCTCCCAGATCAAATTCACCGTTCATCACCTCAATCAGAAAATCTGGCGCAGAGAATCGGGAAATCCGTACGGAGGCCTGGGGCCACATCCAAGGCTAGGGTTCATGCCGATGTTAATGTCGTTCGTCCCAAAGAATATTGGGATTACGAATCCCTTACCGTCCAATGGGGGTACCAATTTTGCAATTTTTCCCCAATTAGGTTTCTTCGTTTACTTGTTAGATTCTGTTTTTTGATCGTTTTTTATTGTTAATTTGATCTTCTTAGGGACCAGGAAGATTACGAGGTTGTGAGGAAGGTTGGGAGGGGGAAATACAGCGAGGTCTTCCAGGGAGTTCATTCTACCAACAATGAACCCTGCATCATTAAGATCCTTAAGCCTGTCAAGAAGAAGAAGGTGAAATCAAGTTCTATCATCTTTTGTTTTTCGAAATTTCCAGAATTGTAAATTTTGTTTGGTTTGCGGATCTTTGTTCTCTTTAAAAATTGTGTTTTTTTTTTGCGCCATTTTTGCGTGTATATGCTGTTATGATGCTTCTTGAACTGTAAATTAGGGGAAATGTGACTTCTTTTTAGATATACTACTTGTATCCATAACCTTTTTTGTTATTTTTTTGAACGTTCCAGAATTATATATGTTTTGATTGAGTTGATTTGCGGTTTACGGATCTCTGATTTCTATAAAAATTGCATTTTTTTTTGTCTCTGCTGTTACGATGCTCCTTGAAATGTAAATTATGGGAAATGTGATCCATTTTGAACCAACACAAATCATAGTGTTGAAGAACTTAAATACAGGACGATATTGCCTTCTGGAGGAGATGGATCAGGAGACTTTATTTTATAAATAGTTGTTTGGGAAGATCGAACTGGAAGCAACAGATATAGATGAAAGCAAACTTGAGGATTATGATTGGTACCAGATACCATTTTGAAGGGATGCGCATAGTTGGTTTATTTGCAAATAGGACATAGAGGTTTCTTTTCTACATCATGGATGTTTTAATACACAACCAAAACAACTCAATATGTGGAATAGGATTTGTTTGATTATGTCACTGGTTTCAAATACAAAGCATTGAATTTACTATTTGTTCATTGAATGCCAATTGCTTAGCCTTTATAAGGTGGTTATCTTTTTTTCTTGAAATGACAGAAAATTTGGTTGTGGAATCAGCCATTTTACAATAGTATGTCATTGGTGGGATGAATAAAAGATTTGGCTCTGGATAGAATTGAACGGTTTAATAGGATTTGTGTGGCCAACCTCAAACTTTGAGATAAGGCTTCGATCATGTGTTGGATTTGTTAGGTACAGTGTGTTGGTTGCTTCGATTAGTTCAATTCTTATTTCCTTCTTGTGCTGGGTGATGTTTCTCTTTTAGAGAGTCCAAGAGATTGCTTTGGAGTGTCATTCTTTTTGCAGTCTGTTTGAGGATTTGGAAGGAACAAAATAGTCGTGTGTCTGAAGGAAAGTGCAAGTCAGTGGATGATTTGATAGTGACTGTGATGAATATCTTGTTCTTTTGGTGTAAGGTCTTTAAGGAGTTTAGAGGGTTTCTCTTTGATTGTTTTTTGGGAAGATGGGTTTGTTGCATTTCTTCGTCATATTTTTGTATCTTTGTGTCTTTGTTCCTTTGTATCTTTAGCTAGTCATCTCGACCACTTTTATTAATATAATCCTTTACTTATTAAAAAAACAGTTTGGCTTGAGTAGCAACCAAGTTGCCTTTCAGATATTCATGTATTCCTCTCATCATGCGAGGTCTAATGATTGGGACCTGATGATAAGGTGTGAGGAAGAGGAAGCTTCTTCATCGATGTGGGATATTGTTTAATGTCACTCAGTGGGCTGATAGTGGTGTCAACTAGTGTTGCGTTATGGTTGATATGCATCCATTGTTTGTATTTGGATGCTGTTTTCTTTCTTAGCATTTTCTATTTTGCTTGGCTTACCAAGTCCAAGCATGCTGTGCCACTCTGTGCAACAATTTTTATCTTTATCTTTTTCATATGCTTTTTATCAGCACTTTCAGTAACTTCCTTTTCCTATTTTGGGCTTAGACCCATGGCTTAGTTGGTTTGACACATTGCAAATTAACTTTGAGGTTGTGGGTTCAAGTCCAACTTACCCATTAAAAAAAATAAAAATAAAAATCAGTAAACAAAAGAAGTCCCGGCAATGCAAGGTTTGTGTTTTCTTGAAAAGGATATAATCTTTAGTGCAAATGGAAATGCTTATTGGAAAAACAACCTTTGTATAATTTGTTGTCTTACTGATTCTGTTTGCTTCTGCTTTGATAAGGGTATACCTTATAGCTTTCCTCGTTTTTTCAATTATTTGTCAGCTGCACATTTGAGGAAAAATAATAAAAAGTGAGACAGAAACATAACCTGAGTGATTCATGAGATGAGCTGCAGGGTTTCTACTGGATTCCTTGTGAAAGTCAAACAAGCATGACAATGGATTTTTCTACATGCTGGATTCCGAGCTGTTTCCTCATCTTTTTTTATTATTATTTTTCTTATTCTAGGGATGCATGTTGCTTATTAACTTTTACTGTTTCTGCCCATTTGGCTTCTGCTTTCACAATACTTTTTTTTTCTTATATTATATTTATGGGGTTCTTTTTCTTTTCTTTTCTTGGCTAATAATGTCTTCTAAAGCTGGTTATAAAAAAAAGTCTTCTAAAGCATCTTTGGACAGCTGATTCTAATTTTCATTTTTTATAAAAATGCAGATCAAGAGGGAGATAAAAATATTGCAGAACCTTTGTGGTGGCCCGAATATTGTGAAATTGTTGGATATTGTCAGGGATCAGCAATCAAAGACCCCCAGCCTAATTTTTGAATATGTGAACAACACTGATTTCAAAGTGCTTTATCCAACTCTTACGGACTATGATACCAGATATTACATCTATGAACTGTTGAAGGCAAGGTTATTACTCTCATAGCTAATTGAATTCATCTTATGAAATATAATGAAAAATGTGCATCTTATAGTTCATGTTTTAAGTCTGTTTGCTACCATGGTTCCCTAGTAAAATTTTGCTAATTTAAGCAATTCAACCATGTGAGCTAAATGTCAGATTTCCATTTAAGGAATTACTATACCAACCAACACTGTCATTTTTCTATCATGCAATTTGTTCAACCTTTCTAGAGATCAAAAGACATCTTATGGTGTTTTTTTTGTTTTTATTTTATTTTTACAAGTGGGAGGAATGTGTAAACGCACATGTATCGTAAAGGACTATTTATAATTAAAAATATTAATAGGGATTTTGAAAATGACATTGTTAAATAATATTTTTGTAATTTTAGAAAGCTAACCAACCAACGTGAGTATAGGGTTGTGGTATTGTAATTTTGTTGGTTTTTGAAAAAAAAAATACCCTGATAATGTTAAGAAATATAGATATAAAGGTGGGGTCATTTCTGGTCTTCCAAATTTTGGTGTCAACATTATTCGTCCTTTCTCTCATTACAATAGTAAAGATAAGGTAGGTGATTTTTTTAGATGTTGTTTTTGGAATACCATGATCATCATGGTCTGTGCATTATCCTAATCACTAGGAGCACAATATTTTTCGAATATATGTATATAGACGAAAGATGGTGCTTTGGAGTAGTTTACTATGCCAATTGGAGGGATCAGTTTCATAAGTTTATTTCAATACTATTAGAGGTAATGAAGTTAAAGCGTCACCTATGCGACCAACTCACTTAGCCACGACCCTCAACGCCTAAGCAAACGCCCTAGGCATGCGCTAACCACTAAGTGGTTCCCTAGGCTTTATATGTAACTTAATATAGTGCATGTAAAACTGTTCTAACCTCAACCATAAATATTTAACTCCAATAAATTGTTCTTATTTGATTCTTCCATTCATTCACATTAACTTGAGTATAAATGGTTCCATCAGATTATTTCAATCAGGTTATTCCTTCATTCATGTTTTGAAGACCCAGCTATTACAATTTGAATCTCTAGCTATTTCACTTGTCCATTTTTAACAGGGACTATGCGACACAAATAATTCTATTGCTTGCTCACTCTCCCCAGGGTCTGTCTATGCAACAAATAAACAGTTGTTCCCCCCTCCCCCTCTTTTGGGAACCTATGAACAAAATATTCTCTCCCACTGTAGGGACTATCTGTTCATCACAAAAACAGTTGCCCCCCCCCCCCCCCCCCCTCGTGGCATTCACTTTTTTTCTCTTTTTATCAGTGAAGAATCCATTACCAAAAGACTCACTCGCCAATAAAAAAACAACAAAAGGCTCACTCCCCTTTCTCTCTCTTTTACTATTTGTAGGGTCAGGATTGGGTATTTGAAACACGGAAACAACCATCTCTCTATCTATTTTTGTAAGCTTCTTTTCTTCCATTCCCCCCCCCCCCCCCTCTTTTTATTTTTGGGATAGGGTCTATGTTACTTTTAACATTGCTCTTCTATCAATAGTTCAGAGTATCCTTTCATCTTTGGAATGTCTCAACCAAGAGGTGACTAGAATAATACATTGGGGGTTTGTTTTGGCTCGTCTAGAGTTGAGACATTGTCTTGGTATCATATTGTTTTTGGTGCAAAAGGCTGGTTTTTCAATAGATCAATATGTACAATAAGATTGAGACTTTAATCCATGCACCATCTGTACTGGTTGCATTCTTCTTCTTTATTTTTTGTAGGTCAAAGTGATAAATTTAATTATAGTGGGCAGAAAAACCCAAATATACTGAGGAGACAGTTAGATTTGGGACATCTTCTAACTTCTAAAAAGTTCTTTCCACTCGAGAACAAAAACATCAAGTTGAATCCTCTTGGAAATTGAAGTGCCAACTTAGCTAAGTTGGTAAGATGTACAGAGTATTGTCACCTGAAACTTCTTGAACCCAACTTCACTTGCTAAGCACTAACCCTTTAGCTATTAAAAAAAATCCCTCTTTGACGTCCCAAATGGAGAAGTACAAAAGAGCTTTCACTTTGGCTCTCTTTTAGAGTTGTTCCTCCTTGTTACTGATACTTGATCATTCCACCATTTCCAAATGGTCCAAGGGACCTTGTAGTGAATGTATGTAAGCACCATGTGACGTGTTATATTTTACCAATTAAGCAACTTGTTTATGTCTAGTATTAATCTTCAGTTACATTCTTGAGCTGTTTTTCGTCAACCAGTTTTCTTAGATCATAATGTTGCAATGTGCAAAGTTGTAGAGATTTTCCCTTTTAAACCTCATTTCAATAATTATTGTTTTTAAAAAAAAAATTTGTATAACAATTTGAATGTGAATTTTTAGTCTGTTAAGTTGATGTCTTGCATTGATTTTATGTGTAGGCATTAGATTATTGTCATTCACAAGGTATTATGCACCGAGATGTGAAGCCCCACAATGTCATGATTGATCATGAGCAGCGTAAGCTTCGTCTTATAGATTGGGGTCTTGCAGAGTTCTATCATCCAGGGAAAGAATACAATGTTCGTGTTGCTTCAAGGTGTGCTTGCTTTTTATGTGTTGCTTGGAAGTAATTTACAATTATTAGATTATGTGCTGGTCTATGTTAACTTTACAATTTCAGAAAACTTGCCTGTATATCTTATTGCTTCTTATCTATCATAAAAAAATAGAAAAGAAAAGAAAAATATGTATTAAGAGGCCAAGTCCCAAAGAAGGAAGGCAATTCAAAGATTATGGCAAAAAGAACAAAAACTAGCTGACACCATTTAATCTCTCTTCCCACCTTAACGTAAAATCTTCAAATAAAATACTGTTATGATCCTTTAACTATTGACGGCCTCTTGAACATGAGAGCTCTGATCTTCAAAGTTGGCTTCTAGAAAATTTCCCCATCGCTATCAAAAAGATGTTTGTTCCTTTTCTTTCCGAATAGCGTAATAGATGGTGATACTCTGTTTAAAGATGCATTTGAGACAATACCCTTATAAGCAATTGATGATGTTTATGTTGAAACAGATGTATCAACAAAATAAGGGAGTGATTCCCTTGCATGAATGATGGGATACTTTAAGATTCTTTCCGTCCACATGTATTGCTTGAGGGTTGTGTAGACTAATACATGTTTGAAATGTAGTATTTAGTTTTCTTTACACGTGTGAGGTAACAATTTCCCACTGAACATCGATTCTGGTGCAAAAATGTTGATTCTTATCTACTACTTATTGAATTGATTGTCTGTTTCTTTTGAAACCATATCAACTCATTTGGTGATTGGTTCTTCACATCAAGTACTTTGCACTCTCATCTTTTACTTGACCTTTTCCTTGTGCCGTTTGCAGATATTTCAAAGGTCCAGAGCTTCTCGTTGATTTGCAAGACTATGATTACTCTTTAGACTTATGGAGTCTTGGTTGTATGTTTGCTGGCATGGTTAGTTTTTTCTTATGCTCATACTCATTGTGAAAGTGATACAAGTCTTGGATTAGTTCCTACCCTAACAATCAGCTTGATAAAATGATCATTACCTTCCTGATACTCACAAAATACTGTGTTCTACAGATATTCCGTAAGGAGCCATTCTTCTATGGACACGATAATTATGATCAACTGGTCAAAATAGCTAAGGTGTGTGATATCTTTAGGAGTTTGAAAGGGGCATCCTAGATTCACCATTTGCAGTTTACTGGTGGGACTGTTTGTGTTTATCCCGTGCTTAAATGGTTGAATCAAACTTGTGGTAATAAATATACAGATTTGTTCATTGTTGAATGGATTTGTTAATTGTTCCTTTCCTGTTGAAATTGTCTGTGTAGCAAATAGCAAACATAACATTACACATGCTTTCTCTTGTTCATAGAATATACCAGTGTAACGAGTTTTCCATCATGTATCCATTCTTAGCATTGTTATTTTTTGTTTACTCTGTTAGTATCTTTATTATTATTTAATTATTATTATATACGTATTTTTCATATTTGAAGTAATTCTGGATTCTACAAGTTTGGTTTGGTTCTACCAAATTCAACATTCCATGCTTGTGTTACTAACCCTAAAATCTGTACTTGGATTTGTGCAATATAGGTCCATCATTAAATACAAATGAAGATTAAAATTTTAAATCTGGGTTATATTTTGATCGGCATGGAAAAGGAGATATTTCATGAAAGTATTTCACCTAATGTGGAAATAATGGGAATAGTAATTTAAAATAACATGAACCCCACGCTTCATAAAAGTACAATAAACAACCAGCATTAAGTGTGGAAAGAAGATTAATTGCTTTAAAGACGAACATAAGACTTGGCAGCCAAAATAAAGTAGAAAGACATGAAAATTCTCTTAATAATGTTATTTGAACTGGATAAAAGCAACTAAGAGATCATATATTGTCATGGGAATTCCATAACCACGTGAACCAGTTGACCTTTCTCATCAAATTCGACAAAATATAACATTCATTTGTTGCACTAAGGTTTCCTAATATTTTTGCCATTATTTTGAAATTTTTATTAATTGAAAAAACAAGCGAGTGGATACCTAACTCTTTAGAAATCCTCTTTACTAATAATTGATATTACTAAAACAATTTTCTAGAAAAGTTCAAAATTTTACTTGAAAATTTTAATTTGACAAAGGCATTGCTCAGAATAAAGTTATACTACATTTAATTAGCTTTAACACGACTATAAGGAGCAATATCACAAATGAAGTTTTTCCCGATGGTTGGAATGTTTGGATGATGCACTGACATATTACGAGTATCCAAAAATATTTGGTATTTGTTTTGTTCAAATTGTATTGATGTTAGACAACACAAATCTTTCCTTCTCCATTAAATTCTATCTAAAACCATGTCTTCCATTAAGGCAATTGTCTACTTTCTCCCTATTTCAAGTCATTTCAGTTGTAGTTAATTTGGCTATTAAAAGGTTAATGATATGCTTGATTTTAATTTACTTAAATGAGATTATGTTTAATAATTGACCTACAAAAGGCTTACGATCATGTAAGTTGGGATTTCTTAGAGTACATGATGGGGAGGATGGGTTTTGGTGAGGTGTGGATTAGTTGGATTATGAAATGTGTTACAACGGTATCGTACTCAATTCTTATTAATGGGAGCCCAGCTGGTTTCTTCAGGGGGTCAAGAGGGTTGAGGCAAGGGGATCCACTATCCCCTTTCTTGTTTCTTATTATAGCTGAAGCCTTGGGCAGATTGTTTAGAAGAGCGGTTGAGCTAGGTAAGCTTTCGGGTTTTAGAGTGAATGACGGGCCTATGATTTCACATTTACAATTCGCAGACGATACACTAGTTTTCTTGGACCACTCGAGGGACCAGGTGAGGGTGCTCCGTGTATTATTGTGCTGTTTTGAGGCTATGTCTGGTCTTCATATTAATCTGCAGAAGAGTAAGTTGTTCGGGGTAGGAGAGGTGAATGATATACACTTGATGGCTACAATTTTGGGGTGTGGGTATGATTCCTTGCCCACATCCTATTTGGGCTTACCATTGGGAGCTCCCTACAATAGTGCCAAAATTTGGGATGGTGTGATAGAGAGATTGGAGAAAAGGTTAAGTACGTGGAAGGCCAATTATCTGTCAAAATGAGGGAAATTAACCTTAATAAAAAGCACATTAACGAGTATCCCGGTTTATTTTCTCTCGCTGTTTACGCTCCCAAGGTCTGTCGAAATGAGATTGGAGAGGCTCATGAGGAATTTCTTATGGAATGATAAGAACGGAAAGAAGAAGTATCATTTGGTTAATTGGAAAGTGATTTGTAAGCCTAAGAAGAATGGGGGATTGGGTATAAGGGGGCTTAGATTAGCTAATAGAGCACTCCTAGGCAAATGGCTTTGGAGGTTTGGTGAGGAGAGGGACAGTCTGTGGAGGAGGATTATTAAGGCTAAGTACGGGGAGAAGAGGTTAGGCTGGTATAGTGGAGAGGCTAAATATGCGTATGGGTGTAGTGTTTGGAAAGGTGTGCTTAAAGTGAGAGAGGATTTTGAGAAAGGGATTAGGTACAAAGCGGGTTTAGGGGATAAAATCAGATTTTGGGAAGATAGATGGTGCGACTCGGTGCCTCTTGCTATTCAATTCCCATCTTTGTATGCCTGTTCTATAAAGAAGAATTGCTCAATTCAGCAATGTTTGATTCGCAGTGAGTCCAGTCCTACTTGGGATTTGGGGTTTAGGAGAAATTTTAATGATTGGGAGCTAACCGAGGTGGCATCTATCCTCGATCTCTTGAATACATTCCATCTTAACGATAGTGAACATGATAAGTGGGAATGGATAAGGGCGAAGGATAAGAGATTTTCTGTCAGATCTTTCCATAAGTGGCTCAATCCTTTTGTTGCGTGTTCTCTGTCGGGATCCATCATTTGGTCCAAGTTAGTTCCCTCTAAAATTTCCTTCTTTCTTTGGTTAGCGTCCCGTGGTAGGATTCTTACGTTGGACAATTTGATTGTTCGGGGTTGGATCACTCCTAATTGTTGCCCCCTTTGTATGAGGGAAGGAGAGTCGGTTGATCACATTTTAATTCATTGTCCATTTTCTTACAATATTTGGTCAACTTTCCTTGGACTTTTCCATATTAATTGGATATTCCCTCATAAGTTAAGTTTTCCTCATTGTAAGTGGAATGGACTAGTATTGCTTTTCTTTCCAAAAAACGGTTCTTGTGGGATTTGCTTCCGGCGGCAATTGCTTGGGGGATTTGGAATGAGAGAAATAACAGGGTGTTCAACAATAAGACTACTAGCACGCATGCAAGCTTTTTGGAGATCTTAGGTCTTTTATATCTTTGGTCCAAGCAGAACATAGAATTCTTGGGAATTACTTTTGATGATTTTGTATTTAGATGGAACTCTTTTTGTAATCTTTGATGTTGTAGTTTTCTTTTCGGTTCTTTTTCGAGGCTTTCTCGGCCTCCTTGTATCATTTTTTTTTTTTTTTTTTTTTTTTCAGATTCAATATTATACTTATCAAAAAAAAAAAATAATAATAATAATTGACATAAATTCTGATTTAATAATTCTCAGTCTGTCCAATACTGTTGTTGATATGTGGAGTGATATTCTCTGGGCATATGTTTCCTCTTATATAGAAAGTAACTACGATTGAAGCTTACTTATCAGGAAACGAAGAGAAGACGAACTCATTGAAGTTCTCATTCTGCTATTTTGTAGGTACTTGGGACAGACGAATTAAATGCGTATCTAAACAAATACCGCTTGGAGTTGGACCCACACCTTGAGGCCCTTGTCGGGAGGTTGTTAATTTGAATCCCCTCTCAATTTATTTACTGGCATTGCATGCAAGTGAATTTTTCCCCCCCTGAAACAACAAGAGCTTCTCTTTGTTCCAGGCATAGCAGGAAGCCGTGGACAAAATTCATTAATGCTGACAATCAACATTTAGCAGTCCCTGAGGTCTGCCCCTTTACCATCAGCAACCAAGAGATTAAAAAAAACTGGTTATCTGAACTGACTCTTTTATTACTTTTCTGTGCAATTTTGTAGGCGGTTGACTTTCTTGACAAGTTGCTGCGATATGATCACCAGGAAAGGCCAACTGCAAAAGAAGCAATGGTAGTATCCCTAGTTATATTATATCAATTGATACCCTTTTTTTGTTACTTTGTACTCTGCTTTAAATATTAAGATCATGGTGATGTGGTCTCCCATCATTGATGGGTGTTCATAGCATGAGAATGCGGAAAATCCAATCAGTAGGTTAAGAGCTGAAAGGATTTTACTGAACCTTGGCCACATTGGCATGAATGTGACATACAAGGGTAATCCAAACATCAATGTTAAATTGTGAATGTCCCTAGGATGGGATAATTTAACTGAAGTGGTTGGATTAGAATGATGGGTTATGCTCCAATTAAAGAATCCATGGCAACCCAAAAGTTTTGAAGGCATGGGTTCCTTTGGATTTGTTTAAGATAGTCCTGTTAATTGATTTTTAATCTGTATCTATCCACAACACGACCTGCAATTGAGCAGTACAGTCAATAAACCAATGAGTTGTTTGACTCCCAATATGTGTAATTTTTAGGCCAATGGATCACATTGGTGTTATGTATATATGGGTTGGGATCCATTGACTCATGAAGAATGACTCATGGTAAAAACACATGATCCCAACCATGTAAACATAACATAAAATAAGTGTCCTTGAGATTTGTGTTATATGGATACGTAAAAATCCCAACCGTTGGATTTCATGTTTACACGGTTGAGATCATGTGTTTTCTCAGGAGTCCTTCATAAGTCACCAGAACCTGATCCTATAATTTATTCTCTTTTATTTTCTCTGAATTTATATGAGCTGCAGTTGATGACCACCACCACCTCTGATTTCCTGCAGGCACATCCTTACTTCTATCCCGTGAGAAATGCAGAAAGCAGCAGAACGCGCACCTAAGTAGCTTGAACTCCACATACTGTTAAAGACCAGGTTGTTCTTGGTTGGGCGTCCTCTGAAATTGAAGACATAGTTTTTATTAGTGTTGGATGAGTGATTCTTGGGTCAGGAATGCTTTTTAAGTTTGAATTTTATGGCAAAATATGATGTGTTTATCTTCATCAAACCATCTGTTATTTAGATGGGATTTTTATCATATTTATTATTCGCTCTCTATTGTGGATTGTATTTTGTTCCAAAGTATTACCCAATTTCAGACAAATTTTGATGGTCATTGGATTGATAACTAGTCTTTTTCTCTTGTTTGATCCTCTTCACCTACTGATTCCGGGTGCTTGATATTACAAGGATCTTTCTTTTGGGGGTAGGGGAACAAGTTGATACTCTGGTATATTGTGCAGCTGACCCCAAAATATTTGTACTTAAGCTTCTGATGATGAAATGTATCGGCATTAACAATAGCACATTCGCCATTGGGCACATGTTTGTGAAACAAATATAGCTAGAGATTTGGCTGTTTTAAGATTGACAGAGTGGGAAGACCAAGAAAGGATTACATTTAACGGATTCCAGAATAGCTCCAATTTCAGGAAGAAAAAATGAAATGAACCTGATTGTGACTGGTGGAAATCAATGAAGCTGAAAAGGTGGTGCAAGCTGTGGTTCTAAAGAGCTCGGTCAGTCAAAAAGAAATGGAGATAGTAAGAAATGAACTCGAAAGGTGCCTCAATTGTTGATGCATCCAAAGACATGATGATGGTGATGATGTATAATTAGGGCACAAGAATGGCCCTAAGATGAAAAGTTGTCTGGTTGGTGGTTGACTTCCAATCTTAATCTTATTATCCTGGTAATCTATAATTAAAAGGAGAGTTGGTACGTGGCTGACGTGGCAAGGGTGCAGAACCATAGATCTTTTTCTTCGGAATACACAGGAAAAAGATCTGTGGTTATGTACCCTGGCCACGTCAGCCACGTACTAAACACTGTATTCATCCTTACTCTTGAAAGGAAGAAGAGGTTTAAAAGGAGTATAAGCATGTTTTGACTGAGACTTGTATCTTTTGCAATATTTACTCCTCAAAGGACTTAAAACCTAATTTCCCAAGTCAGTCTTCCTTGTGTCATTCTTCATAGAAACTTAAATCTCTTTATTGGAAGAAGAATAATACGTGATTCCCTTGTACCATTTCTTTCTTTGGTTGACTTGAAAAATGTGGTGCTAGTTCAAGTGTTTTTTAGGAAGGTACGGGAGAAATTACCACTTAACAATATAAGTCAAGTTTGGTTGCCACTTTCTTTCTTATATTTGTTAGTCTCTTTCAAGCCATCGACTTCAAAAGCTTTTCTTATCAAAAATAAAAAATTTGTGCCAACTGTTTAAACCTTATTGGTTCCCCGATTTATTTCGCTTATAATCCCCAACTTTAAAAGCTAAAAAACACCCGGGCTTACAGTTTAAACTTCATTACAAACATAACGAGAGTTGTGTTGTGTGGAGCTGTTTCAATTTGTGTGCGCGTTTCTTTACTTGATCTCAACACCCAATTTTCTATTTTTAAATCTCAAAATGGTGCCTCAACTTCGGACCAGAGGATTGGAGATGGAATTGTTTGTTTTTTTTTTCAAATGCATAGAAGAAAAAGGGAGGTGCCAACTTGCTAAGTTGGTAAGAAGCCTGGAGTGTTTATACCACGACCTGGGTTCAAAATCTGTCTTCAAGTAGACCACTAATCTTGCTTGCTTGAAAGGAATTATATATATATAAAGGCCCCGCCCAATCTACGTGGTACTTAGTTTACTATATTCATTAAAACAGAGAAGCTTTCTAATTTGGCAATTTAATCAATTTACAGTACTTGGGATATTCATGCTTGCCTTCAAAGAAATTTTTTTTTTTTGGGATAAAGGCCCTGCCTGATCTACATGGTACTTTGTTCACTATATTCATAAAAACAAAGAGGGTACATTTCTAATTTGACCATTTAATCAGTTTGCAGTTCTAGGGATTTCTGTAACATTGTTATCAATGGGCGTGTATGCTCATGTTTTCTTTTTCTTTTTTATTGATTAGAATTAGTCCTGCAGAATGTGTTCGATGAGTTGCATCACACGCTATCTAAATGATAAAGAAGAAGAAAGAAAAAGGGAAAAAAAAAACAAATATAGATTAAAAAAAGATGACCATTCACCATTTCAAAAAGAAGTACAAGGTGGTTTACAATCTTGGAGAAGTGCTAGCAGAGCAAGGCCTTAATAAACAGTGGATATTGTAATTCTCTCAATTCTGAATTGGTGCAACAAGTCTCTGAATCAAACTTGCTGAGGGGTAACAACCAACAACTTTGAGATCCAAGTGTGGCATTTTCTTTCCCTTATGGTACAACAAAACTGGGTTTACCATATGACAAACCCCCCCAAATAAAGAAACTTCATATTTCGTGGTGAAACAACGAGTTACAACAATACCATACCGTCAACCCGATTCCGTCTCTCTACAGCCATATATTTGTCTTTTTGGCCCAAAAGTCCCAGAAACCTTCATTTCATCCCTTGTCAACTGGAAGATGTCAGCAATTCTAACTTCCTAAATGTTGAGGAGAGAGAGAGAGACCAATCCCTCAGCTTCTCTCTCTATCATCTCCCTACTAAGATACTGAATACCTCCTGTTTCTTGAAGGTGTGGACTTGGTGTCCTCTGGATTGGCAGAACCGGGCTCAGATGTATCGGAGCTACTACTCTCATATTGCGACCCTTTGCCCGACCAAAGCTTTGCAAATATCTTCTTTGATATGAGCATCCCTTTCACCTTACCGACAACAGCAGCTTTATCACTGTTACTTTTATCATCACCCCCATTTTTCTCATTTCCTCTTCCCAGCTTAAGGGAAGCAAGCTCTCCCTTGAGGGCCCTGAGGTCCTCTGTTGTAGGCACAGCATCCCAGTCCTCTGTATTGGTGGTTGTAGTCCGTGAGCTTCCTTGTGAACCCCCATTCTCCCGTGGAAGTAGAGCCCTGAGGCCCAAAGGAAGGTCAGATGTGGTAGTACCACCAGCGGATGATGTGGAAGCTCTGACCTGCTCAAAGAAGAGGACTTGGACTACAACTCGAAGGGGAAGTCGCTCATTTTGAACGGCATGCATGCACGCATCCACGGATAGTTTCTTGCAGTCCATCAGCCTACAGATTCTCTTTCTCTCGCTCTTGCTCATCCCTGGGTGTTCCTGCACCAATATAAGTACAAATTGGGTAACAAGTCAGCAATCCAATAGGCTTTGATCAGAATTGAATAGAGGAACAAGATGTGTTCAGCAAATCCAAAACTTTTAGGATAACAATTCCAACTAATCAGATCTAATCCTTTTATTAAAAAAAATGAGAGCTTCTATTACCTCACCAATTTTTGCTAATGCCACCCCAAGATGTGCGCTAATTCTTCAGTATTTACATATGAACTGGGGTGGCATTAGCAAATGTTGGTGTGACAATAGAATTTCACTAAATATTATCTTCCAATTCAGCATGATATGAAAATTGGGAAGTTCAAAACCAAAAACACAATTTCTACAACATACCTTGAGAAACATGTCAATGGCACGGTAAATTCCATCATGAGTCAATCTTGAAAAGCCCGATACCATTTCAGCAAGATCGACAAACTTCGACAAAGGAAGATTGGGGTCCCGTGAAATTTCAGCAAGGTATCCATCAACCAATTTCCCCACTGTAACCTTGGAAGTATCGGTTATAAATCCAGGTTCGGTCAGTGGTGGGGGGTCACTCTGTGGACTCTGCTCTTGTGTTACAAACTCCTCGACTATGCTTTGTATTACATCCACATCATACATTGTGGACTCGGATACTGCGGCTGGAATCAGAAGATCAGCAACCAAAGCTTCCTCCAACTGCCATCCTATTCTCTTAACCAACTCTTTTCTCCCCATCTCTCCAGAATCAAGAACCATTGAAGCTTTTAACAACTTGAGCAAAAAACTACATGGGACACTACCTTTCTCTGTAGGTAACAACCATATAATGGTGTCCACCAATGATCGATTCTTCATGTCATCACCACCTTGGATCATACCCTTGTTGAAACCAGGCAGTCTTCTCAGTGCATAAGCTTTCAATGCTTCTCCAATTACATCACCAGACATTCGACCCTTGGTTTTGATGGTCATTATAACTCGCTTGTAGAAATCAATTTCGAGCTCACAAAGGTCCTCAACCCACCAGTCCTTCGGGACTGTCTGTTGTTGTCTGACACCATTCCAATGACTGTCAGTCCTATTCTCCGAAGGTAACTTTCTCCTATTATAAGTGTAGGACCACTCCACTTTGGATGTGTCAGAGGAAGCCTTGGAAGATATGGAATCAATGCAACGGTTGACCACCTTTAGTTCCTCGCACCAAGGTAGGAGAGACTTTGTAGTCTGAAGAAGAATGATCGAGTCTTTCCATCCGCATAAGATACTTGTGTTAAGGAATACTTCAATCTTGTAAATGAGGTTTCCTTTCTCGATGGTTTCATGCATTTCTAGGTACTCTGCCGCACAGCGAGCTGCGACCACATTGTACGCATTTAGGGTAACTGTCATGCCGTAACAGAACTTGGCACATATCTCAAAGGCACCAGGTCCGCCGGGTATGTCGGGGATTTGGATTTCATTGTTGTTATCCTCATTTGCAATTGTGACTAACTTTTGTAATCGGGCACTCTTGGACAGAAGGGGAAACTACAGAACCAATATGTTCATGATATGTTAGAAATTTAATAAAATAAACAGTAGAAAAAGATAAATAATAAATATTGGGGACCCAAATTGGTTGTTTTTATGAGTTTTCTCATTGAAGGATAAGATTCTTGTATCCAAAAGTTATTGCCATCTCACAGTCCCTCCTGCTTTCTACCTACTACATCTTTGTGTGTAAATACATGGATTATAGGATGGGCGTACCTTGTGTAGATAAAACATCACATCACCTATGATTACAGTGATATCAGTTGCCAACTCAGTAGCCACATACCTGCAAATGGGATTGTTCTTGATGTTTTAGCAAAATAGATGAAACCTTATACATACATTAGGCATAATCACACAGACACACAATTCACTTTGAAAGTTGAGAAAACACCTATTAAATAATAACCAAAATAAATAAATTTACAAGCACTTCAAGATAATTTTTTTAAAACATGAATACAGATGTGGACTATTAGAGAACATCTTTTCACGAAAAGCAAAACCGAAAGCATATGTAATCAATTCACTGTCAAATTAACTCTGTATTACTCATCCATAAAGTCTCAAGTCCCAATCTTTCAAATTTGTGTGCATGCATTGGTATAATCTTTTTTAGGAGTTCAAAGGGGTATTTCTTGAGCTTGTGTGTTCAGACACATTTAGGTGGGTCTCCTCGAGCTCCTTCATTATCAATAAAGTTTCATTGTACTTATACAAAAATTAAAAATAAAAACAAACAACTTTGCTAGAAATGGAGCAAAAATATAGAAACATGGAATATAAACAATCTCCTTATCCATAGAAACGGTTGTGAAAAGAGCACGAACAAGCCAAGCTCCTACTCCCAAAGCCCAATATTGCAAATCATGAGGGAGAAAGCCTTAGCATTTAAGTCTCAAATCTGAAGTCTACAATAAGTCAGATGTTACGTGAGATGCTTGAGTATTGATGATACCATAAATCAGATCAAAACTTCAGTAGCAACAACTTCAAGGCAACATAAAAAAGATAAATAAATTCCCAATTTGAAAGCTTGTGTTCTTGCTCCAAAAAATTTCTGAAAGCAGAATGTAAAAACGACCTTGACGTTTGTGATTGGACGTTATGATTCAAGAAAGTACGCTAGAAAGAAAATGGGTGAAGACCACCTCCCTTTGATCTGGATTTATCTCCAAGGAATTTTTAATTCTACTTTGATTCTCAACCAGAATGGGGGGGGGGGGGGGGGGAGGGGGAGGGGGGAAGCCATGAAAATAAATCAGAATGTACGAAGATTATTAGGATATATTATAAATTCATAACTAAGATACTGGTGCAATCTCAATAAACAAGAAACATAGTCCAAGACTCAAGGCCGCATGTGGTGCGCAACAAGGTTTTCCACGGGGCCTTGGTACTAAAGAAAGCTTAAGCAACCCACCTTTTCCACCCCACTCAAAGACCCCAAAAGAATGAAGGGGGATAAAAAAGAAAACCAACTCGCATGGTTCCTTACACTAACACAAGAATAATACAAATGAATAAGCCCTGGTTGCAACCATGTGAGTCTGTAACCAATCATGTTTGTCTCTTAGTAGGATGACATGAGTGTTGTAACTCCTTTGAGTTTGTCCCTAACATTCCTTAATTTATTTATTAAATTCAAGAAAACTAAAATAGATATTAGGTGGGTTAAAAAGGGAAAACCCTCTCAGCTAGGCATTGGGCAGTTCCCGCACTTTTCTCTTCTCAACATGCTTTAAGGCCTGGTCAAGACAAACAAATTGGAAGGACAGAAGCTCTGACTTTCTTACGATGCTTGGATATTTTTTGAGGATCCAATTATAAGATTGTGCTCCCTTGCTTGGTTCAAAGTGTTGTCAACGAATGTCATCTCAGTCTCGGAGGTGACCAGAATGCGATATTGGGATTTTATCTTGGAATTGTCCCATTATTATCTTGGGTTTTTTTATGTGATCTTGGTTTTTCAATTACCCAATATTTACCCATGAACAAACGCTTTGAACTATGGTCCTTTGGTATCTTTTCAATCTTTTATCACATTGGTTGGACATATTTTGTCTCCATACACTAAGGAGTAAAAGCCAAAAGCAGGCCATCTTACACAGCTATGCCTCTTTTATATATTTGTAGTACTCCCTGACCCTTTTTTTTTTCTCGATAAGCTTCCTAACCTTTTTTTCTCAAAAAGCTCCAAATCTTCTTCATTTTTTGATAAAAATCATTGAATATTAAAGATTACATTAAATGAGAGCTACGGATCATAAGTTCAGTAATCAGAAGTGCTACTAGCTTTCAGAAAGGGAGTTTTTAAGGGTCAATGCTTTCTCCACCTGCTTTTTGTTACTATTGCCTACTATGCATTCTCGGCTATGATATGAAGATCCATGTCCTTGGGCTAAGACTAGTGTCATGGAAACTGAAGTCCTTGGGCTGCAAATGTGCAAAAACCCCAATCCATCATCCCTCATCGTCTGGCTTATCTTCTAATTTATGTTTGAACAAAAATTTATTTTTAAATCTATCTAATCATTTATAAATCTTCATCCGAAGTTCCCTTTTTTCCATTAAGGACTCAAAAGTAGGTCAATGAAGAAACCATCTGACTCTTATGATAGCTTCAAAATTCCTCCTGTACTACAAAGTCCAAACCAATGGAAAGGGGTCCATTCCTTCCTTCCACAATAACTCTAGTAACATTTTCCACATGTTTGAAATTTTCATTTCTATAACATGGTGAAGCATGAAGCTAAAGAAGTGATGTGGGGCTGTCTAGTAGAGTATATAATCTACCAATGCAAGGAATGGCTTATCACCACAAAGTATACCAACAATCAAAGATTACCCTATCATATATACTATACTACTCCAAAGCTGTTCTCTAATTGTCCATGGACATGTGAAGATTACACATTAGCCCACATAACCATGCCGCACAATTTTATTTTTATGTTTTTCTTGAAAGGTATAAAGGTGAAGACGGGTTTTAATCCCAGGTATATGGTACTACCACCCACAGACTTTACCAACTTAGTAAGTTGAATAAATGTTTCTAAGTAGACCATGTTTGCATGTGTTTGGCATAAACATGATGGTTAACATGGAAAATTCTTAGGAAATAGAGTGTCCCAGTTATTTCTTACATGGTTTTATATTAGCTCTCAAAGTCATTTGCTCAGTTGCATAAGGTAGGATGGTAGCTGGAGTGAGTGAGAACAAGGAATTGTGTTTTTAAAGGAAAAAAAGTGAACAGCCCCATGAAGATTTATTTAAATAAGTGGTGACTTTGGAAGCTAAGTATTTCCTTTGATGCATAAGATTACCATCTTTTTTCTTGCTCGTTACTAAAGGGAATAGAAAGCACGCCTAAGACTGCTGTTTTTAGCAAGGCTATTCTCTATAGGGTTGGCAATCCTAACCATGTGGGTATACAAAATATCCAATCTAGCAATGATGTCCCTAATGTAGTCCAGAGTATTGGCAGTCCACAACACATGTAATGGTGATTTAAACACTTGGCAATTATTTGAAGAACCACTTATATCTTCACCCATCTTACAGTGAGTTCAAAAAAAAGTTGGAGTTGAGTGAGGGAACCCTTTCTCAAACTAGATCAGAAAACGTTTTCTCATGTACTTAAGGAAAATCTTCCTAAGCAATCATTCTAACCCCCAAAACCCAGTAGCAGAATGGCCCCCCACCAGGGCTAATAAGAGTATATGAGGAATCGCTTTCAGAGCTTTGGTATGACTGAGACTACTGAGACGTGTATCCGACAAACTACTTTAGGGGCAATAATTTTTGGAGGGTTATGAAAAGAAGACCAAACCAATAGGACCACACAGCATAAGCCCACTAACCTAATAACGAGTTAACCTAACTTGTTCAATTAAGCAAAGAGAGCCAGAAACCAAACATTGCACATGGTATTGCCACAAAATCATCTATAGATGATGTCCATTTCAGACTTGGTGAAAATACCCATGGTTAGCATCCAACAAAGTAGAGACAACTCCAACAAGTGGGTTAAGTATGGGGAATTTATAGAACAAAATCCCAATTCATAATAAAACTACCAATAAGAAGCTTAGTACTAAAGATTTATAAACAACAATAAAAACATGAAAAAAGTTAAAAATACACCTAAAAGAAACACCCATAGATATATATTAGAGAATGACAATATTAGAACAAGTTATTGAAAGAAAGATCTCACCTGATGTTGTTCCCATCAGTCTGAAACGAATCAGGTTTTGATCCAAGTTTCATAAACTTCATCTTGGCAAGTAAAAAGGATCTAGCTTTTATTTCTTCACCTCCTTTGAGATTCCAAAACAACTCTTTCTCACTTCTTAATTAATCACCAAAACAGCTACACCAAGGCCGCCAAGCCCTTCATCATCTCCTTTGGGGACCACCAAACATACCCAAAAACAGAAAAGAAAAAAAGAAACCCAGAAATTAAAAGAAGAAAAAAAACCCGGGTGTGGTGGGTATTGGACTTCTGAATGTGACCAACTTTCTGGGATTCAAGTGGAAGGAAAAAAAATGGATCGAAAGCAAGTTTTTTAAGTAATGGGGTGGTGGCAAAATCGAATCTTTTTTTGCAGAAACCAAGGCAAGATTAAGGTAGTTTAAGATTGAAAGATTAGAAAATTGGGGTGGTGGTCTATAAGCAATTTTTTTAAGAGGGGTTTCTCTTCAATGGCAAGAGACCAAAAGAAGAGATTGTTTCCTTGGTCATGGGCAGCACCCAAGGACCCCGGGCAGCCTTGGTCAGCCCAGGAGACATTGCCAACAGATACTCTTTACTAAACAATTACCACAACAGAGAGACACTCACAAGCACAAAACTGACAACACCGCCACTTTCCCATTTGTTTATCTATCGATCTCCAGACTTTCAAGACTCGAACTTTAGAATCAAAATTCCTTTTTTTTTTTTTTTTTTGCCTTTTATGCGTTAATGTTTAGTAGTTGCTCCTCCTTTGAGGACCTGTCACCAAAAAAAACATAAAACAGAAGTATGAGGTGAGAAAACCACTAAAAAAAACAGTTGACAGACAACAAGAATCTCACTTTCTCTTTTACAAGGAAGAAATTAAAGCCCACAACAAGTGTTTGGGGAAGGGAGAAAAAAAAAAGGAGAAAAAACCCATTAAAATTAAATAAAGACATGAACTTGAAACACAATCCACCTAAAATATGAAGCCCTAAACTATTCAAATGTCAAATCAAACAAAAAACTAGTCATGAGGAACTAAAACTCAATTCTCCAAAAACAAAAGAAACTCATCTCAAATGAAGGCAAATTAACAATACCCAGACCCAGAAAGCTAGATAAAATTTCTTTAAAAAAAAAAAAAAAAAGAAAAGGCAAAACCCACAAAAGAAAATGGTCTCCAGAGTCCAGACTCCAAAGTCCCCACCAAAGCTTCTCTCTCCAGTGTTTCCAGTGACCAAAGTACTCTCTCACTGTGGAGCAGAGCTAAGAATCAATACCAGTGCGCACAATAGCACTGTACGCCATGCAGGAGCACTATATCTTCCTGACAAAACCCACCACCCTGACACCCTCCACTTTAACTCAGAAACCAACCCAACAACAAAAAGATGAGCTTTCTCATTTGCCCATCCGACCCAACCCAACCCAACAAAAACACAAAAAGCCAAGCTGGGAATGTTCCTAGTCTCCTTAGAATCACCACCACCTCCACTCCTCTCTCTCTTTCTCTATCTATCTATCTCTCATTTTTTTAACCAAAAAATTGAAGAAAAAATATAATAAAAACATAAAATTCTCCTTAAGCAAATGAAAATCAGTAATTCTCAATTTTATTACTCTTCTTTCTAAATAAATTTGTGTTTTTTTTTTTTCTCTCTATTTTCTTGTCTCTCAGTTAAGTTCAGCCCATTACCTCCCTTTTCTTTTTCTCTCTCTATCTGCACCGTTATGCACGCCAATCTGACATTCAGCTTTGCTGCTCCCCCCTTAACGTAGTCTCTTTCATAAAATACCCCTTAGTTTTATGTTAATTACGAAGCTGCCCCTATATTATAACTAATGAAGAAAACGACTTCTCTATCCCTTTCGTACATAGTTATTATGGTGTCCAACTGCTATTTTATTTTTCTCAAATATTTTATCAACTTTTCTCCCATGTTGGTCATTTTTTTTTTCTTTTGAAAAAGAAAATAATATTTATCTTAATTATCGCGATATTTTAAAATAACGCGAGAACTTGATGCGGATCTTGTCTGTGGGCTTGACATGGGCAACACATTTATTGGTAATTAAGGGTGACATAGACATACCTCTCCACGTTTTGTTGATTTTAAAGATACTCCGTTAAATGCCAAGAAATGTTATCTTTTAAGTTTCTTCTTTTTCTTGTGTGATCATAAATTTTATCCATAGATTTTTGGAGAATTTTAATTAGATTCTTCGTCATATTGATTTATCATATTTCTTTCTTTCTTTTTTTTAAAGCAAAGTATCCCTATAGACAGTGGATCAACTCTGTATTTGAACTTATCCAAGAACTAGTCATAGGGCATATGCAACGTCCGCACATCACATATGTAACGTCCGCACATCACACGTATCAGGTAAGTGAGGGTGCACCCTCGTGGATGACCCCTGAGGAATTGATCATACTGGGTATTGAACTCATGACCTACTAGTATTATCCGCTTATTAGATTGAAATTGTCATTGAGCATCTTATTTGTACACTTGTTTTGACTTCACATTTTAGAATTGTTCATGCACATATCTTAATACGTGTTAATTCTTATTTGTTTAACGTTTATAAAAATGGGCCCTTTCGAATATTTCTATTGACGTTAGCCACGTGATGGTCCAGTAGTTTTCGTGTCTGAGCATGGTAGCCCTTTGACACTTCTTTTTGGATTATAACGTCATATCTCAGGATCACTTCCCTTCGTATTGTAACATGTGTTAGATCTCATCATCATATCACGTCATGCACTCTTCAACAGTTATCTTTGTCTGTCCATGTGGAGTGACCTCATCCATCGATATTGGTCCCCTGGCGTGTCTTGACACTTGTTGAACGATGTCAATTTGACGATTTTTGGGTAATGGACATTTCCATGTGCATGTTCTATTCTACTCTAACTTTTTCAGTATTAACCAGTATTAGTTGTTGGGATTCAATTCTTAATATTTTGGGTAGGTCAGTCGATATATTATGAACTTGCCACTACAGCTTTGGGTTTACTATATTCACCTTGAATTTATTCTCAAAGTACTTTTCGACTTGTGGGACTATATCCCACAACCTCTCCACCCGTTATGTTTTCAAAATGATGACATGTCCCCTTGGCATCCGTCTGAGTCTTCTCTTATAGACTACTAATAATAATAATAAATGACTTCAATACCTCAACTCCATCCTCATAAAAAAGAAACCTTGATTCTTCTTTCCAAACCTAGTTATCTTCAACGTTTATGTTAAATCTTTTTTTTCCCTCATCTTCAATCTTGAAATTTTATGCGCTTGAATCTTCAACCCTCAACCCTCACTATCGAGATAGGATTTCAAAGAAGTAAAATATGATAGCATTTTTTTATAATAATAATAAAAAAAACCAAGAATTTTCTAAAGTGATTAAAGGAAGGTTAAAAACATTGGATTGAGGACAAGGTTGGATAGGTTAAAATAATTTAGCATATATAGCATTTGAAGAGCTTATAGATACTAGTTTTGGGAATAAAAAATAAAGGTTTTTGGCTAGTGGTTGAAGATGACAGTATTTAGGTCATTGTTTATAAACCTATTAGAGAAGAGCAAGGTCAAGAAGGGGTATGAGGACATGACATCACAGTTCTAAAAAGAGTCGTGATGAATGCAGGCGGTAAATCATACGCGATTGATGTAGCAAGGGCACAAAACATAAATCTTTTTTTTCAGGATACACAAGAAAAATATCTATAATTCTGTGCCCTTGCCACATCAGCCGCGTAAAGACCACGTATGATTTATCACACATTCATCATTATTCTTCTAAAAACTAAGGGGTATCTTAAATATTCACCAAAAGGTGGATGGGTATGTATATATCACATTATCACCCTTAATTAATTAGATTTTAGGGTTCTTGGATCATCAGTTCCCCAGGCCCAGGGAACAATATCAGTACTACCAAGATACATCATATATGCCTTAGAAAGTCCCTAGAAAATCTGTATTTATTTTTCCATCTCACCCATTCATTGGAAACTTATAAAAAATAATAATAAATAAATAATATTAATAATAACCCTTAAGTTATCCCATGTGACACACACAGAGTAAGGTTATAGTGTGAGTCATTTTCATGTCCGTTCAGTCTTGATTGATACATGGAATGGTCCCAAGTCCTAACAATATGCTTTGGGATATCTGGTATCTCAACATGTGATTTAACTTAATAAAGTAGCACACGAGTTAAATTAGTCTCACTCTCTCCCCCTAGGGCATGTTTGGAAACTTCAAATTTTTGGGTCCAGACTTAATCCAGTTCAAAGTTATTTCATAATTGGTTTGATTTTAATGTCGAAATCCTTCTAATCAATGTAAGGAAAGGTCTTTTCTGATGGACGTAGAAGTAGTTCTATTTAAAAAAGTGTTATAGAAAAAGCGAGAGTTGAACCAAATGCAACATTGGGTCTAGAAAAAAACATGTTGATTTTAGGTTCTAATTTTGGATTTGTCAGAATTAGATTATGAAAATTGATTTTCAGAATTCGATTATAAAAATGATGCTAGACTCCAGAATCAGAATTTTCTAAGCAAAAAATATTATTAAAAAAAAAAAAAATGTGGAAAACAATAAATCGATTTCAGAATCATAAGAAATGAGTCATGCCTTATTTATGATTTTAGCTGACTTCCGTTTCTGATTATGAGATTATTTTGTTTATAATCTGAATCAAACGAAACATCGGACTACGGATTTAAAAATGTCCCCCCACCCACCCAAACAAAAATAAAAAAATAAAAATTTAAGACCAAAACAGAACTTGGTTGGCTTGATTTTCATATTTCCAAACAGGTCCTTGGTGGATGAATAGTGTCCACAAATTCCATTCTTTTACCAATCTTTTATTCCCCACTTCACATGCTAAACTTCATCTCCCCTCCTCCCAAGATCACCAAAAATCAACATATATCATATAAAATTACCTTGATTTCATCATATTCTCTTCCTTTAGATATATCCACTATTCTCTCTTCTCCCCATCCTAGGGACCATCTAAGCTTGCACATCTGGTGCTGACTGAAACACTGTAGTTAGGGAATCTTATACAACATGAATTTGATTCCTAAAGATATGTTTAGTACTTAAAGTTCGAGCTGGCTCGAACTCGAAAAGGCCCAAAAATGGAGAAGTCCATGTCCTTCCGGATCAGATTGGGTTGGGGAATACTACGATCTCATCGTGTCTTGGTGGGGTGACCCTACGAGATCTAGCTTAGAACTTATCGTTGTGGGATTGTTTGTGCACGCGACGTGTTCAACTCAAATAAGCTTTAAAGACCCTACATGTCTAATAATAGGACCTTTAAAATCTAAATGGAACACCTCATAAACCAAACTGGAGGAAATGGGGCTCTCTTGTATGGCCCATATGTTTGGCCTATTTGAACATTTTGACCCCAACCATAGCCACATTTGGTTTGGATTTCTATTGGGTGAGGTTGACCCAAAATAATTATGTAAAATTTTGCTTTTGTTTAGATGATTATGTTTATTTGGTACATAAAAATCCCTAAATTTGAGGTGAAATCATGTTAGTATCTAATAAGTTAATGTTTCTTAATTGTGACTTAGTTCCTATTTATGGATCATGCTTTGAGAGAGAGAGAGAGAGAGAGGAGACATGAATTCATGGGGGACAATCTAACAATATCAGACAAAGGAAATCACATCTACTTGTAATCCAAGATAACTATTGAAACAGTTTTGATATCTTGTTAAAGATTGCAATCTAGTCTTTTAAAGTATATTGTACCTTGCTGGGGACAAATCCAAGAGGAATCACACTTACAACTCATCCAAAACAAGTATAGGATACAGTTTCTTGAAATACACAAATCCATTTGTATTTTATAATAAAGAGCTTCAAATGATGTACAAGTGGAACTAGGGGTGCAACTTGGTTTGGTTCTAACCGAGAACCGAACCAAACTAATAGCTTTGGGGAGGTTTGCTTTAGTTTGAAATAAGTTGCGGTTCGGTTCTGGGTTACGAAAATGGTGAACCGATCAATTTGGTTCAGTTCTTGGATAATAAATAAATATATATATGTATATAATAATTATTATGCATTATTTTAGGAGTTAGAACATATATTCATGATCTATCATGGATAAACTAATGACTTTTTATGAATAGGTTAGTGATTATTTATATGAATTTTATGTCTATTACATATTTATCTTTTCATTGAAAAATGCTACTTACAATTTATAAAATATTGGCAACCCATAGAACCAAACCGACTTTAGTTCGATTTGGGTTGCTTTGATTCCAATGGAATTTGGTTCGGTTCTGGTTCTTATTTAGTGGAACCAACTCATATCGGTTCGATTCCAATTTGACCTCAAATCAAACCAAGTTGCACCCCTAAGTGGAACAGTTTAAAGATCATAATCTGACCGATCATTTTATCTTGGGATTGATGTCAAACGATCTGACCATGAAACCTTTTTTTTTTTATATATAAATATGATTGCAGTGAAATCGATCCAAGAACAATATTAAGGAAATAAATAAAGATACAATCGCACATAAAACCTGATTATCAAAAATAAGTAAAATAGAAATACGATGAAAAATTATGCAATGATAAACAATAGTCCTTGTTGACCAGTACGATCAAGCTCCACAAACTATAACAATGATTGCATATGATATGGAATTATAATTGAACAGAGTGGCTATCTTATATTCTACCACACCCACTTTCCTAAAAAGCAAAATCAAATTAAGCTTTCCTTATTATTTTGGAACTAGAATTTGGTCTTGTTTGTGCAATTGTTTTTAGTTTTGAACCCAAAACTAAATCATACTCTATATAGTAAGTGAAAAGGTACACTTATTTTATTCTAGATCATAAAATAGAATCCAAAATTGTGAATAGAGCCAGATCGATTTCAATTCAAAGTGGAGATTTTGGATATCGAGCATTCGGAGTGGGATTAAGCCCAATTGGGAGAGGTTTCTACCCTTGAAATGTCCAATAAAAGAAAGTTAACTTTTTCACCAAAATATTGAGTGAGATTCTCAATTGTGTATTATTCTTGCATGCAACCAAACTATTGTGTGTATGTCACTTTGTAAAGTTAAAAGGGGTTTGTGGTCCAAACACTAGGTGTTAGGACTTGAGACTTAGGGACTTGGTTTTGGTCTTCTTGAAGATGGCAAAAGTACCAATCAAAATGATAGTGAGGATGTTTAAGCTCTAACAAAGGCCAAAGAGTACAAACCAGTTCATGAAATGGGAGCTCCACCATACCAATACAACACAACACTTCCACTATCTCTTGGACCTCCTTTTAATGGTGGTTTTAAAGTCCACGTGTCGTTAACATCATTTCTTTTGTACAAGTGTGGGCACCAAAGACAAGACAACATCATCATCATAGGTACATATAGAGAGCTTTGTAAGGTGTGGCAGCATCTATTTGTATGGATTCTTCCACTCATGCTTTTAGAATATACGCATATATACAAGGTGAAGGCACGCCATTGCATGATGGACATGTTGATGCTGATGGCTATAATGTGCTCTCTAAATACACAGTCTGCCACATTTTGATCACTCTCCCCCTTTTAAGAAAGAATCATAGTGATGATGATGCCTCCTATCACAAATTTTAAGGTAATTTAGACACACACCTCTAGATTTTGGTGAATATTTGAGATACCCCCATTGTAAAATTGGAGGTTATGCTGTTTCCAATAATATGTTTTAATGCTACATTAAGCCGAGTCACAAGTTGTACGCATCGTCCTAAGACCGATTCGGTCCCCTCATGAAGTGTTGCTACGAGTTTCTTGGATATCCACTCGTGTAATGATTTCCTAATGTCCCCCGTTTGACACACACCCCCATAACAGTAATCATAAATATTTTTCTTGTGTATCCCGAGGCAAATGATCTACGGTACTATGATGGGGGCGTGTGTCAGAAAGAGGCATCATGTCATCACGACTCTATCCACTATCATGATTCAATAGTAGGACCAACTTAGAGAAGGCAACACTCCAATATCTATTTTACGAGTTAATGGATAGTGTATCACTCTTTTTTGCTTGTAATTTTTTTTTTCTTTTTGGATCAAAACTATAAAATTTCGATGATATAGATATAAGAGAAGGAAGATTTGTGTAAAATAATGAAGGGAAGGGTTCTCTTTTATAGACTTGGGGACCCAATGGAAGTCTTAGGAGATGATTCATCCTATAAGGGACACAACATTTTATTTAATAAAATTCAATTTTAGGGGAACACATAGGATCAGGATGTCTCCTACGAACGAGTTCAAGGAATCCAAAAGAAATCGGTCCAATGAATCTTCCCAAGTACATTAAAGACTCTCGGGGACATTTAAGATATTCTTTTCTATTTTCAATATTGTCCAAAAATTAGACCAAAGTTCACATGTGGGTCCAGGGGCCGCCCCGCAACATCTGGCTTGGTGTGTGTGCACTGTGTGTGCTTAATTATAATCACCTAAGACTATGACCAAAAGGAATTTACAAATCCATTAGACCTTCATTTTCTTGGTCTATTGTTAGACTAAAGATTTAGAATGAAAGAATCAAGAAAAGTATTTGTAACCAAGTTTTTTCAAACTTTAATTTTTCAATCATCAAAATCACTTCTAAATTGATAAAATACATAGATCTCATTTCTATGATTCATAGTATGAGATCAGGCTTTAAAATATAGAGAACACGGGGGGACCTAGAACCATGGTTTTAAAACTTAATTTTGCATCTCATCTTGTCCAAGCCCAATACCGAGTCGTCTTGGACGAGTTTTCTGATATATTTGAGACGTCTCGTTCAAAAAATCAAAAAATTGAACTTGAGTCTTAACTCAGTCACAAAAGTGACTTTGTGAGTTGGTCTCGTTTAACTCTGATACCGAGTTAACTCGAGTGATACAACTTGGTGTCAGACGAGTTTTAAAACCATGCCTAGAACCCACTCAAAAGTGGATCCCCAAAGGCCACGCTCGTAGATAGAAAACTCACACACAAAATGGTTATAAAATTGTGGTTCGCATGGATCAAACCCATGACAAAGAAATCATTGATAGTTATTTCCTTTTGATCGTTGTTGTCTTTGAGAGATTATAGAAAGTTATCTAAGTACCCCATTTCAACTTATAAGCAAACAATCATGATTTTTCTCTCCCAAAATCTTGTCGTAGTCTTCAGTTAAAATTGGGTACCTTTGTATTTAATCTCAAAATTCTTTCTCTCTCAACCTTCAAGCCTCAAGGATGTGTTTGAGAAAGTTGAAGTCGATGGACTTTGGGGAAAATTTACCCTAGACATTGAAGAAATCAAAACGGGCATTTAGGTCATTTTATATTAGTCTCTCACATTCTGTACCCTTCCAAAAAAAAAAAATTATCCTAGGAAAATAGGAAATTGAATTTCATCATTTGATTTCACTTTTTTTTTTTTTTAATAATAATAATCAGGGGGGGGATTGGATTTTAGTTTTGGAAGAGTGGGGATAATTGTGAGATAAAGACATTAGGTGGAAAAAAAACATTTTTTTGAGGGTGAGTTTTAAAATAGTTTTCTAGGAAAAATGCACAACCATGCCCTTGAAAATCACTTTTTTTTTTTTATTTATAGAAAAAATCACTTTTCCACTTATTTTCAATTACTATGTCCTTAATGATACAGGGGTATTTTAAATATTCATCAAAAAACTAGAGGAGTATTTCTAAATTATGCAAATTGTACCACCTAAAAGAAAGAGTTTAAATTTTACCTCCCTAGTTAAGTACTTATAATTCACATGCCTCTCTCATTATTATTTTTTAAGGTGAACAACCATCTAAATATTTTGACTTTGACTTGATCAATAAAAGAATTGGGATCCTAGACAGCCAATTAGGTGGCCACTATTTTACAAACAAAAAAAATCAACTTGATCACTTATTTCTGGCCGTTGGATTTTATTTATTTCAACATTGACTTATAACTCAATAAGACAGTTAGAGATCATTATTAAAATTGAATTTTTTTTAGAGCTTCTATTGCCACACCAACTTTTACTAAGAGCACACCAATATATTTGCTAATTCTTTGATGGTTTCACATGAATTGGTGTGCTCTTAACAAAAGTTTGTGTGGCAATAGAATCTTATATATTCCAAGGAAGCAAGTCCGAAGTTGGCTAAAAACACATAGAGAGCACTCATGTTGCCACAACAAATATGAAATTAAATTGAGATATTTTTCAAAATGTGTGCAACTTATGACCAAATTCCGGTTTCTGAACACTGTTCATTTTAATTCTCAAAAAAATGTTTTTCCAGGGATTTCGTCACACTTTTATAAGCAAAGAATTCGCTCATACATTACTAGCGAGATCTCTGATATGGAAAAATCGTTGATATTTTATCAACGAATTTGTTGATTATAAAAGTGATAAATTCACTGGAAAAACATGTTTTGGGAATTAAAATGAGCAGTGTCCTGGACTTAGAATTTCGTCATATTCAACGCATGAAATGGAGATTCACCCAATTATATTTGGTGTTTTGGGTGTGGATAAGCATTCTATCTTTCTAATGATCACACACTTTTCCATTTCTACTTCTCTGAAGTTCTCCGAGTGATAAAAAGGATCTTTGATTTCTAAAGGGATTGGTTATAATTGAGAGAGAGAGAGAGAGAGGGTGATTGAGGATGAAATCAAAGGTTGGTTAATGTAAAATTTTCAGCGTAGGTGCTTTCCTCTTCTTCTTTTGTCTTTTATTATTTCATTAGTTAGTTAGGTTGATAGTCTAGTAGTGGGTTCGACATATTCTTTAACCCCAAGGGGTTGCCCTAGTGGCAAGCCAAACCTTGATAAGCTCTTCAGAAAGAGTAGGTCAAGTGTTTGAAACCTCACGAAGCAATGAATTCCTTGGGCCCACCCTCCAGAGTATGTCTGACCCTCGACTCAACCAATTGCACGTAGGACTTTCCGAGGGGACGATGCATGTAACCGTGGGATTAGTCTAACCCGAAGGATGGGGATACCCACGATAAGCAAAAAAAAGTTGAGAGTCGAGTGGGCAAATAATTATATAGAATGGATCGGTAGCCCATGACAAACCAAAAATCGACCGGGCTGGACTGGTCCATAAACATACTGGTGCTAATTTGGCTTTAAATGCTTAGTCAAATCCTAAGATAAATTTGGTATTTTCAAGCCCAGCCCACCTTTGTCTGGACTGGCATTGTCTGCACCAACTTTTGGGTTAAGCAGGCTTTGTCCAACTGTGATCCACATAGTTTTGGCATGGGACAGTATGTGGATAAATTACACTTCTTGAGCCCACGATTCCATCCAAACCCAACTTCGAACCAGGCTCGGGTTGGCATGGTTGTTAGTGAATGTTACAGACTCAATGGACCAGGTTGGTTCAATTTTTAATTGGGCCTAGAATAAGGTCGAGTTTTAAAGAAAAGTTCATGTCAAGGCCCAGCCCAATTTCATTCAGGCCAAATTTCTAGTTGGGTCTGATTATGTGAACCCAAAATACTCTTTAGGCAAAGTAACTTTAATGAATGTTTGGCCCAAATCTCATAAATCGACAATATTTATTATTTACGACTTTTGGCTGTTATGGTTGAAGCATTTTTCATTAATGAACGTCTAGAAATTACGAATAAATCTTACTTTTCATGTGTAGGCTCACCAACAAGTGGGCCAAAGTTCCATAAAGTCAGTTTCCTTTCATGTGTGAATCTCGAATATCAATTTTCAATCGGTGGGACAAACAAAGATTCTTCAAAAAGGATCCACGACCCACTAAAGTAGATTCCAATTCCAACTAGAGAAAATTTAGCAAAAAAAGATATTTTGATATAAGTTATGGAATTATTTTTAAAAAAATTTACACTAAAGAGTGAGTTTGTGTGCAAATTTATAAGACTAGCGAGAGAGACTAACATATACAAAATTGATTGGACCCTTTGTGGCAAAGAGACGCCGAATGGGTTAAGGAGTGTCCAACGGGACTTTAATCGAAAAGGGTGCTTAGTAGGCCTGAACGATATCAAATGGGTTTTGGTCTCGAGGGATGTCTCCCAATGATGGCTCCAATGGATTATTAATTTGAAGAATGCTTCCACTAGGTTGTACCTTAATTAGTTGTCCAAATTCATTTATGAATAAATGTATCGTTTGAGACTATATTTTTTTTTGAGACATATATTCTACATATAGGAAACTGGTTTATTCAAATATGGAACACACGTAGAGTAATATTATTATCATTTTCTCTATTAAATCATAAATCATCTTTTTTTTTATTTTTATTGAGTATAAAGAATTTGTGTGACAGATTTGTTTCAAAGTTAGTGCAAACATTAACATAAAATTAATAATTTGATACTGGCATGAATCGAATCTAGGTCATTGGTCTCATCACCCACAGACTTTAACAACTAAAAGCAACTCCAACGCACTAGGGAGAGAGAAAGTGGGAGAGAAAAAAAAAAGAGTGAATTTCTCTCTCTCTCTCTCTCTTTTGATGGTAAAAAACAATAGCAGTTGTGAAACATTTTACTGTAGTTGAATTTATGGAGTCTGGCAACTCCTTATCTTATTCTCAAAATTTTCAACCCTGTCAAAAGAAATACCTTCCATTAAATCATACTTTGTAGAATCTTTCCTCACTATATCTAAATAATGTTGTTCTTCTACATAGCTCCTTGAACTCCTCTATCTGATATACTTAGCTCTCACTCTTTAATTCCAAGAATCTTGCAAGACGATTATATCAATCTAAATTTTGTAAAGTATAGGGATATGTTAGTTTGGATCGAAATACACATCTTTGCTGTCATTTGTAGCTTATTTATAAGTTTTAGTTGTGTAGCATAATGATCTATTTATATAAGTACTTTTAGATATGTTGGCACATGCCCACTTCAAAATTTTATGTACAATTGTTATTTAATTAGACCTTATATGTGTTTATTTGGGAAATGAGTCATATAAATTCCCGAACGAAGATTTCTCCCATCAACAATTATACCGTTCACCGTTTGAAATTGTCATATAGACCTTTTAAGGGTAGGGTTTTTCTCGGAAGCTAGTTGATCAAAATAGTTATTGGACTCTGGGTAATTTTTTCATGCTCCTATCAAAATCATCGTTGCAATCTCATCGATAATCTTCGAATTGAATCCTAATCAACATTAACTTAGTAATAATTTATTATCCAAGTCAAACCCGCCAAAATTGAACAAATTTCCTAATTTGACCCACAAAGGCCAAAGCAGAATAGAATACAACCATCAAAGAAGCTTCATGGGAAGAAGAAGAAGAAGAAGAGCTCTTAGAAATTCTATGTTTCGGGATGAAATTGATTACTTGTATTACTTACATTTGGAACTCTTTGGAGGGTGCATTTCTTGACCTGAAATAAACAATGGTGTCTTGAAGTCTTTGTTTAATAGAGATGATGACTTTTATTTAAGGGCCGGCTGTGTAGGCTAAGTCAACTTGGTACTTAGTGCTAGACTGGACAGACATATGACCTTAGCCCCCAGTTCTCCATTTGTACACATCTTTCTCTTTCTTGATAGATAATATCTTAGTGGACAAATACTATCATGGAGATGGAGTCATGGTGATCACACACACCCTTACAGTAAAAAATCCATGAACTCATGGTGTCTTTATCCTCTCCTCATGGTGACAAATTCGCGGTTCGAAAAAAGTGCAAAAGTGGGCATAAGTCCAAAATAAAAAAAAAAATAATATATATTTATATATATTTTGAAATAAATTTACAAATTTTTATTTTATTAATTTATAATTTTTCAAGTCCACAAAATTAAATAACCTATTAAATTAATCTTTTTTTTTTTTAAAATTATGATCCTCATTGGAGTAAACTCTACCTTGGGCTCTTTCATATAAGGTGGAATATACATTGGAATATAATTTGATGAGGATCTTCTCAGTCCTTTGCTAATGGTGGCTTGCTTCTCTCTTTGACACTAGGAAACCCTATAAATGCAATTTAATAATTAAGTCGCCCTTATTTTTTATAATATAGGCACAATTTTTTTTGTTGACATTGAGTATCTTTCCTTTTGTTTATTTCTTTAAATAATAGACTTGGGATCCTATATGGTGTCCGATATTATAATAAAGGTAAGGTGTCTACATGGCACATTTTTGTTGGATTTTGAAATACCTAGGGCTCTAAACCGAGCGTACAGTCCAATGTGTTTGAACTCCAACAAAAATTTGTCATGTAGACACCTAACGTTGTTATAGGAACAGAACACCATTTTGGATCACGACTCTAAATAATATTACATTTTAATTGATTGTAATGCATGGCATTCTGTTGGCATCATTCTCTGAAAAATCATCAAGTGCCCAACTCTAAAAAACTTCATGCACAACCTTCACTACGTGCTAGCCATGTGTCGACAAGATGACATGGTTATTTAATCATTTATGCACTCGTACTTGATGGGGGATCGTTCCTACTATTGTTTTACTATCGAGATCCCAAGTAAATACTTACCGGGAACTTTATCTTCATATTGCACAATGTTCAATTTGTTCTTGATGGTATTTGTAAGGACAAAATATAAAATCTTAATAAAGTGTTAGTGTGAAACCTAGCGCATTAGGCTAGGGAGAATAGTCACATGAGAGTCAGGAGGGATCATATGGAACATAGCGTGTAATGCGCCTGAGTGAAGTCGTGGGAGAATATTCGAGAATTTAGGAGGACCTTTAATAGATCAGAAACATGCCAAAACGATTATAGTCCTCATGACAAAAGGATAAGGTCAAATGGCGTTAAAAAAAAAGTTGTTTTAAAAAGAAAATTGATAATCGTACAGAAACCCTTATTAGAAAGAGACAACTAAGAAAGTCTATTAATAAGGGCACCACAATGAACCAAAAGTACGCATTCTCTCTTAAATTTACCATGTTGCTCTATCAAAATTGGAACTGACTTGAATGTCGAAGTGTATTTATAGGGAATGGGCTAAGCATCCACAAGAGATGGCTCAAGACCAAGACAAAATGTTCTCGAGAAGATAACCCTCACAGTATTTCAATCACCATATTTCCTGGCTCGAGCGGATTTTTTGCTTGTTCTCATAATTACTATTGAAGTAATGTAAGATGTGTCAAAGATTAAGATTTGATTGATTAGAGTTCATATTTAATTGGAATTTATGTCTATTATTCTCTATAAATACCCAACAAGGGTTCATCAGGGTTTTAAATCTCAACCTCATTCAACAACGATACTGATATACGCTGCATCTCAACATTCACATCATCTGACAAAATAAATGAGATATGATATTTTGAAAATCTCAAACGAGTCGGTAAAACTCAATTGAATCAACCAAAAATTTGTAGATTTTGATTAAAATAATTAAAAAAAATAAATTTTAAATATTTATTATATAACTTAAACTTGATTTTATTACTAAACATTTTATAATCTATATTATTTTATTAAAAAATTATAATTTTTGAAATTTAAATATATGTAAATCAATTATTATAAATCAAGTTAATTGGAATGTCTCATCCAAAACAATTCGGTCTCATTCATGGACGAGACAAGACGTCAAACCAAGCTTTGAAACCATGGGGTTCTTTCAATAATATTGAATTAGAGTAGAGAAGAATCATAATTCTTATAAATCTAATCTTTATCTTTGACCAATTTTACCCAATCTTAATCTTTAAAAAAAAAAAATGTGATATTTCTTGGAACCAAATTTTACACCGTCCATTAAAAGAGGTTAGGTGGATAGGTTGATCACAATTTGTTGTAAACTTGATTAGGTAACATCATGATTGGTGCCGACTAACTAATAAAATTTGGAACCATTAATTAATGGGGCAGACCCAAATGAAACATAATGGAAACTTCTAACCACCAAACACTTGATCTAACGGTTTTGAGTTGGAGTACCATGTGTTCTTTATGATTGGTAGGGTCCACTAATATTGATAGACTTCAAAAGCCACCTCTTTTTCTCAATTAGAGTTACAGAGACAACTTCTCTATGAAGTAATAAAAAAAGTCATTTGTTTAAGCTTTTTTAAAGTGTGAAACAAAACTCACATAGATTCCACGCGGATGACGTTAGATAGATTTTTTTTTTTTGGTTGTAATGACCATATTACCCTTATGATAATCTGAAAATTACGTGAACTCCCAAATGGATATTATGTGTTCGTGTTCCTTCCTTCCGTACACGTCTACTTTCCCCGAGTTTCATGCATTTTAATTGAGTGAGAGAACACGTCTCTTTTTACTGCCACTTGGCACACTATTGAGTATACCTAACCAGGGCTGTTTAGTTTACCATTTTGGTGTATCTACCCACCAAAATTTGATTTGTGATTTGTCCAACTAGCTTTACCAAATTAGTAAGGATTTCACTCCCATTAAACGTGTGGCATCCAAAAGCATGATGTAATAATATTTTAGAGAATAAAATTATATAAATTTTATAAATAAATAAAAATTTATTTTTTAATATTAAATTTTAATTTTGAGTACGGGATTTAAATGGAAGTTTAGTAACTGTTCATTTTCAAAATCTTGAATCAATTTTAAAAATAAATAAATTTATTTTATTTTTTTATCCGAATTTTTTACAAGACCTTAGAGAGTTGTGTGTTGAATTGCTGGGGCAGTAGTCCATTTGAGCAAAATAACTCTTAATAAGACTCAAATCTTTACTAAGTTAGTTAAGAAAAGGTTTCTCGTGCTCTCTCTATATATGTATCTTTCAAATCCATTTTTTTGAAATAGTGGAGTAAAAAAAATGTCATATTTGATACATATCACTTTAATACTTTATCTCAAACAATGTTATTAGTATGTTTTTTATAGTAATTTGATAAAATAAATATTTTAAAATAATTTTTTTTCTTTGGATGACAATTTAATAGAAAGAATAATTCGAAATATACTTTTTTCAACACTTTAGCAATTTTTAAAATATTCTAAAAGTAATGCCAAATATATCATTACTTTTAAAAAATAATGGACTACCTTCGTTGGTCACTATGTTTAACATTGTGGTGACATGACAATGTACAGAGAATCTTTGATTTTTTTATTTGTATCTCGAAGAAATAAATCGATGATTATTAGTGTATTGTCACCCCAGTGCAGTGTTAAACACAGTCTCCAATGAAAATAATGTATCACAACTCTTATTTTTAATATATTCTATTTTTGAGAATTCATACGACTCTTGCATTAAAGAATAATTTATGGGAGACAATTAAAAATTTTAAAATTACCATCAAAATTTAAGGAGCCATTGGAGATGCTCTAACCATAGGATTGGATTATTTCAAATTATAGGGGTTGGATCAATTGAAATCACATGCCATTTTTTGATTTTACCTTTTTCTAATAAGATATTTATTTCTTCTTCTCATAAATTATCTTTGAAGATTATTTTTGACCAATAAGATATTTGAAAAATGATATAATAATTTTATATTATAGTAAATCCAATTTTTGAATAAATAGTCCCTTCGCGAAATGTTTGAATGTATGTTGATATGTGTCGGTGGTGATCTTGACATAATTGTGAGGGTAGAAGAAGATCGAACTTAACCCAACAATGTTTTTAACCAAGATACTAATCAAAATTCTTTTGTATACTTAAGGGCAAAGCTAGGATTTTGTCCATGTGAGGACAACCAAAAGTGAAAAATTTATTGTGGGTCAACTAAGAATGAAAATAAAACAAAATCATGGGAGGCAATAGTGATGGATTTTTTTATTCGTTTTTATTATATGTTGTAATTGTTTATTAATCCATAGACTTTGAAAATTCTTGTGAGGACAAGTGCCCCCACGACCCCCATTATAGATCAGTTCCCCCAATCATCAAGGATATTGACATGAACTCGATGATAATTCTTTCGAGTATGGGTAAAGGACTCTGAATCCCAACCGTAAAGTAGGTGAGTTCATTTCCAAAAAAAAAAAAATCAAAACTTAAAACATAAAAATATAAATTCCAAAAAATTGGATGTATGTAATTTACATACATTATAAATAAAGACTCTCTCAAAATATTAACTAAGTTACAAGTTAAAGTTTATTTTATTACAGGGTTATTTGTCAAAATCTTTTTGTAGAGATAATCCATGTTTAAGCAAACTCCAGAAAAATATCAAAGAGTAGGACCGGATCATACCAATTTAAAATCTTTCAACAACTCAAAAACATAAAATATATAATTGTTCAACCTTGCGTGGTGAATCCGATTTCCCAAAAAAGTATTAAACATTTTTCCAAGAAAACCTACGTGGGCTTCAACAATATCTCAAGAAGAAGGGTGATTTTGACATTTTTGATGCCAATATTTCACTTATCCCCACCAAGAAGAAAAGATTATCTTCTTCTCCATAGAACTAAATGCTCTAACGTGCGCACGTCTTGTTTAACTTATGGGAGTGCATACATCATTCTAACATGCGCTAGTGGTCCGTGACCTAAGCTTCTGCTGCTGCGCTTAACACGCTGCGAAGCAGTATTTTTTAAAGTAAGAAATTGAGATTCAATCACAAACTTTTAAATTCTTTCTAAAGTCAGAAAATAAGGGGTGTAGGTTAAGTTCTTAAGAACATTGAAAGAGGCGCACGTTAGACCAACAAAAATTAATAAACCACTAACCACTTGCATAGAAATAAGAGAGAAAGAGTTTACAAACTACAAAGAATAAAGGATTCTCTGTACATAACCAAGGAGAACAACAACAAAAAATTGGGGAAAAAATTTCCTTAAAAAAAAAAAAAAAAAAAATTGAATCGACCATCAACGCAATCAAGAAATCATCTTCAAATCTCTCCAGGAATCAACAAACGAGGTTTCTTCGAAGGGTGAGGACTCTCCACCTCTTCATCGACTGAAATCTGACGATTACGAACACCTTCAACCCCAAATCCAGGAACCAATTCAGGCAAAGCAGGTAAATTGAGGTCGAAATCACGATGAGCGCTGTGACTCGAACCCACTCCCTCGGAAGAAGTAACACCGCTACTTCCTCCATCATAGTGACACCTCTTATGTCCACCCAAAGCTTGTCCAGAGGGGAAACATTTGTGACAAATAGAGCACTCGTGGGTCCTACCACCAGTACTTGGAGGATTAACGGTTGTGATGTTAGTGGCTGATGACGTGGATTGATCCTCGGATGCAAGTTTTCGGTGACTTGCTTTGTGTCCACCTAGGGCTTGGTAAGATGAGAAAGATTTGTTGCAGACAGAGCACTTGTAATTGAGCTTCAGAGTTGGTGGTGGTGGAGGAGGAGGAGAGGGAGAGTGGTTCCGGTGTGTCACAGATGTACCGTTCTTGGTGGAGCCGCCACGTGCGAGCATGATGAGGCAGAGAGCGAGGTATTCTTCTTCAGTAGGTGGGATGGTGTTATCGAGACGAGAACGCTTGGAACGTTTACGCTTCATCCATGGCTCAAGATAGTGTAGATCCGTATCGTTGTAGTGGAACGAAGGAACTGTTGTTGTTGGAGAATTTAGTGCTTCAAGTGCCATCTTTTGATCTGATCTGATCTGCAAATCAAACTCTGTGAACAAAGGGGAGACAGAGAGAGAGAGAAGAAGAAGAAGTGTTGGTTGAGACTTGAGTGAGAGAGTGTGGGCGGTGAGGCGGTTTATAAAGAAGAATTTGGAAGGAAGTTGCGTGGGAAAGGAGGGGTGCGTAGGCTAATAATAAAAAGGGGGCGCACGTTTAGTTGGGGGTATTGAGTGAAGTCGGTCAAAGAGAAGTGGAGTGGTAGAGGAGAAGAGATGACTAAAGACTTCTTCCAAGTTCCAAGTCAAAAGTCAAAACAAGACGCGCTTAACATTATATAGTTATTATTGGCACCCAAACTCTTACTTATTGCACCTCCATTAAAAATAAAGAAAATAAATAAAAGGTGAATCTATATTTCATGAATTGAATATTACGAAATTATTTCGAGTTTGATGCACTGTTCATTTTAACTTTCAAAACATGTTTTTTAAGTGAATTCATTACTTTTATAATCTACAAATTCGTGAATATGTCACTTTTGTTATCAATACATTTACTCATAAAATACTAGTGATTTCACTAATAATTGATCATAAAAGTGACAAAATCATTAGAAAAATATGTTTTGAGAATTAAAATGAACAACGTACTACTATCAAAATTTTGACATAAGTAAATGATTGAGAGTAAGTAAAAGTTGAGGTGCAATAGAAGTTTTATCTTGTTTTTATTTTTGTTGTATTTCTATTTTTTAGGGTTTATGATTTTATGTGAGTCTGATCATAATTGTTAAACTATTGAAATTGTTTGAAGGAGTGTTAAAATGTTTTGTTACGTTGAGATAATATTTTGAGTTAGACATTTGTAATGTTTTTAAATATTTAATTGGAGTGTAATAAGCAAAAGTTGGGGTGCCAAATTGCTCTCTTAGATAATCAACATTTGCTTCTACAATAGTGTGGACTTTTCTTTACGCGAGTAGCTGTAACTGAGGTGGCAGGTCCAAAGTGGTGTACACGTAACTCTACACTAGACTTTTCTAGAGATAATCAAAATATCACGAGTTGTTGAAAGAAAATTCTAGGAAATATCTTGTGATCTCAACCGTTCCACATGGAGCCTTCGGTGTCGTTTGGAGGTTTGGAAAAGTCCATCATTGAAGAAGTCCTTAATAGTCGTGAATAGGCTTCACATGTTAGAAAATTCAAAATTGGGCCCACAACAAGGATTGAGCCTTCCCAAGGGATGTATATGGATTTTAGATGCATTGGACACTAAAAAGCAACAAAGTTAGTTGGGTCATAATTAGGCCCAAAACCACTTTAAAGAGGGATTAATCCAAGAATTAAATGGTTAAAGGAAGGAGTATAAAAATCATTAAATTAAGAATGACGCAAGTGAATTTGATTTTGATTATCAAGGCATTAGAATTTGAGGGTTGGCATTAAGTGTTTTGAGAAACATGTAAATATCACAATCATATCTACTTGGGTCATTCTTAATTTAATGATTTTGTGTAGGTGTGTGTGTGGGTGTGTGTGTGTGGGTGGCTTTTTCATGAAATTGGAGATCTTTAGTTCAAACTTTGCTCCATTTCCTTTTTTGTATGCTTGGAGGGATGCAAATGATACATTGATTTATTTTTTATTTTTGGTAAAACATGGTTTAAAATTTATTTTATGTAGTTGAATAAGAGTTTATATTTATGTACCAATCCAAAAAAAGAAAAGAGAGTACATTTATGGTTCCTTTTGATCTTATAATTTAGCTTCGCAAATATTCTTAGTGTTATGTAAATGTCTTGTATTCTATTGCGCTAATCATATAATATTTTCATAAGGGATTTTCTATTTTTGGAGAGTTTTACTTGTTTTTGTAACTCTCGGTTATATAAATAGAAATCTTTAGAACTGTAAAATGTAAGAGAAAATAGTGATTGATCTTGTTTTGTTCCATGGACGTAGGCACACTGCCGAATCACGTAAATTTTTGTGTGTTTATGTGTTTGTGTGATTGTGTTTTCTTTGTTATTTTGATTTTTTTCACACTTAGTGTTCTCATGATGACTTGTGTGGGTATAATTTGATAGCTATATGTGACCATAAGATCATTTTAGATATACATAAGTCACGTAGCATGAAATGAACTAAGAACATTTCGAAAGGAGTGCTTGGGACACAAAAGTGAAAGAAAGCAAGACTTGGAGAACATGTTAGGAAATGAAATCAACTGGAAGGCCCCCATGTCAATGCTATGGTTCCTGACTAAGGGACCAATGGTGGAAAAAGTTCTTCTCTGTCCTGAGTACACTCGGGAATCGTGGTAAACTTGCCAACTGAGCTTAGATCCCTAGAATAATGAAAAACGTCATGGGATTGAGTGTAAACTTATCTGAATAGAAATAAGTTGAATTAGAAATAGAGACCAGAGAGGAAAGAAGTCCATAGAAAAAGGAAAAAAAAAAACCCTAAAGAGATAAATATAAGGTAAAATTGTTTATTAAGAATTAATTGAATTTCAATTGATTGGGTGCATGGTTTACTGACTGAAGTATCAGAAGCTCTTTAGCAAGTACCACACCAATGCTCACAAAAGTCTTTTTGCAAATCTAAACTAGTAGTGTTATGAATCTCGAAGTGGTGGTAAAGAAATCCCCACAACGAGTTTTTCAATTAACACTCCTCGAGATATTTACTATCGAGTGATATCTCATTTTTTGACAAGACCTCCAAGTTATTTATTTTATTATGATAAGTGATCCCTTCTCTAACAATCTCCACAAGGATACCAGTGTGATGCTTGTTAAGGATACCTCATCAATCAAGTTAACCGAAGAAGAAAAACGAAAAAAATAATAATAATAAAACACAGTTGGTCTCAAGTTTTTAAGAGAAAGTTGTTGGAATTATTATTATTATTATTATTATTTTCGTAATTAAAATTATTTTGTGGCCTTTTCACATATACAAATTTTATATAAATATTGGATTATAATTTGTTCAAAACATTAAGGATAAAATTGGAAACCATATTAGTGGTCTGGCATTGGTTACCAGCATCAAATATGATGGATTAGTGAACATCCTATCAAAACTTAAGTGGTATTCACCTACTACTAGAATTCTACGATGAGTAGAAAATCTAGTATTCTCTATTATAAATAGGTGGCCGTCCCCCCCTCTCTACACATAGATTATTCAATTATTGAGATAGTGCACCTATTCTTTGCAGATCAAGATCAACGCATTCTCCGCGGATAATCAGAAAAGCGAATCCAGGTATTTTATAATTATTACTTTTCGATTTCGATTATTATATTGTTTGTTCAAGATCAAATCCTAGATCCATGTCTACTATGTTTATAGTTATTACAAACAAAAGTGACCCAAAAGATTCAAAGAGTATGGGAACAAGGACTGAAAAAACAAGCTATCAACAGCCTGACAAGTAACTTATAACTTATCAGTCTAATATGTGCATGAATGAGTTACCTCTTTGATAGTTGAAACATCATCTTAAACAGTTCAAGGACATATCTTGGTGTAGTTTTCCAACTTTTAAGCAAAAGAATATGATTCTTGTGAAATATATTTTGTAGTCTAACAATCAATAGGGCTGATAACTTTACTCATGCATATAGTTGTATATTGAAGATTTGAGGATGCACCTCAAATGCAAGGTCTTCCTAAGTAAGGTTGAGCTATGAAGTTAAGGAAAATCTTTGTCCTAGTTGGTTGAGCTCCTTGCTTAGCAAACAACTCAATTCAAGCAAAGGGTATGTCAAAGTGCTTTGGGAATTCTTGGGGCCTCATACAATCTAAATGTGAGGATACATTCGTCACAATGTAGGCGAGGTGTTGTGGTCGAGGAGGGGGGGGTGATCGATGATGGTAACTTGGCCTAAGGTGGCCAAGGAAGACCTTAGCAAAGCTTTGGCCTTGCATACTTGGTTGAAAAGGAAATCATGGTGTTGGCTCCTTAGTTTAGAAGGCAATCATCGGACAAGTGAGCTTTTAAAAATAATTAGTAAATCTCATTAAATCATGGGTATAATTGAAAAATTGACCACCCTACCACGTTAAACTTAGAAGTACACCATTCAAGACCATTAGATAGGACCACAGTTTTAAATCTCATCCAAGACTAAGATGACTCGCTCGAGTCATCTCAATATCGTACAACAATGATACAGATATACACGGTGTCTCAAACTTCACGTTATCTTGCGAGATAAACGAGATGCCTTGGATGATATTTTGAAAATCTCGGTCAAGTCAGTAAAACTCAATCGAGTCAATTAGGATTTTGTAGATTTTGATTACATTTTTTTTAGAATTTAAATGTTTATTATATAAAAATATGGTTTTATGACTAAATATCTTCTAATTTACCTTATTATATATATATATCTATATATATATATATATATCTATATATATATATATATATATATATATATATATATATATATATATATTATATATATATATATAGTAATTTTAATTTAAATATATGTAAATCAATCATTATAAATCAAGTTAAATGGTTTGTCTCGTCCAGGAAGAGTTGACTTCTAAGAAAACTCGATCTTGTCCATGGACTAGACGTTGAATAGAGTTTTGAAACCATGGAAAGTACCCTTAACTGTGCCAAGAAGTCCCAGACTCTTAAGCTCTAAAAAGATGGTGCAAACAAGCCCTTTCCTTATAAAAGAGTCAAAGCCTCCTCAACAATTAGACCCGTAAAACCTTCTCTCTAGAATAAAAAATGTCTTTACAACAAAAATATTAGAATTCCAAGCCTTCAAAGAAGATTAGGCTTATAAGTGACTTTCAAGAGAAAATGCAACCTTCTTAATCTGTCAAGTGTGAAGCTTGGATTGAAGAAAAACACACTACACAAATCAAATTAAAACTTTAATAAAAGATCAAGCTCAAAAAGTCATTTTTTTTTATAACCAGGTATCCCTGTAGACATCGGATTGGACCCATATTTGGGCTTTGCTCAATTCGTAGACCATGGTCTTTTTCAAGGACTAATCTCGGGGCATGTGCAACGCCAGTACATCACACGGATCAGGTAAGTGAGGGTGCACCCTTGTGGGTGGTTCTTATGGGATTTATGCTCATATTGATTTTCGAACTCACGATCTACAAGCATTAATCTCTTATCGATCTGAAATTGCCATTGAGTCAATCCCTCAGGTTTTCCAAAAGTCATTCTTGAAAAGATAATCATCATCCTCAACCAATTAAGCATGATATTTAGAGAGAAGAAATCAGATATAACACATCCTCAAAAATCAAGAAACATGTTAGCTGTCTCTCATGTTATTTGAAAGTAATTAGATTGGTAATCAAAGAAAAATATATCGATCACAAATTATTGATCATCTGCTTTGCCGGATAATAAAAAATAAGAGTTACTATTGACAAACCAACTCTTCCTAAATGCCACACCAATTCCTTTATAAATCACCAAAGAATTGCACAGTTGGTGTCGTGTCAGTAAAATGAATCGGGTTACAATCAGATTCTACCCGACCATATTGCCAAATGGGTCCATCCAGATAAACAGTGGTAGGCGGATTTGGATTTTTAAGTCGGCGTACCGTAGTTCTTATCTCAAACCTCATTTGTCACTGTTAATCAAACGTAGAGGGTTAGGAACTAAAATATGTTAAAGATAAATAGTATTTTCCTAGAGATGTAGTTTATTGTCAGAATCCCTATAAATATCTTCCCATCAGTCAAACATGTTCAATAGTCAATGGTGGCAAGGATACACACATGTTCATTGTTTGTGGTCAAAAGTGATGACCAAGTACTTGATTAAAATTCAATGTATTAGATAGTTACGACTTACGCTATAATGAGGTCAAATTTGGCTCACTGTTACAGGAAAATAAAATATCCGTGCACCATGCTTTAGAAACTCGTTCTAGACTCCGTTGACTTGGATGAGCCATCTTATTATCCACAACATGATTTTAAAACTCATTTTGTCGTCTCGTCTCGTCTCGTTGATGAATAAGACTGAGTCATCTTGAAAGAGTTTTTCAATATGTTTGAGTCGTCTAGTTCAACAATGAGAAATATGAACCCTGATTTAAAATCTCATACTTTTATCTTACTTTTGTGCTCGTTACACCTATTTACTGCTTTAACCCACGGTACTTGTGTGTGTATGCAACAAAAAAAATTTATCTGTTAGTTTTACCCACCGATTTATTTAAAAAAAAAATAATAATAATCTATCAAACCTTTCAATAATTTTTGGTAAGTACATACCAAACATTTTAAAAAAAGTTCAGTAATAACTAGGATTGCAACTTGATTCAGTTTGAGGCCAAATCTAAACAAAATTGTCATAAAATTAAATCAACCCAAATCGAATTAAGGTCGGTTTAGTTCTATGAACTGCCAATATCTTAAAAATCTAATTGAATCAATAGATTTTTAATGAAAATAAATAGATATGAATACGATCTCTCATATAATGAGTCATTAATCTATTCATAAAAAAATAATCAATTTATCCATAAAAATAGGTATAATTTATTAAATAAATTAATATTATTTATTTATAATTTTATTAATTATTAATATAAGGATTCGGTTCTTGGTTTGGATCGGTTCTTACAAGGCATGAATCAAGAATTGAATCAAATTGGTTGGTTTTCTATTTTGTTAACTTGGAACCTAACCAAAGTTCATTATAAATTGAACCAAACCAATCCAAAGCTCTCGATTTGGTTCGATTCTCAGTTTGAACTAGACCAAGTTGCACTCCTAGTAATAACATATCAAACACTTTTCACATGGGATCGCGTGCAAGGAATTATTCAGTATGTAATCATCAATATAAAAATGATAAATTTGATTGAAACATACAGAAAAAATGTATTATACGATAGGTACACATTGAACAATTCTTTATGTGGGGATCCCATGTGAAAAAATGCATTCGGTATGTACCTACCGAAATAGTGTTGATGAGTTCAGTTTTGACTTACTGAACGTGCTAGAAATTTTGAAAAAATAAATTTTTTACAAACAATAAAGATAAAATCGATTTGTTAGATGGTACATTTGCAAAACAATTAAAAATAATTCCAAAAATAAAATATGATGAAAACTAACTTTCATCTATCAAAATGCTTAATTATGGATGTTTGGGTAGGGTTTGATATGCTTCAAATCAGTAGGAGGGAAATATTACGTTAGTTTGGTGAGTTTTAGGTGGGTGTATGTAGTAAGTCATAAAAAAATCTAAAAGGGTATTTACGTACTTACACATTATTGACATTTAACGTTTTAAGTGGGTTTGACAAGAAAAAAAGTTGGTGTAAATAGTGCGCTCCTAATAAAAATTATAATTACTCGGACAAGGAAAATAAAAAAGACAAACGTTTTGTAATTTACCCTCACTTGAATACAATATATTAATAAAATATAATAAATTATTTTAAATGCTTTAATAAATTAAAACAAGTTAATTTTGACAAGTCAACATTTAAAACCATTTATCCTTAGTCGCATCTAGGATTGGCAACGGATCGATTCTGTACCAGATCAATATCACTCCAATATCAATCCTAATTTTTTTAAACATCTACTTGATCCGATTCCAAAAATATGCCTTGTTTTCAAATTATCAATGTTCAAATATATATATATATATATATTTTAAATTATTTTTTTAACTATAAATATAAAGGAAAATCAAAAATATTAAAACATTTTATCTACATATATTTTATGAAATTAAGAATGATAATAAAAATATTAAAATATATTTGGATCAGATTTTTTTTTGGAACAGATTGGTATATATCCAAATCCGATCCAAAATTATATAAGATCTAATATTTCAATATATATATATATATATTTTAAATTATTTTTTTAACTATAAATATAAAGAAAAATCAAAAAGATTAAAACGTTTTATCTACATGTATTTATATGAAATTAAGAATAATAATTAAAATATTAAAATATATTTGGATCAGATTTTTTTTCGAAACAGATTGGTGTATATCCAAATCCGATCCAAAATTATATAAGATCTAATATTTCAATCCAAAAATACAATTTTTTTATTTTTATTTTTGGATTGGATCGGTTCAGTCCAATTGAAACATAGGATATATATATCGGATCATTATCAGCACTAGTCGCATCGAAGTAGGATATCTTAAATTAAACGTGTGAAACGTGAACTGGTGTCTAACTCCCAAGTGTGGCCACTTGCGTGCAAGTGAAGTCAGAGTCTACGATGGCATGAAACACACACACGTTTAAGTGATGGCTTTTTGTTCCGATGAAGTCATCGCTTACCAAATCAACTTTTAGATAGGCTGCAAACCCAAATAAATAAATAAAACCATGTGAGAGGCAGTGTTGGAACAAACAACACCAGAAAGGTTTATTTAATGGGAGAAATGAAGAAGACAAAGTATGTTTTACTTTTTTTGAAAATCTCGAGGAAAATATCTATGATTCTATGCATATCTCTTTGTCAGCTCAGTGTTGGCGGGATGTCACTCTAGCATTACCTTCTTTTTTTTTAAATTTATCTAAAGTGAAATTTTCTGTCTCGTTGTGAAAATATTTTGCAAAGTGATATTTGAGATACAAACGTAAAAAAATACTTAATAAATCCTAACATAAGGTTTTCTTGTAAAATATGTCTAATTTATTTTATTTTTCATTTAGAGAATGGGGGAGCTTACTTAAAAAAAGAGAAGTTACTTGAAGGACCCTGATAGAGGGATTTCTTTCTAAATAGTCCTTAAGTTTTGGGGCTTTTCTTTATAGTTCATTTTGTAAACTTTTTTTTTTTTTTAAGTAGTCTTTGAACCTCATTACCGACATTTCATTCTGATTGAAATGGCCAAACTGCCCAAACCGATCGAATTCACCACTTTCACCCAAAAAAATCGTATTTCGACAACCCAATTGAGTTTCCGGGTATCTATTCCAATGGAAAGCAGTTGAGAAGGAATAAAACTCGATTTTTCTAAATTTTTTTCCACCTAACATATCAAAGGGGTGAGTGAAAATTAGGATTTTTATAAATTTTATAGATGTTTTTTGATGAAAATCAATCAATGATGATTCATTTGCTTTGAAATCAACTACACATGTTGTTTGTTCAAGTTTTTAGTCTATTTTACTCAAAAATACTCGAAAAATGAAAAATGGTTAGGTTTTACCAACATCAAGGTCATTAATAATTATTAATGAACTCAATGATAATCGGTTTAAGTAGTGATGAGCTCGACGATATTAATGATTCTTAATTATTGTCGAGTTCGACAATAATTTCAAAGAAAAAAAAAGCCTTCAAACTCAACAACAATTTACTGAGCTCAATAATAATATTGTCAAACTTGACACCGTTGAAAACCATCACATGATGCCCAATTTTGTTATTATTGTCGAGTTCGAAAAAAATTTCAAACAAATCCTCAAACTTGACAATATTTTGTTGAGCTCAATGATATTATTGTCGAGCTTGACATTACTAAAAACCATCACAGAATACCCCCATTCTGTTATTATTGTTAAGTTAAAAAGAAAATCATCGAACTTGACAATAATTATTGATGAACTTGACATTTTTTATGTTTTTTTATTTTATTTTAAACTTTTCGTCTCAATTATGATGCAGTTCTCTATTTTGAAGTTAAATTGGAATGTCCTTTGAGTACAAAATGGCAAGTATACTATAAATTGATTATATTTAAACATTATTCTATGTACTCTTTTTTGTGATTTTAAGTAATTTATTTGAACTTTTTATTAATTTCCATGTAATTCGTTCATCACGATCTCTTTCACTCTCCAACATTTCATGTATGAAAGGCGGATATCATAATCTCTCCTTATATTTTTGATCATGTCACATGCTATATATTGAGGTTTGTCTTTTAATTTATTTATCACCAACTTTGAGACTACATTCTCACTTACTTGAGGATTTCCCTTTTTACATGCAATTCCTCTACCATGTATATGTGCATTTAACATTGTCTTTATTGTGAACTTTAAATTACTAGAGACCTTTAATGCATGTAACCGTTACGACCACCTGTTAGATTTGCACTTTATAATTATCATATTGAATCATTCTTGATGAATAATGTAACAAAGTTGTGAACAATCGTATATTGCCACAAATCCGGAGTGCTCTCTGTCAGTAAATTCTTGTCCTACTCCAATAATATTATCTTCCCAAAGTTTTGTCAATAAAAGTGCAATCAATTGTGTATTTTCTTCAAATATGGACTTTCTCGAATAAAAATTATACACTCCCTAAGTAAATTATCACTACCTAGTTGATATTCCTTTGCTATATGTTCTATTTGGTTTATGGCATCGTCTTTAAAGTATATAATAATTTCTCATAACTATCACAAGTCATTTACTATCTCATATTTGGCTTAGTTTATCATTTGTCTTAATTTGTTATTTGTTGATTGTAAATGTGACTCTATTTAGTTGATTTTATGATTATCGTAAAACAAATTATTTTAGTTTGATCGGTCGGTGTCAAGCAAATAGTATTTATCTCATCTATTTTATCGGTACAACACTAATTTTAAGATTTGATAAATATACCTAAATGACAAGAATAGTCCACCTCAAATATTTCTCTCTCGTCAATCGAAACTCACTTCTCATTAATAGAAGTGTCCACATTAAGATTACATTATACATTCATCTTCATTTTTTTTTCATTTAACTAAGAATCATTATTTTACAAGCATAATTTGATATATGTAATATTAAAATTTTTTTTTCAATTTTTATAGATAAATGTTGCATTATCAACAAGCTGAATATGTCAACCCATTGGTTATTATAATTAATTTCTATGTGCATCCAAAGCAATATGCTTAAAGATCAATTTATTTATTACTTTTCTATGGGCAACGATAGCGATGGTGGTTAAAATAATCAAGTTGTTCTCATCCCACTTGCTCGATATTGACATAATACCTACAAATGTGCCAATGGTTTTGTTTCATGAGAAAATATGGACATCTGTTCTTAAAGAAAATGGAAAATGTTGAACTAACTACCTTCAACACTTGTTGTAGTGGAAGTATCCAGAGATCCATAGATTTTTTTAAATTCTATCTTCAGGAAAAAAAATCTATGATTCTCTGGACACTACCACATCGCAGTGTAGATCAAGCGAAGTTAGTTTAGAATGACTCAAAAATAATTTCGAATTACTTTCCTCTTCTAAGGCTCCATTATAAAACTCTCTCTCTCTCTCCTCTTGTCAACAGGTCATAATTGCATGCCTCAATTGTTCACACATCCTCTTCATCGCACAAAGGACTAATGTATATAATGCCCATTAGGACAAGATGTTGATTTATTACATCCCTCAAAGTTTCACACAGCCACTTCATCACACAAATGACTAGTATGTATAATGCCAAGTAGGACAAGATATGGATTTCATATATTTGTACAATGTAGATTAGTACAACACGCGTCAAAATCTCACCAACTAGCACCAAAATCTTTCAATCCCTCGATTCGTTTATCACTTGACTTTACCCCATGTTACTTGATGCAACATGAATTGGGACTCCTCTATCAGGATGTTTTATTGGATACAATGATCTAGAAGTCATAAGGAGATGCCTTAACGTGCACCCTTTTGCAGTCTTGTACAATGCTCACAGACAGGCAAAGCATTATTATCTAGTAGTTATAAGAGTGCATTTGGAACAAATAGTTTGAAAGACGATCCTTAAGCAATGGGTGTTGGCATAGTGGCCAAGACCTCACTTCAAAGAGGAAGAGGTCTTGAGTTCAAGTCCACTCATAGGGATTTTATTCCAGTTTACCTAGTATGTGTGGTTTGAGGGGTATTACATGTTGGGGTGCAACTTGGTTCGGTTTGAGGTCAAATTGGAATTGAACAAACATAGGTCGGTTCCACTAAATAAGAACTAGACCCGAACCAAACTCCATTGGAACCAAATCAACCCAAACCGAATAAAAGTCGGTTTGGTTCTACGAATTGCCAATATTCTATAAATTGTAATAATATTTTTTAATGAAAAAACAAACATAAAATTTCATTTAATAAATCACAAATCTATCCATAAAAATTCATTTGTTTATTTATAAAAGATCACTAATCTATGTACTAAATCTTAAAATAGTCTATAATAATTATTAATACTTATATATATATATATATATATTATATATATATATATATATATATATATATATATGGGAAGTGTTCGGAGGCCCTAAAGAGAGCTAAACATTATGCCAAACATTTTTGAAAATAAGGGTTAGAGATTTCAGAATAGGCTGATTTTTTATGAGGATGGTCTCTATGGTGAAGAGATAATCCTCCCAAAGAATCAATTCATTCCGAAACTTCTAATTCTAGTTTACAAGTTGAAGAATTGTGGACCATCCGATTTTTATAAATCACTTTTGATGAGGTTAGAAGTTTCAGAATGAGATGATTTTTGGTGAGGATAATCTCCTCATCATAGAGATCACCCTCACAAAAACTCAGCCCATTCTGAAACCTCTAACCACTATTTTTAAAAATGTTTGGTACAGTGTTTGACTCTCTTTAAGACCTCCGAATATATATATATATATACAAACTTGACCTGAGAACCGAATTAAATTGATCGATTCTTCATTTTCGTAATCAGGAACCGAACATCAATTTGTTTCAAACCAAATCAAACCACTCCAAAACTATCAGTTTAGTTCAATTCTTGATTTGCACCGCACTAAGTTGCACCCCTAATTACCTGTACTCAAGAGATTTGGACAAGATATGATGCTTTAAGAGGTAATTGCATTGTCCCCACTAGTCAAGCCTACGGGTAAAAAATAAAAAAGTTGGCCCTTGTTGAAGCAACAACAATCGAAATGTTCCATGACTTATTATAATTCGAGATCTTAGACATTAATTTTGCTGATCACACTGATTGATCACATTCATTCCTTCCATTGTCTCAGTCGACAAAAACAAAGGCAGTGCAAGTGTACTATGGCCAAGATGCCTGACAGCAATTAAATTTGATTGAGGGGTAGTTTCGTCCTTTTAACATCATGTGTGGCATATAATGGATTCTTGGATGAAAAAAAAAAATCAAACTTCGACCAAGCCCATTATGCTAGCCTCACTCGCGCGTGCAACATGCGCTAATAGCTTCAGTGCTATAGGTCAGACAAGGCGCCTAAAAGTAAGGAGAGACATTCTTCATCTCAGTCTCTCTCATTCGCTCTCTCTCTTTGGCTTTGTTCGTGAATCAGTGCGAGAGAAATCGAACTCCACCACTTTAACCTCTGTTTCACCCTCTTTCTGCAACGAAGGAGAAATGGCTTCTGAAGATGCACAGGATCACAATCGAATCGCTAAAATTTCTTCTACCATTCGAGTAATCCCCGATTTCCCTAAACCAGGTGATCTTCCATTTCAATTAAACACTTTTTTGGTTTCTTATTGAAATAATTATTCACTTCGAGACTTAAAACAACTTTCCCATCTTTGTATCTCTATTGGAAGCTAAAAACCCAGGTTACTACCTGGGTATCTGGGTTTCGTCATTTGAAGCTGAAAAGGAGATTTCCATCTAGGTTTTCCAATTTTAAGCTAAAAAGCACAGATTTTTAACTTGGGTGTTTTAATTTGCAGTTGAAAATCCATATTTTCCAATGGGGTATTTCATGGATGTTGGAATCCGAAACTTAAAACCCTGTGTTTCTGATCTGGGTCTTTCGATTTTTTTTTTTTTTTTTTTGTATTAATTTAGTGTCACAATATATATATTTTTTCTTTCAGGAATCATGTTTCAGGACATAACTACATTGCTTCTTGACCCAGCGGCCTTTAAGGACACCATCGATTTGTTTGTCGAGAGATACAAAGACAAAAACATTTCTGTTGTTGCTGGTAATCGCTTATGTTGCCTTCAAAAGCTTAAATGATTAAGCTTTTCTCCTCTGTTGTATACCGTGATTTGGAATCCATGCTAGTTTTATATACAGTCAAAAGACGAACAAAAGCCCTTAGAACGAAAAAATTGCCCTTAAGGAATGGAAAGCTGACTGCAATTTGTTTAGTATTCTCGGTTTATTTTGATATTATCATCGAGTCTTATCCAACAAAATTGAGTTCGGCTGGATGTTTGTCAAAAGCCATGTCTTCTGTCATTCAAATGTGTTCATATCATCTCTCACTACGTCAATCCCTACCCTTCTTTTTATCTTCTTCTCGTTATCTTATAACCTTTGACTCGCAAGTTCCTTCTAAATAATCCTGTTATCTGTCTCCGTTGCACATGGTCAAATCATCTCAATCGGAACGAGATCATAAGCATCTATACTGTAAAATCGATTTTCGACGGAATGAAAAAGACATCTGGTAGAATTGTAGCCGTAGAATATGACCCTAATCGAAATGCATACATTTGTCTCATACACTATGGGGATGATTTTCCCTTAGTTTATCACCTATTGGGTCTACATCATTTTCACAAAGGTGTTCATTTCAAATTTTATCATTCTTTATCTTTCCACTCATCCATCTCAGCATCATCATCTTTATTGTACTCAATATGTGAACATGTTCCTTGATTGCCCAACATTCAAATGAATAAAACATAGCCGGTCTTACTACCATCTTTTACTTGATTTTATTGGTGTATGTCAATTACATAAATCTTGAAGCACGCAATTGCTTTAACCATTGAGATCTAATTCTATGGGCAACTTCCTCCTCTATCTCTTTATCCTTATGGATTATTGAGTTCAATGATGATTAGTTCTACATTTTTTTTTCGTGAAAGAAATAAAATTATTAATTTTTGAATTAGCATCTTGATTGTACATGTGGCACGTATAATCTGGACATTCCACTTATTTTCCACAAACTTTCATCTTGTTACTAGAAGGGTGGACATTAAATATCTTCTCTCGTAGAAAACATCACCTTTGGGCTATCCTTTCTTCGGCTATTGCTTGAAGTCTTAAGAGAGAGAGAAATATCAGGGTGTTCCAGGGCAAGGCTAGTACATCTCATGCGGTGTTTTTGGAAATTTCGGGGCTGCTCTACCTTTGGTCAAAGTTGAACACAGATTTTGCGGGGCTCTCTTTCAATGATTTTGTGTTTAGATAGGATTCTTTATGCATTTCTTAGTGCTGTTTTTATTTATTTTTTATTTATTTATTTATTTATTTTTTTTTTTTTTTTAATATTTAGTTATTTACTTCGGCTTTGTAGATTCTTCTTTGCTTTCACTTGGGGGCTACCTCAGCATCCTTTTTTGTATTTTCTTTCTTCTTCTCTTTGCAATAAAATTTTACACTTATCAAAAAAAAAATCTGGACATTGTATGCCTTGGTCACATCTCTGAGAAGTTTGACCAAGGCTGCTCAACGATGTTTATTCCCAACTGTGACAAAACTTTAAACCTATTGTTGGGTGAAGATTAATTAGAAGATGTATTAAACATATTGGTCTGTGGCTTTATACTGAATTAATTTCATTCATTTGATGCCATATTGTTATAGAGTAAATGTGGCTCAAGCTCATTGGACATCTTTAGTTGATGTCTCATTATGCCCCATGCATATATAAATTTTTGTCTCAAGTGCCTTGGTTATGGAAAAATAAAATAAGACTGGGTCCAAATCAAACCGAGGCTATCCCAAAATAAACCAAGCCTTTTCTCCATTGTCTCATCAAGATGGAGGCATCTTGGCCTGGACATTTCAAGATGGTACAAAATTTTCAACCTTGATGTCATATGGATTTTACACTTCTTTTAACTATTCTTGTTGGACAAAGCTTACTAGAATATTTTTATTAAGAAGAACAGGTCTAAATTACAAGGTTAATCAGACCTCAGAAAATGTCATCAAACTATTGTGTTTGTCACCAATGAATTCTCAAAAAGACCTTCATGTGGAAATGAATTTTCCCCAGCTTTTGGTAATTTCAACTTAAGCAATATCTGAGTTGATTTATCCAGTTTGTAGCCATGTCAAAGCCACCTCATTAAATTTATCTGTAAACCATTTCCTAGATGTTTAGAGCATTTCTGACTTATTTGCTTGTATCCCTGCAAAACTGACTATATTTTTTACATTCTGTATTTGATATTGATGATTTATGGCAGGAATTGAAGCAAGAGGTTTTATTTTCGGCCCTCCTATTGCCTTGGCTATAGGGGCCAAATTTGTCCCTATGAGAAAACCCAATAAGTTGCCTGGTATGCATCTTGTGCCTTTTTTTTGTTTCTCAGGATGAATTGCATAATTGGCTAACAAGTTGCTCAAAATTGGTTGAGCCGTGTAAAACTCTTAATTAATATAGAGTTAATGTAATGAATAAATGCTCCATGTCGATGGGAGGCTGTTGATTTTTTGTGATATCTTGCACATTGAAATATATTTGAACCCAATGATGGGCCTGGATTTTTCCTATGGTAGGTCAAGCAGAGGACTGGGATTATCTGAAGTTCCATCTCCAAGAAAATATCTGTAATAGTTCTATTCAGTATCCATGTTACACTAAATTGAGATAGCTATGCCCACAGGCAGATGCTGCAATAACCTTCATTAGCCCCCCCCCCCCCCCCCCCCCCCCCCCCACCCACCAAATTATGGGGAAAAATATCCAATCAATTCTACCAAACAAGTGACACCTGGGATACATCTTACTTTTCACATGGTTTATAAACTAATGTCAGAGAAAAGTTTTAGAATGCCTGAATATTTAGGTGCACGTACTTTTCTTGGCTGCGTCAACTTCAATGTTGAGGTGCTGTTATAGTTTATTGTTCTAATCTGTAGTTTTACCCTTTTTTCTGAATTCCAACTCTCAATATAAATGGGAATGCTGCTTAAAGTTAGACCATAGAGAGCTGATTTTCAACCTTTAGGATGCATGCAACTTTTGTAATTTTTTTTGCTTTAAAGAACCCACCCATTTTTGTTTCCAATATGGTATTTAATAAACTTTACCTTGAGTGCCTTTAGGAGATTATCACACTATATTTTACCCATGCATTTGATGATAATTATCATTCTTGTTGCATAGATTTGTTTCTGAATCTTGATGTTTCATCAGGGAAAGTTATTTCGGAGGAATATTCTCTTGAGTATGGAACAGACACAATGGAGATGCATGTAGGAGCTGTTGAGTCAGGAGAACGTGCCCTTGTTATCGATGATCTCATTGCAACGGGGGGAACCTTGTGTGCTGCAATCAGGCTACTGGGTGATCTGTTAATTCCTGATGCTATTAAGTTATATAACAGATTAATAATAAACAGGTGTTCATATTTACACAAAAACACATGATCCCAACCATTTAAACACAAAATGTTATGGTTGAGACTTATCCCAGGATAAGTATGTTTGAGATATGTGTTATCAAGATACGCATAAAGCTCAACTGTTGGATATTGTATCTAAATGGTTGGGATCACGTGTTTTCTTGTGAGTCAACAGATCCCAACTCATATATATATATGGGAAAGGATTGTCAACCAACAAGAAAACCTAAGCCTTTTGTCCTATATGGGTTAGAAGATTCGGAATGGGGTGAGGAGATCATCCTCACCAAAAATCAGCCCATACTGAAACTTCTAACCCCATCCAAAGTGGTTTAACAAAAAGCTTATATAGTGATTTATAAAGAATGCGGACTTCCAATTCCAGCCATATCAAAGATTTGAGGAAGGACTCCATAACAATTGGTGCAGAATAGTAGAGTGGAAGAGGGTGAGAGTTATTATGATTTCACAGGTTGAAGATGACTGTTTTGAAATGAGAAGTCGAAAGGGTTTTCGATTTCAGATTGAAGTGAGGTATTGAGGTCATTTTGCATTAATCTATTAGAGAAGACTGAGGTCACGGAAGCATGTAGTTGGTTTGGTCAAAATTTTATGTTTTTAAACTGATGACATTGACCCCCTCAACTTAGGTCTTCTCTCGTAGCTAATGAGAAATGAACTAAATTCCCTTCTCTTTTGCATCTAACAAAACCCCCTGGATTTTCTGCTCATTTTCAAGCTCTTCAACCTTACAAGTGAACTACAGCGCCCGCCCCCCCCCCGAGAAAATTCCAGCTCCACCCCTGTTTATAACATTCAACTCGCTTTTTTTTTTTAATTGGCACTGTTATTGGTTTTCATTGTGTATGACCAGACCATCTCAAATCAACTTTCCTTTATTTAGTATCTAATGATACTACTACTTCATTTTCATTATTTCTAATTTTTGTCCTTCTTTGTCTTCCCTAATTGGGACCGTTATTAGTCTTTGTTATGTATGAGCAAGCATAACCATTTTACTGCCAGTCTCATGAAAAAAAATTCCTTTTTAATTTAATTGAGATGCTTCACCAATAAAAAAAAATGATTAGGTTGGGACAGTCCATGGTAAGCTAGAAGTGCACCACCACTTTAGCAATTTATGTCTAATCAGATGGGCACTGACCTCCTTAATCTCTCCATCCTTATGGATACTTGAACCAAGATAACACAAATGGTTATTGTGAATTTGTTTGTCTCCTCACATTTTTTTTTCTCATGCTAATCATAACTCCCCCATACATGTCCTTAATTATGTTAATGTTTCTATTTATTTAGTAAGAAATTCTTTCCAATACTCATCAAATTCACCGTATAATTATTTTATCCTGTGTTTTCTTTAAGTTCATAAAAACCATGTAGAGATCTTTCCACTTTTTTGGAAACTTTTTATCATTTGTCTAAGTAGAAAGATTACTTCAATGGTTATATAACCTAATCAGTTCTCTAATATCTTTGTTTTTGTTTAATTTTTCTTCTATCACTGATTTTCATAATTTAATAATGTGACTCATAAATTTGATGCCCACTAGTTTGTGCAATTCTCAATGTCACCTTTGTTCGCAGTCTTTGTTACAGTACTTTTTTTCCTTTCATCCAGAATCTTTCTAGTCTTCAAAATGTTATCGTTAGCCAACATACCTGTCTTCATCTTTGCTAGAGCTGCTTTCACTTCTGATATCCTTAATCTACTAAAGTTTGTGTGCTCTTTGCGATCCCTTGCATCTCCTCCTAGCCATAAGCATCCTGTGTAATCCTCATTTAAGTCAGTGTTCTATAAATTTAACAAGAAAATATGGCTGTTGTTAAACTATTCAAACTCTTGGAAATAGATTCAATTGATTATAGGATGGAAAACCATCTGTGTCAGCCATCATGATGTTAGGAAAACTACTTCTTTGGTCTTGTTCATTTTTGTTATATAATAGGTAGTTGGTCTATATTGTGTCTACACTTTGTCTTAAAGTATTCTCTTCATTAAATTTTTTCTTTTTTTGGTCAGTTCTGCCTATCAGTATTCATTTTGTAGTAGTTTTTCCTTGCAGAGCGCGTTGGAGTGGAGGTGGTTGAGTGTGCCTGTGTTATTGAATTGCCAGAGCTGAAGGTATGCTTCTAGTTTTAAAAAACATATCCTATTATCTGAACTATAAGAATTCAGCTCAAAAGCATGAGTTATTGACTTCTTTACAGGACCTTGGTTTTTGTGTGGGATCCCAAATGAAGCATAACATGACACACTTGAACCATGTTTAGAATAATTATTGGGTCCTGTTATAAAAAAAAGATGTCTCATTCTTGTCTTTCTTAATGAAAATGCAATGTTTAGTAATGCTAAATTATAGAGAAGTATAGTGGTAGAAGATTATTTTATTCTGTAGAGGAGTACCTAATATGATACAATACTTTGACTCATTTTAGACATGGATGTCAGGAAACTCCCTAGTTAAAATTTTAGCATCTATCAGAAAGGGAAAAAAAATTACACATTTTTAAAGCTTAGCACCCAAAAGTTTCACTCTTTTGAAACTCATCCTCAACCTGGAATTTGTGTCACTCATATCTTTCTTGTAGAAGACTACTCTCAAGTTTTGACATATGAACATTGACGAAGTGTTTTGTTTCTTAGAAAATGGAGTTCTTTCAATCATTTCTTCCAACAAAGTAGAGCATGAAGTGCCAACTTGGCTAAGTGTTAAGACGTGTGGAGTGTTGTTCCCATGTCCTAGGGTCAAACCACCATGAATCCAACTTCATTTGTTAACCACCAACCCTATACCTATAAAAAAATAAACAAAGTAGAGCTTGAAACTTTTATATGTTTCTTCCTTTCATGGAACTCAGTGGATGGAAGCTATTAACTGGCATTCTTAATGTCTCATATCACATTGGTTCAGCCTTGCATCCCAATACTTCCATCACTCCTAGAACCACAGGCCACACTTTGGTTTGCCTCAGTAGGGAACATATGTCTTGGTCCTTGCCTCTCTTTTCTGTTCATTGGGTAAAAAGGGGATGACCAAGGTCATATATTTCATTGCGTTCTAGTGATTGCCCCAATCCACGCACGCATATATTTATAAGAATGGCATCAAACCCTCGTTCTTTCTTTCTTTTGGTGGCAACTTGTCTTACTCCATTGGAACTTTGTTGCGTAAGTAATTCTTGAGGTGACCACAGATTTTTAAGTCAAAAAGATCTTTTTGTAGTTGATTCTTGGTTTTGTTTTCTTACTTCATATATTTTACCTCTATGAACAAAAGGAGAATTTTTTTACAATTCAGGACTCCTTATTAACATAAGATCCTCACAAAATGCAGGTTATAGATTCTAGTACAAATTTCTTTTCAGGCATGATTAGTTAATACCTATATGCTTGTAAAGGATTAGGAAGAAAAGATGTAGATGATGCAGGAAACCTAACTTGTGCAAGGTTGTGAAACCTGGATGTGTTCACATCTATTTAAAATCAGAATTGTATTTCCAACTGTTTGTTCATCTCGTTTGAATCCTTACGTCAATAGTCCAAGATACTCTCCGAAAACTAATAATCGACATCCTTCCATTTCAACAAACCGAAATTCCACCCTTGGAGATGGGATATTGTACCTGCTAGGGCTTGCTAGACCACTCAATTGCCTTTTTTATTCATTTTAATTATTTGATGTTGTACATTTCTATTATTCGTTTTGATTCATTCGAGTTTATTTTCACATTGTTTATCTCAGGGTCGGGACCGGTTGGGAGACAAACCATTGTTCGTCCTTGTAAGTGCGGTTTGATGAAGTTGATATTGCAGAATTTTGTGTTGTTTGCTGGTATGTTATGCAATTGTTGGATCTTTTTTTAGCTGGGAAGCTCAAGAGTCTTCACTTGGGAGGCACTTCTATCGAATTAGTTTGGTAGTAAAATGAGGAATTTTCTTGAATTTGATGGGGTTATTAGATCTGAGAATGGTTGATAATATTTGAAAAATAATGTGGGTGGCAGATATCTGACACAGTATTATAATTGTGTACCCAAGCAATGATCATTGTGGTTTAAATGTATTCGAATATATGATCAAAGCCTCATCCCATAAATTTGTTGCTTGCAAGGTAAGTCTATATCTTGCTATATGTTACTAGGTGGCATGTGCAAAAGGGCTTATTTGTAATTTATTTTATTAATTAAAAGTTTTTTTTGAATAATACATAATTAAAAGATATTTTTGAAAATTAATCAACGTGATTTTAGGGTTGTAAGAGACTAAGATTGCAATTTTCTTGGATTTTGACCAAATTTTTTTAGATTATATCAAGTTTAAAATTTAAATGTAAAAGTGGGGGAATTTGTGGGATCCAAAATTTTGTGTTAAATCACTTCTACTCATAGTCACCAAAGTCAATAATTCTTTTTTAAAAAATCATGTTTAAATCGTAATGTTAAAGATTGGCGACAAAATCATGATTTTTTGAAAAAGTTACAATTTAAATACAAAAAAATGTGAATTTTTTTATTTTTTTGAGTAAGTTATTTTAAAAGGATTTTTTCAAAGATCATTTATTTTTATAGTTTAAAATAGGATGTGATGATATAAATGATAACAACACTTTGTAGAAAAAAAAATATTGTTTTAACATTATTTTAATTTTTTCGATTTTTTTTCTTGTCGATTTATTCCCGAATCCCAACTTGGTGATTATGTTTCTATTCTGCCTTATCTCAAATGTAAATATTAACTAGGCATAATTGGTAGATATTTTATTATGGATTGGAAGGGTATTTTGTTTATTCAAGGGGTTTGCACTCTAATCGTACTAGTCAAAACAACTCTTCACAAATTTATTTATAATAAGATAATTCAATTGTCATAATTTTTTACCGTCAACATATAGGGAGAGAATCTCACTCTCTTTCTGAAAAATATAAAAATGCCTTGTTAGACAAAGAGTGTGTTGGAGTTCCTTCTTGAGGCTCTTGCTTTGCAAAACAGTGTTGAGAGGTGATGCCTAGCCCGAGCTCAAGTGCATTAGAATTGCTCTAATAACAAAGATATATGGTGGTGCCAACTTGTCAAGTTGGTAAGGATTGTGTGTCAAAACCATATAATTAAGGTTCAAAATCCACCTTCACCCACTACTAATTACCAGCCAGTGACCCACTTGCTTGCTCAATACTTTTGATTCGCTAAATATGACTTCTAGAAAAATACACGATCGTGACAATGTGAGAATGGAATCCAATGGTTTTTCAGAGATAAAATTATCTCCATAAATTACTCTAAATGAAACAGATCTTTGAGTGATTTCCACTTGGTGAATGCAAAACTTGAATCATGAAGGGAATACTTTTGATAACTATAGGTTATACAATAGGATTAAGATTTCTTACATGATTTTTAATGCAGTTGTGTTAAACAAATCAAGAATCCACCGCCTTGAGAAAGTGATTTTCAGGCTAAACCTCCAGCGTCCAACCATTTCCATATACTTTTGAAAATAGAGTGACAGCTGGGAACTCAATGTTGGAAGAGTGCCCTCTCGTTTCTTGATATGTACTAAGATGGTTTAAAGGGGATAGAGCACGAATTATGCATCTTTTTCGGGTTGGTTTTTCTTTTCTATTAGTGAGAAGGCGAGTGATTGAGCTCATTTAAAGCGAAACTTGTAACTCTATCTAATGAGAGGTCATAAGAATTGATCCATCCAAGAGGAGTGCGTTGCCCATCAATAGAGAGCACGATGCATTTCCTTGCGATGAAAGTGGTACCCATTGCTGAAGGGCCCACCAATGAGATATCCAACTCAAACTCCAGCCATGATTGCGAAAAATCTGCAAAAGAAATTCTTCATAAAAGAAAGCCATTCTTGTATAATCTATAGGACAAAAGTTAACTCCATATTTGTGTCTAGAGAAGGGGAATAAAGAAAATGGTCTGTTACAACTGCAACGATATTCTGCTAACTCAGAACCTAGAGTTGGTACACCAAAAGGAGAAGTTTAAACTGCGCCAATTCCACACAGAATTGGGTCACAACTCAAGTACAGGGAGAGAGAGAGAGAGAAGAATGTTCAAAAAGATGACTTGAACACACGTAGCAATTTCTCTACATTTTATGGAGTAGGGTACACCTTCGGCTTTGGCTTAACCTCAACTTCATTTACGTTGCGCACAAATATGGCATCTGGTTCATGTCTGCAAAATAGATAAACAATGAATGAATGAGCGCTCATGCACCGAGTGAAGAGATTGTAAGAAGAGTTTAATTAAGATCAGATCATACGGTTTATCTCCCTCTTCATATGTGTAGCTAGATGCCACAGCCAACAGTCGGCCATCTCTGCTAAAGGATAATGCTGCAATGCTTGTTGGGTATTTTGAGTACTGTAAAGGAATACCAGATAGTAAAGTAAATCTCTATGCTTACTGAGAATACTGAGAAATAAGCTTGTAAACAACAATTACTTCTACAAATCTTACCTGATATAGTCTCTTCTTATTGTTCCCATCCCACACATTTGCATACCCATCGCAACCTCCAGTTGCAAATGTACCATAGCTGCAGCAATGAATTTTGCAAGCATACAAGAGGAAATATATGAGTGTAGAGCAAGGAAATACATGTAACCAAAGAGGAAATATACCAGAGGCTAGCACCCACACCATATATTACAGATTCTTACTTCTCTATGCAACCAAGGCAATGTGTTCATTGATCCGAACCATCAAATAGATGAGCTCTTGTTGGTCATAGCCAAAAAAAATAGCACTCGATCCAAAAAAGCAATCAATTTGATGGTTTGGACCATCAGCCAAATATTAAAAAGAAGGAAGCAAAATAGAACTTACATGGGGTGGAATGCAATGGTGTTGACAGGATATACAATGTCCCTTCCAGCCTCCGATTTTCGATGGCACTTGAAAGCATATCTGCAAAAAACTTAATGCCATAAAAAGGGGAAATTTGGAAAATAGAAATGAAGGTACTCAGGTGCAGAGATCCTGCATAATGCATGGTCTATGCCAAAAATTTCAGCAAGAATGAATACGCACTTCTTGGCTTGACCAGCCTCAGAGAGATCAAAGAACTCCATCGCGACTCGGCCTTCAACAGAACTAAGAGCAAAACCTGCAACATTAGTCTAAGTCAGAAAAGTTTTGACCATGACTGAATCAGAGTAAGAAATGCTTGAAATGAACAGAACGACCCTCCCGGGCTTGATAGAATTTATGAACAGAACTCTTAATTTTAAAAGTGTCCCCTTTCTAGTTATCAAGGGAAAATTATTACAATCACATATTGTTATCTTAGATTTGACCTCCACTAAACCACTATCTTGCCTTAGATAAAACCAAGGGAGAATTATTCTTTTGATACATTTTTTGCAAAAAATTAACATTTTTCCCCAAAGTAAAGGCATATAAAGGAAGATCTGTAAAGAATAAAGCATAAGAAAGGAGAAACTGCTATTTTGTATTAGATATTTAACTCAATAAATTGAATTGATTCCAAAATATAGAAGAGTGGGAATCTGAAAAATGAACTGTACTAGGGTGTACTGTATAACAACTAATCTGATTATGCAACCAAAAACCCCTTAGTGAAAAGAAGACTTTTATAACCGACAGCACAAAGTGGAGCTTTCCTGCAGATAATGTATGAAAATCAAAACTTTGAAGGTGCCACCTTGGTGAGGAGGTAAAGTCTCTGTGCTGTGGTAATACCATAGACCTGGGATCACAACCCTACCTTCACACTTTAAATGTACGAAAATCAAAACTTCCAGATTTATTCAGATTAGATAATAGATACCTGTTCCATTGGGATAACAACGTACGCATCTAGTTTGATATTTCAGTGAAGACTCCCTTCGTTGCTCTGGTTTAGACATATTCCGCAGATCATAGACATTTACATGCCTTCCTGCAGTTGCTACCACTAATCGATTGCCAACAAGTGAAAGCGAATACACACGCTCAGGTTGTAGGTATGTTCCAATGAGAGTACGTTCCTTCCCGTTTGCACCTCTAGGATCCCAACACTTCAGTGTTTTGTCCCAACTCCCAGAGATCACTTGCCCTAAGATCAAGCATAACAAACAAATAAAGATACATTACTAACTTCATGAGAAACATAAACGATGCTTATATTTGATATTCCATAAAGAGATTATTCCCCTCACCCAATGAGATGGAGACCAGAACTATCTCCATGCTGCTCACAGAGTGAAAAAATAATAAGCCTGATGATAATAAGTTATTTTGCAAGCGATGACTACAACACGTGATGATTATAAGTCACATTTTAGTTTGAACCTCTACTCACTAATGAAATTTTCAGTGGTTTTGATATCGTATCACAATTAAGGTTATAAACTATGTATCATTTTCTGAGGGTCACATTAATTAATAATGTAGAGTTTTTCTGTTGTTGTTGTTTGCTTGCTTGTTTTATTTATTTATTATTATTATTATTTTGACTGGTGAAACTAAGAGATTTCCATCATTCTCCTTTTTTCTCACAACAATTTAGTTAAGTAGAATTCAATTTTCTGGTAAGCAAATAGAGTGACAGATTTTAAAATTTGAAAAGAGTTGTAAGATACTAGAACATAGTAAACAGGCAATGTGAATTAAATATTTAATTAGCAAATTTGGGTTCTTTTCATCATTTAAGTCAAAAGTAACAGGATGTGTTTTTACCAACTCTTTAACAAACTATATCTGCAAGGTAGTAGATTTTCAAACTACCATTTATCCATGGACTCAAAATGCCACTTGATTGAGTACTGAATTGAGTGTCCAATCCACTAAGATTCAGCCCTCACCGAGTCTAAAATAAGTTCAAATCATAGTTTAAATAATGTTCCTGAACAGTAGATGCCCAAGACCCTTCCCGTTTTAAGGAAAATACCAATGTTCCATTATTGAGCCATTTATTGTTAATAATGCTGGTTATGACGTTGCATGAAAACGTTATTCAAATGTTTTGGTTTTGGGGAAAAACGGTTTTCAAACTTAGATAACTGGCCTTATTAGCATTATTTTAAAAATTATTGGCATTATTTAATTTGCAATTGTGTTTTGAAACATGTTTTTTTTTTTTTCCAAAATATATTAGTAGTGTCTGTGGTGGGCCTCACCATAATGTAATGCCGTTTCATTATTCCTTAAACATTAACTATTAATAGCAATAATATCCTAATAAGTTCACAAGCAAATTAGGCAAATTGTTATTGTTCCTTCAGAATTTGCAAACAAATGGGAGTCAAATAATAACAAGGGTGACTTCATTCAACTGACATGCTCAGAATAATAATAATAAGGAACATAATAAAGTACAAAATGTACAAGATGAGAGGTAAATATTCAACTCAAGTCTTTGGTTTGTCTGAAAATTACCGGATGCATAAGAGTATTCAACACAACGCACAGGTGCATCATGTTTTCCTAAAATATCCTCCTTGCCAGAGCTAAAAACATACCTGAAATAGAAAGAATGTCATAAGATGTTAAGCTTGATGAATTGATCTTCTAAAATGTAAACAGAAGTATAAACTTGGAATAGCAAAAATGCCATAAGATGTTATGCTTAATGCATTGATCTTCTGAACATGTCAACAGCACTATATGGTTGAACATCATGACAAACAGCAATGATCAGCTTTATATGAATGGATAGATGTATGTGCGGGAAAAAAATGTGATTTATCCCCCATTTATTCATATTTCACCTAGATAAGAATTACTTGATAAGATCCCAAGACCATAATGACAAAATCGGGATTCGGGAAAATGTGGTAAGGGAAAAAACTCATAAAAAATGGGCAAAAGTTGGAAAAGTTCGAGGGAAATCGGGGGAAAAAAAATACTATTACTTATAGATAATATAAATGTATATATTTCATATATTAAATATAATACTAAACAAAATTACAAAATTTCATATTAAATATAATATAAAAATATATTTTTCAAAGCTTTGTGAATAAGTAAGGATTAACTTTCCAGTTGAAAGAATCATAAACTAATCACGACTTTTTTCAAAAAAATCAAAGAATCTTGTCACCATGTCCAAGACAGAGGACGGGGTGGACACAACACAAACAAGTTCTGTAAATCGGGATACTTATGGAAAGATCATTCACGGTTTACATCAGGTGACCAAGTGACAAATTGGTTACACAAATTTGAGGTGGAGAAGAAAACCCATTACCAATAACCTAAAAATTCTAGTTGTGGGTGAGGAACATGTGTTGTGGGAGATCAATATCCCATCAAGATTCCCACCAAGATCTCTACTTTTTCGTTTACTACTTCAAAACCGCCTAATTACTGATATAATGTGAATATGGGAAATGCCATTTTTTTTTCCATCGAAACGAACTATCTGACCACTAAAAGTAGAAAAATGAAATAGGCATTTTAACAAACAGGTGGTGCACTTAATTATCTTTACCTCCTCACAGTATGATCAGCACTGGCGCTGAATCCCGAAGAATCGTCGTGAAAGCAACAATCCAATACTGCACCTCCGTGCACGAACTCACCTTTCAAAACATTTTCACTCGCATCGTACAACCTAACAGTCTGATCGATCGATTGATCACAAAATATAATCAAATAAAACAAACGATCAAATATGAAAAAAGTAATAGAAATTGGGGGAAAAAAAGAAGAAGACGAATTAGGGTACCTTGTCCCACGATGAAACTAGGAGGTGATCGCTGTGATTTGAGAATCTGAGGTTTGAAATACCATCCGAGGGAGGATTCGAGAGCTCCCTCCCTGATATGGGAGGATTGGTCGCAGCCATGGTTTCTCGTTGAGTGGAGATTGGAATTAGGTTTTTTTTTTCCTGCACTGAGACAAAAGTGGGAGGGGGAGGGGGAGATGTGAGCAAATTTGAAAATATAAGCTGACGGTAACGGTAGTAGAATTTAAAGGAGAGAGGGAAATGTTTTTGAAAAAGAGAGAGTCGAACGGTACTTTTTAACGTTATAACGTTTTCGTCCTCCCATGTGTTCCGGAGTATAGATAGGTAGGACCTCTACGTAATAATAAACAATATTCAAATTTTGAATTTTGATAATTGCCATCTTCTTTAGTGTATTATAATAAGAGAAGGCCAAATTAATGTATAATTTGATTTTTCAATCTAAAGTTCAATCATTTTCTAGGTTTTTGAGCCTCGAAAGGCTGAAGTATATAGAACCTTAAAAGGGGAGATGAAGAATCAAGATCTTAAGCACAGTAACAAAATTCTCTGAATTTTTTCTAGACTCGTGATTTTTTTACCCCCCGTGTGACACACACCCTCTAACATGACATAAGTTAGAATCATAGATTTTTTCCCTCGGGATACACAAACATCCCTATAAATAAGCGTGATTGTGTATCTCGAGGAAAGAATCTATGGTTCTAACACATGCCATGTCAGGGGTGTGTGTCAAAGGAATCGTTTTTTAACTCGTTGAAGATCGAGATATCGCCCGAGTCAACTCAGTATTGGAGATCAACGAGACCAACTCACAAAATCATTTTTTGATCGAGATTTAGGATTTATGTTCATTTTTTTAATTTACCTCACGAGACGTCTCAAACGTATTGAAAAACTTGTCCAGGATGACTCGATATCGGGCCTGGATGAGACGAGATACGAAACTAAGTTTTAAAACCATGGTCAGAGAAGGGCGTCAGAAAAACATTATTCTTTTATCAAATATCATAAAATTCATTTAGGGACCCACTAATTAAATCTACAAATAACAAATTAATTGATAATTCTCTAATTATTCCCCAAATAAGATAATATATGTACCCTTTGACATCAAAATTTTATACTTTCTAATCTGAAGAACAACATAGGGTATTCTAGGAAGGTCGAAGAAATTGATGAAGTTTGAGGGAGAAAAAAAAACACCCAAAACATCATTTGTATGATCTGTAAACTTTTTCCATAATTGTATGGAACTTTACCAACACATCTGAATTAACAAAATTTGATTCCAACAAATAATTGTTGAATAATATGGGTTTAAGAGGACTGGTTTTGAGAAAAGTTGAAATAAAATAAGGATTTCATAGAAGATGAAGGTGCTCAAGTCATTTTATTAGTCTATGAAAAAAGACTGAGATCAAGAAGGGTGTGTCATCAGTTTGAAAAAATAGGAGGGTATCTCAAATATTTTCCAGAACGTGGAGGGGTATGTCTAAAACATTTTCAGATCTTATGGCTTGTTTGGCAAGATAATTCTTTAATTTGATATATAGAGGTCATAAGATCTCTTATAAGCTGTTAATAAGATCATACTTTTCCCGCCCTAACAACGCTCATTGTGTAAATGCACCGTAATTGAGACCAAGAGCTCTCTCTCTGTCTCTCTCTCTCTCTCTACAAGATCCATCTAGATTTCTTAGTCTCCACGCACCATCTCATAATCTGAATTAATTAATTTCAACCTTCAATCTCAATTTCAATTTCAATTTCTTCGATTCTGCAATCTCACCTGCCGATTCGATGGTGGTCTGCAAGTGTCGCAAGGTACTCTCTTTCTCATCTCAGTTCGTTCTTGATCCCACTATAATTTGGTAGAACTATCGAAATATGTCCCGTTCTTCGTAAATCTATATTTCTTTATGTTGGATTTTATTGAATTTAAATCGATTTGGAATTAATTCTTTTTTTCTCTGTGATTTAGAACGAGGTTTCGAATAATTAATTTTATTTTTTCTAGTCTGATTCCATCCTTGCCACCGGTACATTTTCTTTTATTATATCTGATTTCGCTTCGTCAATTTAAAAGTAATGTAAAGTCGTAAAACATGTTTGGGATTTTTTATTTTATTTCATTTTTGTCTCTCAATTACATGTTTTGTTTTCTTTTTCGGTGCAGGCGACCAAGCTTTACTGTTTCGTCCATAAGGCTCCGGTCTGTGCAGAATGCATTTGTTTCACTGAACACCGCATATGTGTGGTACTTACCCAACCCTAATATGTTGCTTTAATTCTTATAATGTATTGATAGTTTGGTCTTATATGAACTAGACATGTCGTGCCGTCCTATATGCATTTATATATATATATATCAGAAATGATTCTTTTTTTGCTTTTGTTTTATAAGTGTAAATAGGTTTAAATTCTTGTTCTACAAAATTTTAACCTAGAGTGCTATGTGATTCACACATTTCAATTTAAAATTAAAGGAAATACGTTAAGATGATTGTGTAATCGGCTATGTTCTATGGAGATGGGTATTTTTGGCTATCGATAAACATGTTCACATATCGAGTGTAACAATGTGGATGAGTGGAAAGACAAAGAAAGATAAAATTAGAAATAAATGCATTTATGAAATTTTTGAAGTAGCCCGATAGGTGATAACTAAGGAAAAGTCGATTGAGATGGCTTGATTATGTGCAACAAAGACAGGTAGCAGCCTTGGTTAAAACCTCTCTTTGTTGCACATAGGTAGTGATGCGATCATGTCAGTGCAGCAAGAGGGCCTGAAGATTGAAAACAATCCAGCCAATAGAAGTTTTATGACAGCCTGGAGCATTGAAGTGGATTACTTCCATAGAGTCCCAGCTCTGTATGGTTGGATCAGACCTCCTGTAGGTGCCTATATGCTCAACTCTGATGGTTCTATGAGAGGCAACAGAGGGGGGAAGGTGCGATCATCCAGGACCATGAAGGGAAGACTCTTTGTGGGTTGGCTGGCTGCATGGAGCCAAAGTCTGTTAACCACCATGAGTTGAGTGCTATGGAGAAAAGGATGAGAGTAGCAATTGCAGCCAACATAGTTAAAATTTGGATCAGGATAGATCGATGTCCAATGTGTGAAAGGTGAATGTGATATCCCTTGGAAGCAGGCAAGAATTGTTAGACAAATCAGGGAGATTATGAGTTCTTTTGAAGAAATTAACTTGGAGTTTTGTTATGGGGAAGGGAACTATGCTACTGATTTCCTTGCTTCTTTTCTTACTTCCATGGGTAGAGCAGATCTTAGTCATGAGGATTTTCCTAGCTTAAAGACATTATTAAGAAGGATGTTGCTGGGCATGCCTATGTTAGATTGTAAGGGTGCTCTTTTTTCCTAGTAGGGGGTCTGCCTAACCCCCAGTTAACTTTCAAACATAAAAAAAGGAATGTGCAAGTTAAAGGTTTCAAAAAAGTGATGACAATCAGCCTGCCCTAGATATTTGGGATAAAGCTTTGATGATGAACATCTAGTTTTGGATTTGCAAGGAAGGGCTTTTGAAGGTGAAATACCATAGACAATAATAGTATAGAAACATAAGACAGCAAAAGAGAGAGGTTACAATGTTCTTAAACACGTCATTAAAAGTTCCCCCCATAATCTCTACGGAACTTAATTTCAAATTCGAACCTTTTCCACGTCATTAAAAGTAATGGAGAAGGGTGAGAACATGGAATCCTAAAGTGGCTATATGGTTAAGTGATTGATTTTTTAATTATTTATATTTTCTCAACAATTGTGATTTGGTAGAAAGACAATCTTGTGTTGGCAACTACATGATTGGATTGTCCAACATGATCTCCATATGGCCCCATCGACAAGAACAACTCTCTTTCCCTATATATATGGTACTAGCTATTTTTTGCATAGGAGTTTGAATATGAATATGTCATACATGATTGTTGTTTATTATGAAAATACTTCTCATTGGTTTTATAGTTTTTATTGGCATATGGTTGTACTTATTCTATTACTTCCTTAGGTCCGTACTTACTCTGAATGGGTAATAGATGGAGAGTACGATTGGCCTCCTACATGCTGTCTATGCCAGGCTGTGCTTGAAGATGGAAGTGATTCTCAAACTACTAGATTGGGTTGCTTGCGTATGTGTTTTCCTTTGCCAAGCTACATGTTGAACTCACATTGCATCACACATCTTATGTTTTTTTTTTTTTCTTCTCATTTCAGATGTTATACACACAAATTGCTTGGTTTCCTATCTTAGAAGTTTTCCTCCACACACTGCACCGGCAGGATATGTGTGCCCTACATGTTCCACTCCGGTAAGATTCGCATTCACATATAGAAGTTTGTCATGGTTATTTAAATAAATAAAAAATCCATTTCATTTTCTTTCCTATTTTTATAAATGAATCATGGGAAGGCAATTATAAGTATAACTAACACATGAAATTCCAAGTCAAGTTCATGGTCTTTAAACATTTTTTATCAGTGCTGGTAATTTTGTATTAGTAATGGCCGGTTGAAACTTGAAAGTTCCTCAAAGGAAAAAAAACTAACAAACATGCAGGACTAGAAAGAGAGACAACTTTCAAAATAGACCAACATGGGAGTAAGATATTTCTAATATGTGTATTGTGTAACTTAGATTTAGATACATATGTTGTTGAGAGATACATATTTGACATAATACAATTCAAATAAGATAGTTAAAAATAGTGGAGTTATTGTAATAATTACTATATGAAGATTTCACTGAAGGCTTAGGAGGGGGTGCTTGGCATATTAAATAAAATATGTACTTTGTAGAATCAATGTAAATTACGTGGACCATCACGTCATGCGTATTTCCAAGAGGTGCTCCTAATTGCATGTGAAATGAACACTCTCACGAGCACATATGAGAGTGAGTGATAAATAAAGGAGAGTCGATTGCAATGGTTTGGTCATGTACAAAGAATGATGATGTAGCTAGTTATCTGATAAAACAGATCGATCAAAGTCTTACATAGACAATCACTATTGATTGTAATCACACAACACCAAGAGAATTCAGCAAGAAAGAAAAGAGAATTTTCATACACATGTGATAACCGCACACTATCAGTAGGCTCATTGACTCACAGTGATCCACATAGCCGAAAGGAGCTAAAACTAAAAGAGAAGATGACACAAAACCTGGTTTGGGTCGCACCCCCTAGCCTACTTCAAATATTTTTGATACGACGATGGACTACCCCACGACAAAATGAAATTACATACCATATTAAATCCCACTTACCCTACTTAGTGTTCAAGTTTGGGGGAAAGAACACTTAAAACCAATTTTTTCTTGAAACTCAAATTCTCTTAATCCATTTTCTTGTTCCTGCACCTTTGACCAAGTACCAAGGAAACCAACCCACATTTCCTACAATTGGGATGCCCCCCACCTTGTGAGAATGTGTGACTTGATTCATTAAACCTAGCCCACTTCTTAACTTGGAATTTTCTCCCTATTTTTTGTTGTTGCCGTGTGGGGTGACACCTTGGCCATGATATGGCCCACTCACTCTTCTCAAGCTTGTGATTATCTTCCCTTGCTTGCTGACTTGGTTGGCATTAACTATGGGATCAAATGGTTTTATCTTGCTTGATTTTGTTTCTTTTTCAGGATAGTGATCCAATAGATTGTCTTCAATGGCTTGATCAGTGATTGAAGACCAATGTTGATCCTCAACTGCATCAATTGATAACAACACCGTGTAAAGAACTGTGTAGCTCGAAGCTTGTAAAATGAGCGAGGGGGAGGTCAAAATGGATGTGGAATGAGGCAATCATAAAAAATTTGTCGAGAATTACTTTAATGGAAGACATGAATCTAGATTTAATTGAATGGGGGAATATGATTAGTGTTGTTGATATAGCTAGAATAACAAAGCATTAACCGAAAGATTTGGGATCGGCTAAATGATTCTTTCCACTCTATTCAGAGCGAAGTCTTCTGTTAACATGAAAAATCATATGAACAATATTAAAAGTTGAAAAGATATTTGATCAATTAGTTTTTTTTTTTTTAATAGATAATGCTTGATGTTGTCTTGAATGCATTCATTCCTAATTATATCTTCCCTAGTTTTTTTACTCATCCATCTAAGCATCCTTATCTTTGCCACGCTCAATCTATGCACATGTTATTTCTTAATTGCCCAAACTTCAGTTTTGTAAAGCATTCCCTGTCTTATTACTATCTTAGCCCCAATAGTCTATAAGCTAAGGTTAGTCGATTGAGATGGTTCAGTTATGTGCAACAGTGGTCAGTTACAGCCCTAATTACAAGGAATGTGCAAGTTCAAGGTTCTGAAGGAAGATGAGGTTGGTTTAAAAGAACTTGATTGAGGTAGTGATAGCAAATATGAGCACGCTAGAACTAATAGAAGACATGACTTTAGACATAATTGAATGGAGGAACAAGATTCGTTCAACTGACCACAAATTTTGAGGATAAGGATGTTGGCTTGTGTCCAACCCAGAAGTATTACATTGGGTGCTCTACATGACCATGTTTCTATAAGATGGAGTGTTATTATGTGTGTAGTATTTACTTTTTTCAAAAATAAAAAGTCAGTGTAGTTAATCTTATATTTAAAAAACATCTGAATAATGGATGACTTGTCTAGATTACAATTAGTCTAGGGAATTTATTGTGCTTATGGTATGATTGGCATAGATATTTTTTTGTCCATTTTTCTTGATCCACGTAGAGGGTATTTTTTAGATGCCAGAAGTAGAAAAGCAAATTGCATTTTCAAATTGTATTACGGCACTCTTAACCGTACTGAAAAGTTATATTGTAATTACCAAATGATTTAAATTCTGCTTCCATAAAGGGTCTTTAAGTACTGAAGGTGAAGAATGCCTCTTCTAGTCAATGATGTTACGAGTAAAATCAGGGTGGATTCTTGTGACCTATCACGACTCTTTAACCTTATTAAAATGGATAAAAAAAAGCTCACTTTGTAATGGGGATGTTATTTTACACCTCTATTTTGCCAATTTGAATTGTATGGAATGGTAAATTTTTAAATGATGCTTTATTGTGCAGATATGGCCTCCTAAAAGCATTAAGGATTCAGGATCCTGTCTCCACTCAAAATTGAAGGAAGCTATTATGCAGGTGAGTTAGACGGTGGTTCTTGAGGATAATTTTGAAGAACTTCACTAAAAATTTGGGATGCTCTTTACTATTTTGTTCAATAGGTTGTTTGACTAACTATGGACTTCCCAGGCATACTTATTTGTGGTGTGTCAAATTATAATGTCAACAATGATCATTGGAGACTTATATTAAGAAATCATGGTCTCTATTTGCGGCACCTTATGAGAGGTGGCTTAGTTTATATAGTTGATGGATGAATGTGGAGACGAGAAGTCAAATAAGTTACGGGTGAGTGCACTGGTGGAAGCTTGCTTTTTTGCAACCATTTGAAGATTTAGATTGAGAAAGTGTGGCAACAAACTAATTAAATGGAGTAACAAGATTTGTTCAATAGATCACAATTTTTTTGGGATAACAGTTTGATGACAATGAACCTTGTCCTAACCCTTGAAGCTAGAGCTTCTACCTGGCATGCCGCTTCTGCTTTGGAATCCCACTACAGAAGCTAATTAAGCTGGGCTTGACCGACCATTACCCAGAATTCATTCTACATAAAGATCGTCCACAGAAGTGTCTACGACCCATAGTGCCTTGTTGTTGTAGACTGTGTTTCTAGGAAATTTAAAAGTATTAAACAAAATTTAAGTATTTTCTTAATGAAGGATATTTGTGATTCGATTTGCTTCTTTACACGTGTATATCTTTCACATCTGCAAAAGGTTCTAGAATACCCTTAATCTTGTGAAGACAGGCTTTGGGTCTTTGAAAGGATGTTTCCTTTATCATTAATGATCCTGACACATTTTTTCCCATGAGATTATGAACAGTTCCACCGAAACCAAATATGATTTTCTCTAGCCGGTAGCCCTTGAAGGCTATCTCTGCTTTGGTCATACATGCTAACATTGGGTAGTGTGCACCATGTAGGAATACGAAACACAGTGTTGTCGAGAGGTATCTCCCTTGTTAGTTGGAGAAAAAATAGTCAGTCTCTAACATCCTTCACAGCAATACGAGTTTGTGAACACATTATTTTAATTGGAACTTCTGATGTGATTGTGTTATACTTTCCCGTTGATAAGAGCGGTGTGGATAGTACACAATTTCATGTTCATTTCCTCCAGTCTTGAGTAGGTAGCTTCAATTCTGAAAAGCCCTGCAGCAGGTCCACAATTTGGCATGAGTTGCCACTAAATCTATCACAAGAGGTCTCATTTTATTCAGTGGTCTTCTCTCTATTTCTTGGTAGGATATCGTGGAATGCTTGCCCTGATAACTAAAAGGGCCATTGTTCCATGGATTCATCATCCATGAAACATGCGTGAGAGGATTAACATATGATTCTTGTGATTTAATATATTGTGAGTTGTGAAGAGCAGAAGGAATCTTGGGATAAGATAGAAGTCTTTAATCCTACTAATTGTTGCCCCCCTTCATGAAAACTATGTTTTAGATAACTCTTATCTGATATGATGCAGACGGGTTTGGATAAAAACTTGTTCGGCAATCAACCTGTCCCATTGCCAACATTAGAACCCCATAATACTCCTAGTGCATCATCTTCAGCAGCTCAAGAGGGGAGGTACATGACCGAAAGCTACTCACCTGCAACTGGAATTGGTTCTTCAAATCTTTCAGCTATAGATATCGTGGAGATAGAGGATCCTAGTTCAGCGGGAGATCAATTGATATCTAATCATGGGCCTAACTTTGTAAAAAGCACAAGTCCTGCTGGTGTAGGTGGATTTTGAATTAAAAATTGAATTTACAATGGATATTTCAGTTAAATCTCTGCTTGCATGTACGTTTGCATGCATTTATGTACGTGCACATGTTAGTATATGCATGTGTGATGTATATATTTGATGGAATTTACATACGCATGTAAGCAGTACATATTCATAACATCTTATCTGATACAATTTTGTTTCTATGTTGAGAATACCTCACAGACTGGTGCTACAACGAGAAAGGGTGCTTACCATGTTGACAGGCAAAACTCTGAAATTGCATATTTTTCTGATGATGTATATGGGACCAGTAAGAAGTACACTCGAAGGGGTGAGTGAAAATGGTTTCTAATTTTCTTCCAACTGCTATTTTGTTGGTTATATGGGCCAAGTTTTGATAAAAATCTTGCAATGCTAGATTAGATACAGTGATGAATCGAGTCAACTTTTGTGAAAACTTTATTAGTCTCCAACCAGTTGTGGAGGCAGAGTTGACTCATAGAGATCCTTTGAATGTTTTCTAGAATGGAGTATTCCCTCTTTGATGTTGAGGGACCCATCTTGTTTAGGTTTCAGCCAATAACAATACCAAACAATCTTGTTTTTGGTATTATAGTTAAGCTCTAACCGTTCATGAAGAACCTATTTTAGAGTGTTACCACCGATATGGCTTTTTATAAAAACTCCTTCAACAGAACTTCTTGCTACGTGGTTTCTAGGACTAGGTTCACTTCAGCTTAGCAGGTCTTTTTAGTAGGAGGTTCGATCATTACTTTCTGCCAATATATGATAATACTGAAGCAGTAAATGACAGCTTTCTTGTGTCTGTAATTAGAGAGGGAGAGAGAGACCACTGAAGTCCTTGACAACTCAAGTTAGTTCTGTTTGCCATTCCCTGGGGTGTGATCTCTGAGTTTACAATTGAAGTCTAAGAGAACTAACAATTGAAGAAAAGGTGATCCATATTCTCTGTGGGTTCAAAACACAACACATCAAGATGAGTTTATGATCTTCAGTTTATGTGCATGTATAGGTTGGAACGTAATTTTCTTATTGAGTTGGCTGAGCCTGAGTTGTGTTTCCCAAATCTTGACCAATTCCACTTGAATTGCCAAGTCAGTTGAAACTTGAAGTTGCTTGGATACAGTTAGATATATGCTGAAGCTGAACTAGTTGTCTACAATGCTCGATGTTTGAAGCTATTTTCACAAGAGTACCCATTTTCTGTCTTCCAAATTACCTTTGGTTTGTTTCACTAACATAAGGCATGAATTGATATGTATGGATGTTTCTTTTTGTTTTGTTTTGTTTTTTTTAACCTTTTAATACATTTTCTTATTTCTTTTGCACTCCCCACGCCACACCAGTTTCTGTGGAGTAAAATGTAACTTTATTTGAAGTTGCTTGGAAATTTTTGGTGACTTTGCTTTGAAAAATCATTGGATTGGAGAAAGCTGATGGGGCTTTCAATTGCAGGTCCTTTCAGTCGCAAGTTTCTAAGGGCTTTAATACCTTTTTGGTCTAGTGCCCTACCAACTCTGCCAATAACTGCACCCCCACGCAAAGACATGTCCAACACAGTTGATGTTTCTGAAGGTCGTTTGCGGCATCATCAAAGATCTTCAAGGATGGATCCTAGAAAAATCCTACTCGTCATAGCGATCATGTACTGTCTTCCTATCTTTCCTTCTGTTTATTCCTTTGACTTTATTATCTTTGTTTTTGCTTGTGGAAGGGGTTGGAACAAACAAAACCTTGAGGGATTGTCATCTATTTCTAACTTCCAAACAAAGTGTTGATTGGATGGTCGGTTTCATATGATTGGGTCGATATTTTGGTCTAGATGGGGCTATTGAATGTGGGTCCTGTATTTATTTATTTTTTTGCCACGTGAAATAAAACAGGTGCTTCTTTCACATCTGATCCTAATGATGCTATCCTCCTTCCCCTCTCACTCCTCCCAAACACACACACACACGCACGTGCGTGCGCAAAACACTACTGCGCATGCATATATGCATGCTCGCACACGAAAAGAAGAAATATTTTTATTTAGCTGATTCGAGTGGTCCATGATCTTCTTCAGGGCATGTATGGCAACAATGGGTATTTTGTATTACAGACTGGCACAACGCAGTCTTGGTGAAAACCGGCCAGATGACGAACAACAATGAACATTACTTAAGAATTTCGGTGATACCTATGGTTTGAGTAACATAAGATACTCTCTTGTAGACACTGCTGGTGACTGAGCTTCTGGTCCTGTTTGTTCCTAGCCTGCTTCCTGTAGTGTGGAGCCATTTGAACTTTTCAATGATCCCTTTGGCTCAACATCTGAGCTTCTCAATGATCCCTATGGCTCAACATCTTTGTTTTGAGATCCTTCGACAACGTCAGTTACAACAAATGTGTTGCAGTAACTCTGCTCCTGTTTGCTTATTATGTGAAGATGTTCAATTCTTGGAGTTGAATTCGAGAAGTTGGTTAAAGGCAAAACATCAGTGTTTCTTTACATTAGTGTAGCTGTTCTGTTCTTTTGTTAAATTGTATAAAAGACACGCAAAAAATAAAGCTAGGGTTTACATGTTTAAAATCTGATATGTTTCTCTTTTCTGCCAGCAGGTAACAAGTCCTTAAAATTATTTTCAGTGTGTTTGTTTGAAGCCATAAATCTGTGTAGATTTAATCATCATCATCAAAGCCTTATCGCAAATATATGGGATCGGCTATTAAAACAAATCTTGTTCCTCTGTTCCACTCTGTTCACAGCCAACTCTTTTGTTATTGAAAGTGAGTATATTTGCTTTCACCATCTCCACAGATGTTTCAGGAGCTCTAAGTCACGTGCAATTGAGCAGGTGAAACCCTTTCCTCACTAACATAGTAAATTTAGAGCCTTACTAAAGGTCGTTTCGCTCAAATGAATTACCACATCAGAAATCCAACACCACAGCCCTCTTAAGTTTCATTCAGATAAATAAATAAAAAAACAGATTCTTTTGAACTTGGATCCAAGGTTTTGCAAAATGGATGGCTACCGAACTTTCACATGACGCTCAAACTTAAAAATGAAATTCAACAATGAAAAATAAGTTTTTTTGAATTTTTCTTTTTCAAAATTCATAAAATTCCATCCTCTACAACCCTGAAGCATCGGATGGACCCTTAGTAAGGGTGAAATCATAACTAACTTAGTACAGTTAGGGGTGGACTCATTGAACAGGTACCCATCGGTATGGCATGCAATGGTAGATCTCCTATTTCAGAAAACAATTAGATTAGTTGATTGGGATCATTGAACTGAACTCTGATGTATGGGGTCACTACGGTCAGCCGGCGGAATGTGGATCATAAACCACCTGATCTCTTTATGGAGGACCATGTTAACAATATAATCGATATTTGGGATCCACAAAATGATTCATGGTCCCTCATTCAATTTTTGTCCAGAGTTACATTACCAGAGTTGTTCTTATTAAGGTTGAACCACGAAGCAAAATAGTTCTTGATACAATTTGTATTGGGTTTGTGGAATATAGGGATCCAATATTAACCAATTTACAAATCAAATCATTTCAATTCACCTTATTTTGTCATTGGATTCCGTGAACCAATTTTTTTATTTTTTATTTTTTATATAAAGAAATTTGAGTAGGCTTCTTGATCTTCTTTCTTTATCTTAGAGCAATTCCAATGCAAGGGAAGAGTTTGGAGGCCCTAAAGAGAGCCAAACATTTTTTAAAATAGGAGTTAGAAATTTTGGAATGAGCTGACTTTTTATGAGAATCCATACAAAAAATCAGTTCATTCTGAAACTTTTAACTCTAGTTTACAAGTTGAATCGTGGACCGTCCGATTTTTGTAAATCAATTTTGATGGGGGTTAGAAGTTTCGGAATGGGTTGATTTTTGGTGAGGATGATCTCTTCATCATAGAGATCATTCTTATAAAAAATCAGCCCATTTTGAAACTTCTAGTCCATATATTGAAAAAACGTTTAGTTCTCTTTAATAACTTTGAACGTCACCCCCAATCAGGGGTGGAGCCAGGATTTTCTTATAGTGGGGGCAAACTATGATTAGTTGTATAGTTGAAGAGCTTGAATGGAGGGAGATGAGGGTGTGGGGGCAAATGGGGAGAAAGATGAGGGAGTGGGGACAAATGGGGTATGTAATTAGTTGAAAATATAGGGGTGTCTCAAAGTTTTCTGGGGGCAATTGCCCCCACCAACTCCTTACTAGCTCTGCCCCTACCCCCAATGCAAATAGGCATATTTGCTAGATATTTATTGTAGAGAGCAATTATGCATATTCAAGAGATTTATACTCCAATGATATGATCCAAAATTGCTTTTCAAAATTATTTTAATATATTTTTAGTTCTCCACAAAATTAAAGTACAGTAAAATGTTTCACAACTATCATAATTTTTTTTACCATCAACACATAGAGAGAGAAATTCACTCTTTTCTTTTTGTCTCTCCTATTTTCTCCTTTTCCAAATTTTTTTTAAAGTAAAGAGCCAAAGCCAAAGCCCAAGTGCATTGGAATCCCTCCTTGAAACTTTGGCTCTACAAAAAGACAATTAGGAGGTAATGCCTACCACAAGCCCCGAGTGTGTTGGAGTTGCTTTTAGTAAAGGGAGCACTATGATCAGAATCTTGATATTTGCTCATGGCCATACCACTCAGACGTGTCACCTCTTGAGTGCTATTTGGAAGTAAGTAAACAAAATTTGACAGTTAATTGATAAGTGTTTGGTAGGTCCATTTAACTGTTAACGTCCTACCTAACCATTCCTTGGCCCCTTGCCCCTCTCTCTCTCTCTCTCAACCGACCTCTCCTTAAACAAATACTAGAAGAACAATCAAAAGGGGCCACTAATAGGATGATTTAGTCAACTAAAGCATGCTTTTCAAATTATTCAACGCGGCAACTCGTGTTAATTAGTATTATATCTTTAAAGAGCCAACGTTTGGTAGTTTGCCACGTCGATGTAGCGTCTATTGTCGTGGCATTTGTAGTACAAAAATTAATCAAACTGTTTCATCAAATAGAAGAAACAACTATATATATATATATATATATCTATCTTATAATAGGGTCTTGAACTAAGTGAGATTTAAAAGAATATTGACCCCCCCCCCCTCCCCCCCCCATTATATATATATATATATCTTATAATAGGGTCTTGAACTAAGTGAGATTTAAAAGAATATTGACCCCCCCCCCCTCCCCCCCCCATTAATAAAAGAGTTAGGTAGGTACAAGAGTGTATATGCTAAGGCGTCCTATAGAGTTGGATAAGGATATTAAAATAGTTTCATCTAACCCATTGCCAACCCTAAGCTCAAGGGACATATCATCGGACATGTCATCAGTTTGAAAACACAAGGGATATCTGAATATTGATCAAAATGAGGAGAAGTATGTCTAATAACCCCCTCTCTTTTTTTTTTTTTCTTTTTTTTTAAACTTTTGTTGGCACCCTAACTTTTACGTGTCGCAATCCATTATCATTTTCTTTTAATGATTACCTAAAGAACTGAAGTGTACTTGTGTTGTATTGATGTTATAACTAGGTTTGAAACTCAAGTGGGTTAGGGATCAGCTCGTGTCCAATCCACACTTGACAAACACCAACCAACGCCTACATCCAATCCTTCCAACTTGGGCATGAAATGTTCAACCCGAGCTCAACTCAAGTCGGGTTCAGGTTTGATCATTCCTCATTAATACTAGATAATTTAGTAATGATATGAGTTTATATAAAAATAAGTGATATGTAAAAAAATATATAATTTACAAGTTGCCTTAAAAATATATTTTAAAGGTCACATACATAAAATTATAAATAAATGTAAAGAAGATGATGATAATGATTAACTAAATTTTGAAGTATTTATTTTGAATGAGAAAGAAACAAAGATATTTTAAATTATTTTTAAATTCTAATCATATTAAGCTCAGGTTCGGAAATATATGAAAATGGTATGGACCTTATGATTATGAGTAACCAATGTTATGTCAAGAACACCAAACACTCTTAATTTTCCTTTTTAAAATTGCAATAAAAAAAAAATCTAATTTGGTCAAACAACTGGTAAAATTAAATAATGAGTTAGATGGAAAAATACAGGTGATGTATTATACTCTATCTATGAGGGAGGTATCTAAGACCAGCATCAATACGGTCTCCTCTAATTGATACAAGTTTGTTTTTTGTTACATTTATAGATGAGTTTTCGAGTTGCTACTTTGAAAGATTAGCAACGCGTATACTCTTTTTTTATATTATTGTTTCAACATACTTTATGATTTGAGATATCATCTTATGCAATAGACGAATATCAAACTAAACAAACAAAAGATATGATACGGACTCTTCCTTCTCAACAAGTTGTTATTTGGGATGTTTGATGAGGATGTAGGTTCGTAACATATAATTATCGTCGTTAAATTCTATCGAAAAATTTGGAATAGGGTGCACAAATCTTATTCCTCTAGTCAAATTTGAAAAAATGAAAAGGGGGTCAAGATTCATGTTAGGAGACGACAAGGTTTTATATCGGTTGCCAATTTGACCTAACTCCCTTCCTTTATCTGGTCTTGGAATGGGCAAGGTAGTGTAAATGAAATATTCTGCTTCACAATGATAGGAAGAGCTAACATCGAAGGATAAAAAAGTAACATCACTATGAGTTAATTTAATTTTATAGAGTAAAAAACTTATCGTTGGGATTTGATTTAGCCGAATAGAGTTTTAAATGATCTTATTAACCCTCGATACCATACAACTTCCTTAATCATCAACTCATAGCCAAACCTTATCAATTTCAGAATCTCCCATATTAAATGGGCTGGCAATGCTTCAAAAAATAATTACTAAAATAAAAGGAGGGTTTGGAGTTTGGAGTTTGGACTTTGGAGTTTGGACTTTGGGAACTCACTCATATATTAATTGTTAAGAAATTAATTAGTATTTCTCACCTTCTTTACAAGGAAATAAAGGGCAAAACTTAATTGAAAAGGAACTGTGGAACTAGTCATTCTTTCCTTTGAGAACTCAAACCTTTAAAATACTTATATTTTTTCATAAAATTATTTTAGTTATAAAAATACCCATGGAGGTCCTACCACTAATAAGTGAAAAAAAAAATAATTCAAAGGAGACTCTTTGATTAATTATTCTTCTATTGCAATTTAATCAGATTAAAAAAAGAAAAAAACATAAAAACGAGAATGATAGTTTGATATAAAAAAATATAATAATAATAATAATAATAATAATAAATCGAGGGTTTTTAAATGACATTGAAGACGTTGGGTTGGTGAAGAAGTTGAATAAGTTAAAAACAATATACGTTGGAGTTTATCAAGTTGAGGATGATAGTTTTTTAGGTTGAACTCATCTTCAATCTTAAGATTCTATCTCCTTTAACCTACAAATCTCAAGAGCAAAATAGCTTTTTAAAGAAGTAAAAGGATAGAAATTTTGGAAAGAAAAATAAAAAAATTTCTACTAGACATTAAATTTGAAGGATTCAAAGGTGAGATTGAATAGGTTTTCCCTTGATGTTAACAGCTTACAAAAGACTAAATTTGGAAGATAATCAAGGGCTTGGGCTAGAGGATGAAAATGAGGGCATTTTGGTTATTCACATTAGTCTTAGAAAAGGAAACATAGGTCAAGGGGGTTTGTCATCGGTTTGTAAACACAAGGGATATCTTAATATTGATCAAAATGAGGAAAAATACCTCATTTTTTGAAAACTTTGTATTGGCACCCTAACTTTTACTTATTGCAACTCATTATCATTTTCTTTTAATGAGTACCTTATCTTAAGGCTTTAGTTCCTCTTTATGCGTACTGGTATCTCATTGATGTTATAACTAGGGTTACAACTCGATGGTTGGGGATCAATCCGCATCTAACTCACACTTGACAAACACTAACCCACGCCTGACACCTATGCCCAATCTGACCTCGGGCATGAAATGTTCAACTCAAGCCCAACCCAAGTTGAGTTGATCAGGTAGGTCGAGTTTGTTTAATCCTCATTAATACTAGATGTTTTAGTAATGACATGAGTTTATATAAAGATAAGTGGCATGTAAAAAATGATAAAATTTACAATTAGTTGTCCTAAAAATATATTTCAAAGTTTACATACTTATAATTATAAGCAAATGTACATAAGGTGATGATGATGATGATTAACTAAAATTTGAAATATTTATTGTAAATGAGAAAGAAACAAAGATATTTGAAAATATTTTTAAATTCTAATCATATTAAGTTCATGTTCAAGTAAATCGTGCATCCAAATACCTATACCCAAATCCAACCTGATTTGATTCAATCAAATTTTTTCTCTTGAACTTGAACCCAAGTTAATTGTGCTCAAACCTAACCCAAGGTTAGGTTCGGGTTTTGCACGCCCAACCCTAATACTAATCTCAACAAAGATGAGTTTTGGTCTTACTTATCGATCTTAAAAATTACTTACATTATAAAACAACTTGGAAAGGGTGGAGCTAAGAAAATTATTTTTAATACAAGAGATGAATAAGTGAATAAGTGTTTGATTATTTACATTGAAAAGATAATAATAATAATAATAATAAATCTTGAGTAGAAGTAGCTAAGTGAGAAATAATTTTCTTTCACAATTTTGCCCAAAGTATAATGGGTCGGATTATCCATAATCCTAACGGATATTTGGGTCAGTGGTGTGGAATATGGATGACAACATCCTCAACAGGCCGACAGTAACACGTTCTTAAGATTGAAGAAACTACGTGTCATTAAAACAACAGAATCACGTGTCACGCGCAAGAAGACTAAAACAACACTAATTTAAACCTAAAAGCTGTCTTTTTGGGATTCTCTCCTAATGTAAGAAAAAGAAAAGGCACGAAAGTGAGCTGATATCCTTAAAAATGAAAAAATTGGATTAAAGAACCAAACCCTAACCCTAAAATAGTAGTCGTGCAGGACGGCGAGAATCAAGAATTTCAGTGCCTCATAAAAATCAGTTTTTTTTATTTATTTTAGGGTTCAATCATTCTAGGTTTAGAACTGTTTAGATTTTATTCGTTTGGTTGGTTTGGGCTTTTAGTTTTAGGGTTCAGTGAATCTCTCTCTCTTCCACACATCGTGCAATGGCCGGCTAGAGATTCAAGGAATAATATCGAGCACCTCAGACATGAGACAACCTTCATTTTTTGATAAAGAAAAAACCCTATCTCAATTCCACGCGTAGAATCGAACCGCCATAATCGGCGACGTTTAAGGTGGGAAATTAGTCCCCAAAATGTACGATTTTTGAATCTGTTTCTTCAGGTAATGTTATGGGCGATTTTGTTCCAGATCTCCATTAATCTTAATTTTGGATCCCACAGCTGGATTTTCGCGTTTTTATACACAATTAGGGGTTTTTTAGTTCTAAAAAGGGCAAAAGAATTGATTTTTATATCTGGGTTTTGTTTATTTGGTACCAATTAACAATAATACCTAATTTTCAACAGACCGAATGATAGATCAGACGTTAAGATTTATGATGACATCAATAACCCTCATTATAAACTTAATTTCCATATGGTGTGTCAACACACTTTAATTTTTGAAAAAGTAAACGAGGGTAGTTCGGTAATTTCGGCACCACCCAACGGTTTCACTTGAACCAGAGACTTTGGAGGCCGGTTCAGGTAAGTTTTCTGCAATTTTGTATTCAATTGAACCGGAAAATCTGACCCAGTTTGTTAACTGAACCGGGTTAGTTTGAATCTGTTGGAAATCTTCCTCATTGAGGTCTGTAACTGTTTAAAAAAAAGAAAAAAGTTGTTCAAATTTAGAGTTTCTAACCAAATTTAATTTTCCTTGTTTGGTATAGTTGAGCATCTGAGGAGACAAGGATTGGGGTAAGCAGATTTTGTTGTCTTGCACCAGGTACTTGTAAGAATGTCAGACTCATCTCCACGATCACGCCGTCCTTTGGTGACATTTTTAACATTTTTATTTATTCTTGGAACAGAATTCCCTTTGTTTTACTTTATTAATAAGACCCTCCACGTTCGTCCGAAATGCCAGAATGTGGGTCACATTCCTCTCCCCTCTGTCACTCTAATTCATCTCATTAATCTGATTATTAACGTGTTTAATAACTCTTGATCATGTTTCAATGATTGCTTTTAGACCTTCTAGTCACTCTAATTGTGTTTTTTAAACTAAATACATGATACTTAACGCCGTTGAAGGGTTCGGATTATTTTAATTCATCATTGCTTGAACTTGGGCACCCTATGAGTTGTACTTGGCCCCTTGTCGGCCCCCCCATGGACTCATGCGAAAACAATTGGTTACAAAGGATTGAGACTACCCTTTCAGATTAATTATTGAGAGTTAAGAATTCGAATTTTATTATAGAAATGAAGTCAATCCAGTGCATCATTCTTAGTAGTTGTTGGGTATAAGTATGTCTCTAGACTTCTTTTTTCGACAAGCATCAAAGAACTGATTGAGCTTCTCTTAACAGTTAACACTCAATAAACAAAACCCAGTTCTCTCTCTCTCTATAACAGAAGAAAAAAAAAATGGAGTCTATGGGAACCATGTCTGAGGGGGAATGGAGTTCTTTTAGTGGAATGTCCACTGAAGAGGCTGATTTTATGGCGCAATTGCTCGGAAGCTATTCATTCCCGAGTGAGCAAGACGGGGTTCCGCCTACTTTTTGTCCCAATCATGAACCTTCCATGAACATGGGAGGGAATGATATGAGTTCATATTTTTGTTCAGATACTGTTAATTCTAATTTACTCTACTCTTCTCAAGGGAGTAGTTATAGTAGTGGTAACTTATTTTTTCCGACTTCTGGCCATGAAAACTACTACGTAAGTGATTCTAATCCAATTTTGGCAACAAATGATAGCCCCATGTCGATTGGTTTTTGTACAATGAATGAGCAGAACACTAGAACGCCAATTACAACCTTTCCTGACAATTTAATGGAGGCAAATGTTTGCTTGAATGAAGAAATGAGCAGCGGAAGTTTGGGGAAGCATACACAAGAAGTTGTTCTTCCAGATCAGAGATTGCAACCAAAAAGAAAACTCGAAATGCCAGAACTGAATACAACCAATGAAGATAACAAGAAAACCAACTCATCTGAGAATCCTAAGAAGAAATCCCGGGTTTCAGGAGATGTGAGTATTAATTTGAAGCTTTTACCTTATTTATATTAACCGCATTCAGTATAAGCTCAAGACACATAAGTGCTCTAACCATATTGCGGCTTGTGATCAATCCATAGATACCGATAGAAAATAAATAGGCACTCAAAACAAGTACATGTTCGAGCATCATTGACCAACTCCTTATGAATCTCGATTCATTTCAATATAAACAACAATTCAACCAATTCTATTTCTTTGATGATGTGGCTCTAAACAAGAGTGTAATGGAGGAACATTATTCTCAATCCTTGGTATAAGGCTTTGATGATGATGATAATGTGCAGGGTTTTGTTTTCTAATGTCTTGTCATTATTTCAAATGCAGGTCCAAAGGAACAAGAAGAATGTGCACTTGAAGAAGAACCATAAGCTCGCCTCAGTTAGTACCGATGAAGAGGAAACTAATGCTGGTTTTAACAGGCAGACCTCTAGCAGTTACAGCTCGGAGGATGACTCTAACGGTTCTCAAGAGCTAAATGGAGGAGAAACTTCAAGGTCCGCAGCAATGAACTCGAATGGAAAGGCAAGAGCCAGTAGGGGCTCAGCCACTGACCCTCAAAGCCTCTATGCAAGGGTAACTACTAGACTTAACAAATAATTACAATTCTCCCTACTAATATGAAAATTTTCCGACTAACTTAACAATCGTTTTATTGGTTTTGCAGAAAAGAAGAGAGCGAATTAACGAAAGGTTGAGAATTTTGCAGAACCTAGTCCCTAACGGAACGAAGGTAAGCTTGTACACTCTATGAAAATGGAAACTAAATTTCTTTTTATGTTATTTTTTACGCAATTATGGTTATTGAGGTTGAGTTGGAGAAAGCGAATGCCTTAACCAATTCGTTTTGATGGTTCAACAGGTTGACATCAGTACAATGCTTGAAGAAGCTGTTCAGTATGTCAAGTTTTTGCAGCTCCAAATCAAGGTAAAGAGCCGAAAAATAATTTTAGATAAGTTTTATGGATCAACTGACTTCAATTAGAGGTCTAAAATTCATCTAAGTTATTTATTTATTTTCTATGTGGGTCTTTGCAGCTTTTAAGCTCTGATGATCTATGGATGTATTCTCCCATCGCTTACAATGGGATGGACATTGGGCTTGATTTGAAGATCTCTCTATGACGATGAATTTGCAAGACAGAGGAGGGTGATGCCGGAATTGTGATGTTAATAAATTTACCTATTTATTATAAAAATTCATTTCTATCTTGTAATTGGTTTTAATCTAAATAAGTAATTAAAGTTTCCATTTTTCAAAACTAGGGAGTATCCTTGGGCAACAATGTATATTCCTCAATGTGGATTCATGTACCAGATTTTAATAACAATTAACGGACTTATAAGAAGATATTATAATATTTGAAATCATGTCAGGCTCATTATCTTTATTACCATTTGAAAATTTAACTGAAAAATTCAGTGAGAGCATTCATTCAATGGTCATATGTTTTGACCCAATTCAAATGTCTACTTGGTTATTATTAGTCTTGTTTAATGCAAACCTAATTTCTCATTCCTACTTTCTCATAGCGAAATATCATTCCTACTTTCTAAATAGTCCCTAAGTTTTGCGCAATAGTTTCATAGGACATTTAGTAAACCTTTTCTATCTTCATGGTCTCTTGTTACTGATGAACTCACCGCTTTTTCTTTTTTATTTATTTATTGTCAAGTTCACCACTTTTTATTAATGTCGAATTCGACACATTTTTATTTAGTGTCCAGTTCACCACTTTTTATTTACTGGTGAATTCGACACTGGAAAAACCCACCCATTTTCAATTTTTGAGTTTTTTCGACTAAAGTATATTGAAAGATCGATTAAAACCTTGAGAGAACGACTTGTTCAGATGATTTCAACCCAAAAGAATCATTTGTGATCGATTTTCATCCAAAAACTAAGAAAAAAAGTGTGAAACCCCTATGAAAATGGCTTATTCTTCCTTCTTAAATCATTTTCGGCGGAATTGAGTCTCCAAAACTTGACTAAGATGTCAAAAATCCAATTTTTTGGTTGAAAATGATGAGTTTAAACGATTAGGGCATTCAATCGTGTGAAATGTGGGAGATGAGACCCAGGGACTGTTAAGAAAGAGAAAAATTTACTACATGGATTATTAAGAAACCACCCAAAAACTTATGGATTATTAAGAAAAATGTCTTTTTGTCAGGGTCTTTTAAGTATTTTTCCCTTATTTGGGATCTGTTAAGGGAATCTTATCACAAAATTCAATTATGTCGTCTAAAGCTATATTTTTCTTTTTAATTCTAGTGTGTTCATACCTATTCTTATCTCGATTCACATTCTTAATGGTCTTTATCTCATTCTTTTAGAACCTTTAGCTTGGATTTTCTTTCTAAGTGGGATTACAATCGATCTTCATTGCATATGACCTAACCATCTCAATCAAATTCTTTGAATTAATCATATATTTGGGTTATTCAACATTTTTTTTTTTTAATTTATTCATTTTTTATTTACTTTTCCTAATTTTTCCACTCACCCATCTCAACGTTCTCATATGTGTTTTGCTTAGTCTATGTAGATGTTACTTCTTAATTGCTCAACATTCAACTCCAATCTTACTACCTTCATCCCTCTAAAAACAAAATCATTTTTTACAACTGAAATTTGATGGCGTAGTGGCAAGCCAAGCCTTGATAAGATCCTCGGGAAGGGTAGGTCAAATGTTCGAAACCCCATAAGCTATGAATTCTTTGGGGCCACCCTTTAGGGTTTGTTTGACCCTCGACTCAACTAATTGCACGTAGGACTTTCCGAGGGGGCAATGCGTGTGATTAGTCTCATCTGAAGGGTGGGGATACCCACTATAAGCAATATATATTATTGGATTCATCCAACCAAATTATGACATAGAAAAGACAATTATGATCTCGATTCACATTGGTGAACTCTAATGTTGAATTAAAAAGGTATTTGATGTTAATATGACATAAATGAGTGAGAATCAATTCAATTCACTGATATAAGATCGTAAACATGAACGAAATTTAATCTTTTGGTATGTTTGGTCAATTATATTTATTTATTTATTTCAAATGAATGGATAGACTTAAGAAGAAAAAAGAGGTGATAAAATATTATAGCATTTTCTAGTTTCAAGCTTAGTTAATTCTATTGATGAGTTGGTTGGTACTCTTGGTTCGAAATATATATAAATCAACAACTAAAGAAAGAGTGATCAACAAATGTAATACGGATCAAGATCGACTCCCAAACTTAATCACTATAGATTGAGATTCGAAAGCGAGATTGACAAACTGAACAAGAGGCTTTGGTTGTTAAGGGATGGATCACTTCTCACATGTCAATATAAACAAACTATTTACCAACCCCCATTTATTGGTCTATAATAGTCTACATATTCCCCCCTCATGACCCAACAGAAGGTATCAATGCCCACCAAGTGTTGCCAGGACCACTGCTTTTACCAAAAAAACAATTTGTAAAACCCTGAGCACGTTTTTGCACACAAATGCAATACTTATTTATGGTTCTTTACTCTGAATGTAGACAATTCAAAAATAACCTTTAAAATGGTGAAAGCATCTAATTCATCAATTAACTGATGGATTTAATCATTTTCTTGCATGATCAAGAGAATCCCTTTAATAATATACAGTTATAGATGGAGGGGCATTTAAGCAACGAAAAGAACACAACGACTTGAGTGGGAGAATCGAATAAAAGGTCCCAAATGGTTTAAATAAAGATAAAACTAGGCAAACGAGACTAGTGATCAGTAATTAGTACATGAAGGTGGGTTTGAACCATGGCAAGAATATCAACAGACTTTTAACCAACTTTGTATGTGGGCACCTTTAACTTTTAAGAGGAACCCTTTTTTATAGACATCAAATAGATTCCAATAGTCTTACCAATGGACATTGTTTTCGTCAAAATGGGTAGTGAGATTGATTCAATGGAAGACTGGGGGATATAATTGGTAATACCAGCTGGATAACACACCCCCTTTACTACTGTCGCTCCTTACGAGTTTTTTGTCTGCTAGGCAAGCAAGATAGTTCTCAATGTGAAAGTGGGTTCAATGAGCTTTGAACCAAGGTTGTGGGATCAACTCTCCATGTGCCTTTACCAACTTGGCTAAGTTGACCCCTTCGTCACTCCTTACGAGTTAAATACACTCCCAACCCATGAAAGAATAACTAGTTTTGGTAACAAGGTGTGTCATAGCGAAGGTGAGGAGCAATGCGACCAATCTGTGGACATGAGTGGGACAAATGGATGAAGAAATAAAAGAAAACCAATTCAAATTAAGATCAGTTGCTTGGGCCTGCAAAAATTAAAAAAGAACAGGATAAATTCGGTCCAAGCAAATTATGAACAAGTCAATGAACAATTTTTGTTTTTTGGGAAGAGTCATAGTGCCCACCCTGAAATCCAAACATTATAGACGCACCGAAACAATATAAAAATATGCCTACAGCAATAAATAGCAAATAATAATAATAATAAGATAATATTTCGATTTTGTTTATGGATCCAAATAAAACATAAGGTTACATACAAGGTGTCTAGAAAACTTGGCATAACAGTCACCAAAAGCTATACATGAATTACCACTGACCTTTAAATTAGGGGTCATCCACGTTCCCAAGGTTATTGTGAGAACAGAGGTTTTCTACAACTACAATCCAATCTTTTAAAACCTTACCAACACCATCTCTATTAAGGGCAGTCTCCAACCAATACTTTAATTGATCTACATTGTTGTTACAAAACTATGTGCCCTACCATATGGAGAAACTTCCTTGACAATAGTGAAGGGTAAGACAAACAGCATCCTCTGTATCACGTGGCAATCGGAAGAAGTTGACAGTGGAGCTTGCATTTTCAGGCACGATCCTCGCTGATGTGATTTGGGACCTCTACTTGGTTGTCCAGTGGCATATATTGTGCCATTATAGCTCTGATCTCTGAGTCCATGTACGACTGAAATTGCAACCAAAAAGATCATTAATAATCTCTGGCATGCAACAAGACTTGAATCCACATATCTATTCCTAGGTAAAACATCTAAGAATAATCTTAGAAGGGAAAAAAGAAATATACTGCACGGAACTTACTCTTATTTGATATTTGTACACGAGATATGCTCCACCAGCAGCCATAGCCAAGCCTATCAAAATTACCCAAACAGCTGTCCATGCTGACTTTGCTTCTCTTGCTGTCTTACCTGAAGATGACAATCAAGAGGACATCAGAAAAAGCAGTTTATGTATGTGCGTCGAAAGCTTGGGATAGCTCACTCACTTATGCAAGTGTCGTGGTCCTTCATGTACAAGAGGTCTCCACTACAAGTACACTCATAGCTACCCCATGTATTCTTGCAGCTGCATTCAGGGCACTGACAAGCTTTCTTTTCTTTGCATTCATCAATATCTATTAGCGAACAGGAAAAAAATACAATTCAATTAGCATTTGTAGACATGTTTGTAGCATCTTCACTTCATACTTTAGGTGAAACTAGGATGACTCGATCTGGCCGATCCACTCAATACTCCATAACATTTTTTCTTGTTAGTTAATTCCTAATTGATATAAAAACAATTTGTAGCCACTCAACACAGAGCATCTTTGAATTTCTTTTTTATTTATATAGTAAACAAGAATTTTCTGACGTAAGCTTATAACAGAAGAGACTAGAAAAGTGGAAATCTTTTACCTTCACATTTTTTGACACCGTCACCTTTGAATCCTGGAGGACACTGACATTTACTGCCCCCAATATCCTGTTGAAGGCAAAATATGAGAATTTACATCCAGGTACATCTATTTTTTTAAGTAAAATGCTTTTGACAAGAATTCAATGGGAAATAAATAGTGAAAAAATCACCAACCACGCAAGCAGAAAACATGTGCCCATCTCGAGTTTCCTGCCAACAACCTCCATTATTTATCTTGCATCGTCCAGGCCCACTTGCTGCAAGGAGAAAATTGCTTTGAGGGAGAAGTGTACTTCACAATCCGGAGAAGTTTGAAAGCAAATACACATCCATATATACACATAATAGAGCATTTTACTCAATAACATATCTTTAAAAGAATAGCATATGAAATTCCAATATGTAACCTCTTTTGTACAATTAAATGCCCATACAAATAATAACACCAAGTAGAGATCCATGCAAGCTTGACACTATTGGATCAACTCAGACCTTGCAAAAATAATACTTCATTCTCCATAAGAGTCATTATAAGCTGCACAGGCAGGATCCCTATGTCACATGTGCCCATCAGACACTAACCTAAGACCTGCCTCCTTTCTTCATGTGCTCAGTTTTCTTGTATGTATAATAAGTACATTCTCAATATATATAGATAACTAGAGTTTGCCTGTGCCGTTGGGGTTTAGGGGGTGAAAGAGGAAAAACAATAAATTTAGAAGGGTATTCTTTGGAAAGGGCAAAAGCAATATAGAAAGTTGTGGGTTTTTTTTTTTTGAAAAGGAGTAGAAGAGAAAAGACAATACAGTTGGGGGTATTCTTGGGAAGGGGAAGAAGAGAGAATACAAAGGAGGAGGGACTACCATCCTCGAGATACATTTTTATGGGAGTGAACTGGATTAGAAACCAAATCAATGGATGGATAGGCCCTTAGCTTCGAAGCAAGAGACTCGCCACACCACGGTTGTTCTTTTTTGGCACATCAGGGACTCATCCTCATAAGAAAGTGCACACGACCACTTTTCAATTTAAAGCCAGTTGGTGATGATCAAAGCTTTGAAGGGTGTCTTCTCAAACGTGCAAACAGCAGGCTTGAACCCCTATTAAGACCAGAAGTAGCTACTAATTACGCTAGACCAAATTTACAATACCAGCATTACTCCTCATCTTCTCCTATAGGACCGAACCTCTATTCCCAACTAGTGCTTTAGGAGGCTTAGCAACTCCCACTCCCTTTTAGAAACCTTCTACTGCCCAAACTCACGGACACCCATATTCAATGAAAAAATTCAACTATGACACAACCAGCTTTTTGAAAAATATTGCTATCTAGAACGTTAAAGGGAAGTAACTTGATTTATCTACAAATGTTGTGGGGATGCTTGGAAGAGAATATATGTTTTTGTCCCTGTAATATCGTTAGAATAGAGTATATGTGTTCCCTCACCCATATCTTGCTACGGGGATGGGAAAAGTGCATGTGCGCACAATCAAAGAAGGTAATTTTTTTAATTGTAAGAATTGTAAACTCAAATTTTTCCTTCTATTTCTGGTTTGCAATAGCTTTATTGTATTTACTTTCTTTGTTTTTATGATATATGTTATTTCTCAAATGTTTAATACGAACAAATCGTTCTCCCAAGTTATATTCCTTTGAAGCTCTAAAGAATATTAGTTTGTCAAAGAGCCAATCTATAGATTTTGGAAAGATTTCCAGGCATAGGTGCGCTAGAAAAGGGCTAAAAAACTGCAAATTTAAGTATGATATGATAGTGATATATCATTACTTCCAGGTGCATACAAAGTTTTTTTTTCAAGGGTGCTTAAATCTTGTGCAAAAGAAAGAGGGTAAATGGAAATTTACCCTCACAGGTGTTGTAACCATCTCCCTTAAACTGCACACCTTGCACCAGGGGACACTCGCACACTCTACCACGAAACGTATCCTGAGTAGAAATTGCAACCATCAAGAAGAAAAGAAATAAATATGCAAAATGTTACGTCAAGTGGGATTAATTGATACCTTGCAAGCAGTGACGTTCAACACCTTATTGCCAGCAACCACCATTATTATCCAAACACTCATTTGTCTCTATCTCTGCGAGGAAAAATAGCTCACTCAGAAATTCATGGTGCAATAAGCCCATTGCCAGACATAATTGTATACTTTAAAATATGCTCCAAAGTTATTATTGAAGCTCACCACCACTCAAGCAAACAGTTGGTTCGGTAGTTTCCTCAAAACCAGCACAAACAGCCTTCAAAACAGCACCTTTCTCTAACTTACCTGCAATTGAACATTTTAGAACTGGACGCATCCTCGATTTATTAGATTAAGAAATCCAAGTTTCCAAGACTAACCTCGATATTGTCGATTGTTAATAACAAGTGTAGGCAGGATAGTAACATCACCTCTGGATCCTTTTCCAACCTACATTGAAAGTGTGCTCATTATCCCATAGATTACACTATAGACACTACAAAAAAAATCCGTTTTGAAAGATTGCACATGGCAGTAAACTCACGTTACAAACGTATCATAGAAGCTAAAGAATTATTACACAGCGAAAATGCATAAATAAGAGAAACCTACTTGAGCATCTTGCTCTTCTTTAAGAACCGGATTGTCAGAGTCAGCATTTGGGTCTCCCATACATTTCTCGATATTTTTAATATCAAGCCCTGTCAAGGCGGAAAATATGCATTAGACATGTTTTAATATTGATAAATGATGTTCATAGAAACAAATCCCGCAAAAAATATAAACCTACCTAGCGATTTGATGATATTGTCGGCACAATCTTTATTGTATTTTTTCTGCTTCATGGGACATCTTATTTGAAAATCGGTCACAAAATCCCACCAGATCCAAGGCTTTTTGGTCTCATTTGCCACTCTAAAAACACATAATTGTCTTAGGTTTTCAATGACCACATCTTTCCCTTCATAACCTTGGCTAAAATCCTGTTCAGGATCAGGTGCACAATATCTTCCATGATTTATGCATTGAGACTTGCACTGTTTGCTCACAGTGAATGCCTGAGGACAGTACCAAGTTATATAATGTGGTGTGAACTGCGTATAACCTCCTCGCTCAAGTATCTGTGCTGCACCTTTAAAATCCTTTACGAACCCCATCAACATGTCACATTTGGGTCCGCATTCATCATTGCTATTGGTCCACAATTCATACTCCACGCGTTCATCTGGGTGTGGAACAGCTTCTCTCCAATCAAGGTTCAAATTTACCATATCCCCACCACTGATTGCCTTCTTTATTTTTTCACCAAAATCTTTATCAATAAGTGCAGATGGTATTGTTATGTTCTCAATATACTTTGTTGATGCCTCATCCTCTTGAGGTGAGTCCATTGTTATCAAAGGTTCCTCAATGTTATCTGCGACAAGAACTGCAGAAGCTCCTGCCTTCTGAGCCTGCCAGACCTTCAAAGCGAAATAGCAATCTGTAGAGGAATATGCAGTATTAAAATCCATTAATACTGGTTTTCGTTTCAGTTAAAGTCCAATATTACAAGCGGCAGAATGCAATACAACCCAACAACAAAAATGTTTAGGAAAAGAATAAGATGATGATTCACATGAGAGAATTTAAAAGGAAGATGAAACCATAGTCACCAAGTTGGGGTTCAGGAATAAGTTGGCAAGGGAAAAATTCGGAAAAATTAGGAAACATCGGAAAAAGTCGGGAAAAAACCGAGCTAGGTTAGGGCCATGTTATCGTTCCTACTATTAAATCATCAAATTCCATATTAAATTAGAATTATACATCAAGAATTCCCATGTTAATATCATTTATGCAACCATCCACAACAAGTAACCATAGATTAAATTCAAAATATAAAAAAGCCCACAATCATGTGTCCAAATTAGGATTCACTAACACATCAAAAACATCAAATCAATGTCACTCTCATTTGCATACTCACTATTTTACACATTGTTCGTGATTTAATCGTGAAGTCCTTGATTTAATCACGAAGTTCATATAATTCACGTATTATTGGAAAAGTCGTGATTAAATCAATGAAGGAAAAATTCACAATTTAATCTCGACTTTTTCAATAAGTCGGAGACTTTGGTGACTATGGATGAAACAACAAATGATATTTACACACTCACGACACAGCTGAAAAACTGTATCAATTGATTTTCATCAAAATTGACATCTACAAAATATACACATTTTCCCTTTTGTGCCACAACAACAAATCTACCAAATGGCTCAGGATGGCAATCAATAGACTATCCTAGAGGAATACACCATTCCCGTATCTATGGGGTATATATTCAACAGAACAACAAAGCTCTAAGATAGTTCTTCAATCTTAAGGCATTTAGCTCAGAGGTTTCCTAACATAAACAAGAAAATTGTGTTATTCTAACTTAAAAAAATCATTCAAACTAGTAATACCTGATTTTCCCCCATGATATGTACAGTTAACGCTGCTCTTACACTTTATGTTGATGCAACCTGTGTTCCATTTATCCTTTTTCTCTTTCTTTCTCTTTTAATAGGGTGGAGGGGTGGGTGCATTGATTAGCATATTGCAGTCATTCCTTTTAGAGAATTGAACTTGGCAAAGATTATCACTTAAAATCAGACTTATTAATGATCAGAACTACAAACGGATAACGGAGACTCAACTAAGACTAGATGGCTTGAGATACAGTGTTCATTAAAAAGGGAAAGTTCACTCCACTTTTAGGGTTTTGAGTATTATTTGGACCAAATTTTTTTGTTGCTAATGCAATTCAACCAATATCTAGCAGATAAATTATAGTGATCAATTCGAATTTTATCAGTGACACCCACAGATTGCATGACTACACAATTTCTTCAAAAAATTCACAGCCAACATAGATTAAATAAACACGGGAACTTCTATTTTCATCATAGTTTTGCGACAAACATCAAATTCACCCCCGCCACCCGACCCCCAAAAAAAAATCCCAAAATGAAAATCACTGAAAATAATAATAAAAATCGGAACTTTCCAAATTAGAAGACAGAACAAGCGAGAACTCAAATACCTCCTCGATCGACCAAGACGAAAGTAGGGAGACCTCCAGGTTTGTTCTTAAACGAAATTCCGAACTCGTCGAAACCCTTGCAACCCTTCTGATTCTCCTTCGGATACACGACCGTCCCCGCCATGCTTCCTCCATACTGAGGGATACCGAAGTTCCCAATAGCGCTATCGTGAGTTCCTTTAATACTCTCTGGAGAAGTCACGCTTAAACTGTTCTTCTCCACCACAAATCTCGCCATAGCCAGAGATATAAAAGGAATCACAAACAACAGCAACAGCTCCACAAGAAACCCTAATGATCTCCCCATCTTCAAATTCAAGGAGTTTGATTGAGGGTTTTTCAGGAGATGGGTGTAAGATACGAAACTTCGAGATAATCAGATTGGGTTGGATTGTAATTTTTTAGTGTTTCGAATGCAGAATCGGAGAGAAGAGACAATGTGATTTGAAGGTGTTTGCTTGTCGGATGGGAATTCGGGAAGAATTGAGAAGAAACCTAAAAACAGAAGTAACAGAGATGATTGGATATCTCCTGTAATTTGGCTATCGTCATTAAAAATGTGCAGGTGATGATGGGTCCCATATTTGAGAGAAAGTAAATTAAAAATTAGATAGCTGCTATTGCCACACCAACCTTTGCTAACGCCACCTCAACTCTGTGCAATTCTTTGATGATTTACATGGGATTGATGTGGCATTAGCAAAAGTTGATATGGCACTAGCAACTCTATAAAATTATTCTTGGATAATAGGTGACGTAAACAAATATTAAATAGATAATCTAATTTTTATCATTTAATAATTTTTAATAGTTTTATATATTAAAATATTAATTAAAATAATGATTTTCTAACAAGAAAGTCTTTACTCGGTGAATACTCGGCTTAGGTGTAACGAACACATAGCCATAGATTTGTTCCTCGCGATACACAAATGAACATCTGTGTCGAAGGCAATGGGCATTCAGGTGAAGTTTTATAAGTCAATCGCAAAAGACTGCATTCAAGAGGGTTTGTCTGTCATTTGAATTATGGATATTATTCGAATTCAAGAATTAATATTCTGTCAGATATCCGATTTTAATTTGGATACAAATTATCTTTGGTGCACGCTATATACACCCATGTTTTAGTTGCAGACACCTGCTTACTGCATACACCCATTGTACTTTTGGGTGTATGCAACAAAATCTTGTTGGCTATTTTCATCTATCAATTTATTTTAAAACAAATAGTAACTTATCAAAATTTTCAATAATTTTTTATAAAAACATACAGAACATTTTCAAAAAGATTCGATAATAACTACTGATCTAAAAATGATAAATTTAATAAAAATATATTAAAAAATATGTTATCATACGATAGGTAGATGCCAAACACTTCTTTACATAAGGATCCTATGTGAAATAATGTATTTGGTATGTACCTACCGAAATAGTGTTGGTAAGTTTGGTCTCAACTTATCGAATGTATTGAAAATTTTCGTTTTATTTTTTATTTTTTTATGCAAACAATAAAAATAAAATCAAATTTTAACTTGGCTAATTTGCAAAATAATTTAAAAAAAAATTCCAAAAACAAAAGATGATGAAAATAAATTATAAAAACTCACTTTCACCCATCAAAATGTTTAATTATATCAAATAATGATTAAAAAAATTAGATTTTAATAAATAATGTCTACACAAATTGATCAAAACACTATCCTTTAACGAATATTTACAAAAAAATCTGTTGGTTACGTGAATTTGACTAAACTTTGATAAGATTTTTAGTTATGAATGTTTTGGCAGGATTTGATATACTTCATATTAGTGAAAGGGAAAATTTGTGTTTGTTTAGTGAGTGCTAGGTAGGTGTACGTAGTAAAACACAATAAAATCCAAAAGAGTATTTAGGTCATGGTTTTTAAACTCGTCTGAGACCAAGACATATCACCCAAGTTAACTTAGTATCAGAGTTGAACGAGACCAATTCACAAAATCATTTTTTGACCAAGATTTAGGACTCACGATCATTTTTTTTTATTTGTCTTATGAGATGTCTCAAACGTATCGGAAAACTCATCCGAAATGACTCGGCATCGGGCTTAGACGAGACGAGATGCGAAACCGAATTTAAAAACCATGATTTATGTACTTACATATTATTAACATTTAATGTTTAAGTGTGTGTATCGAGAAAAAAGTGGGTGTATATAGTAGTGGTGCAACTTAATTCGGATCAAACCGAAAATCGAATAATATAAATTTAAAATAAAATAGTAGATTTTATTTTAGAATTTTAGTCAAAACCCTAAACACTCTCTTTCGTTCTTTCCCTCTACTCCCTCTCTCGTCTCTTGCAGCGAACGTGCGGCTGCGGGCTCAACTCCGGTGGCCGGCGGTCATCCCTCTCTCTCTTTCGTCTCTTGCAATTGTGTGCGACAGTGCGACTGTGGGCTGCCTCTTAACTCGGCGGCCGGCGGTTCATCGCGCTCTCTCTCTCTCTCTCCATTACTTTTGGAAACAGCCCTATTAACAATCGCGGACATAGTAGAAGAACTAAAACCCTAGTTTATGTTCTTTGACTCTCTCTCGTCTCTTGCTCTCTGCGAACCGAGACGAACAGAAGAAGAAGAAGAAATTGGTACCCTTCTCTCTTCCCGCCATTGTAGAACTGTTGTTTCTCACCCTCTATGCATATTTACATATTCTTAAAGTTTTTGCGAACCTCAAAGGAGGTTTGATGCTCATTGAGCAAAAACATAGTTTTTTTTTTTTTTTTCGATTTTGTAGGGATTTGTTTTCCATTTTTTTAAAAATCCCCAATGAGCGAAGACCCCCAAGCGTGATTTGATAGTAGAGTTAAAAAAAATCTCTGTATCTGCATCTGTGTGTGCTTCTATGCTGCAATTTAAATTCCGCCCAGTCGTAATTTTTTTTTTTCAAAATAAATGATGGATTTTTATATTATTTTATGGATGAAAAATCCCACAGATTTATCTTATTGTCTCTCTTTTGCACCAGGACTGTAAAATCTCATATTGTATTAGGGTTTCATCAATGGCAATCCCTGCATCGACCTCTTGTTGGAGCAACATTGTTCAGAAACCGGCTCCTCCGAAACAGCAAGAAGGGGATGCAACTCGAGTCTTCGAGAGCTGTAGATCTAGCAAAGGAATTGCTGTTGCAATTGTTGATGCTAATGCTATAATTCAAGGTGGAGATAAGCTGACGAGTTTTGCCGATAAGTTTGTTTCTGTGAGCGAAGTAATTGAGGAGGTGAGAGACCCTGTTTCCCGACATAGGCTTGCGGTCTTGCCTTTTACTTTAGAGACTATGGAGCCTACTTCTGAAGCGCTAAAGAAAGGTGAATTTTTGGGAAGATTTACCTCAACGCCTCAATTTATTGTGATAGCATGTTATTATCACGGTTTTAAATCTCGTCCAAGATTGCGATGACTCGTCCAATATGTCTCGGTATTGTCCACCAATGAGACGGATAGACGAGTCAAACGTATCGGAAAACTCGTCCAAGAGGACTCGGTTTCATTCATGGCTAGATGAGACGTCAAAACAAGTTTTAAAACCATGGTTGTTATCAGTTTTACTTATCATTTAAATAAATAAATGTTATCTGTTTTATTATAACAAAATTTTTATTGAAAGGAGGACAAGGTATCCTAAGAGAAGAATAAAACAAGAGAGAAACTAAAGAAAGAAGAGAAACCCGAAATTACTAAGGAGGATCACTCTTTACACACAAGATCCCGCTTAAACAAAAGGGTCTTCAAAGAAAAAGCTTCTAAACTGTTTCAGTTGTTTACACCAATAAAAAAAGAGAGGGATTCTATTGTCACACCAACTTTTACTAATATCACACCAATCCATATGATTCAATTAAAACAATTAACTCCCATCTTGGTGTGCTATTTGTAAAAGATGGTGTGGCAATAGAAACTCTAAAAAAATTAGGTTCACAATGCAGAAAATGACTCTTCGAGTAGATTGTTCCTTTCCTTGAAAAACACGGTCATTCCTTTCTTTCCATAAGCCCCAACAAATGGTTGGGGGCATGGAGTTCCAAAGAATCCTCTCCCTTCCCATGAAAGCTTGTGGATTTCCAGCAATCTAAGTCCACTTTGACAGGACTATTAGAACAATGTATTGAATGATTGAGAATATAATCTATTGAATTGGTGGGATCTATTATCTTATTAGGTCAACTTCGGGCATAAGAGATTTCCTTGAGAGG